>NC_069500.1:1356723443-1357038443 GCF_027579735.1 Bombina bombina
TTTGGGACCATGAAGCAATAAAGGACTGATGATTTACATATTGGGCTGGAGTGACTTTTCCTTTTATACTTTGCATTAAGGGGTTGGCTGACCCTTTGCTCCGTGCCCATTGCTGGTTGCTGTTCCCTACTTTGTTTATATTTTATAGCAGTGATGGCCACTTCCTAACACAGGGAGCCACATAAAATTATTTTAGGAGCCTAAGGTAGCATTTTAATTTATGGTTGTGAAACTCACAAATAATGATATTTTTAATATATTCTAAGACTAATATTTGCTTTGAATGCATCATTCTGTCTAGCATATATTTACGGTTTAATATCCCTTTAATTAACATTTATAAATAACAGAAAATACTATAATATTGCAAAGTATAACATTTCTCCCACACTCTTACTTCATAATGCCACCCAGCTTGCAAAATTTTCTGTGGCAAACACATATACATATATATATATATATATATATATATATATATATATATATATATATACACACAGTTATATATACCCAAGCGTAGTAATGTCCATGTGCTGAATAACATAATTATTATATATGAAAAAAATGAATTTATCAGGTAAGTTCTTACATAAATTATGTTTTCTTTCATGTAATTGGCAAGAGTCCATGAGCTAGTGACGTATGGGATAGCAATACCCAAAATGTGGAACTCTACAGAAGAGTCACTAGAGAGGGAGGGATACAAATAAAAAGCCATTTTCCACTGAAAAAATTAAATCCACACCCAAAAGATTAAGTTTTTCTCATAAATGCAAAGAAAAAAAACTTAACATAAGCAGAGGAATCAAACTGAAACAGCTGCCTGAAGAACTTTTCTACCAAAAACTGCTTCCGAAGAGGCAAATACATCAAAACAGTAGAATTTAGTAAATGTATGCAAAGAGGACCAAGTTGCTGCTTTGCAAATCTGATCAACTGAAGCTTTATTCTTAAAAGTGGAGACTGATCTAGTAGAATGAGCTGTGATTCTCTGAGGCGGGGCCTGACCCGACTCCAAATAAGCCTGATGAATCAAAAGCTTTAACCAAGATGCCAATGAAATGGCAGAAGCTTTCTGACCTTTCCTAGAACCAAAAAAAGACAACAAATAGACTAGAAGTCTTCCTGAAATCTTTAGAAGCTTCCACACAGCATTTCAGAGCTCTTACAACATCCAGAGAAAAAAAAGGATCTCTCCAAAGAATTCTTAGGATTAGGACACAAAGAGGGGACAACAATTTCCCTATTAATGTTGTTAGAATTCACAACTTTAGGTAGAAATGTAAATGAAGTCTGCAAAACTGCCTTATAATGATGGAAAATCAGAAAAGGAGACTCACAATTAAGTGCAGATAATTCGGAAATTCTTCTAGCAGAAGAGATAGCTAAAAGGAACAATACTTTCCAAGAAAGTAGTTTAATATCCAAGGAATGCATAGGCTCAAAAGGAGGAGCCTGTAAAGCCTTCAAAACCAAATTAAGACTCCAAGGAGGAGAAATTGATTTAATGACAGGCTTTATACGGACAAAAGCCTGTACAAAACAGTGAATATCAGGAAGCTTAGCATTCTTTCTTTGAAACAAAACAGAAAGAGCACAGATTTGTCCCTTCAAGGAACTTGCAGACAAACCTTTATCCAAACCATCCTGAAGAAACTGTAAAATTCTAGGATCTCTAAAAGAATGCCTGAATTTATGAGAAGAACACCATGAAATACAAGTCTTCCAGACTCGATAATAAATCTCCCTAGAGACAGATTTAAGAGCCTGTAACATAGTATCAATCACTGAATCAGAGAAACCTCTATGACTAAGCGTTCAATTTCCATACCTTCAAATTTAGTTATTTGAGATCCTGATGGAAAAATGGCCCTTGAGACAGAAGGTCTGGTCTAAAAAGAAGTGGCAACTGGACATCCGGACAAAATCCGCATACCAGAACCTGTGAGGCCATGTTGGTGCTACCAGAAACACAAACGATCGTTCCATGATGATCTTGGAGATCACTCTTGGAAGAAGAACTAGAGGCGGGAAGATATAAGCAGGTAGGTAAAACCAAGGAACTGCCAACGCATCCACCGACTCAGCCTGAGGATCCCTGGACCTGGACAGGTACCTGGGAAGTTTCTTGTTTAGATGTGAAGCCATCAGATCTATTTCTGGAAGACCCCACATCTGAACAATCTGAAAAAACACATCTGGATGGAGAGACCACTCCCCCGGATGTAAAGTCTGGGGACGAACAGGTGGGACGAACAAAAGAGGCCCCTTGAACTATACGATGGTGATCTAACCACCAAGTCAGAGAGAGTTGAATATTGGGATTTAAGGATATTAATTGTGATATCTTTGTATAATCCCTGCACCATTGATTCAGCATACAAAGCTGCAGAGGTCTCATATGAAAACGAGCAAAGGGGATTGCGCTCGATGCTGCAGTCATGAGACTTAAAACTTCCATGCACATAGCTACTGAAGGGAATGATTGAAACTGAAGGTTCCGACAAGCTGAAACCAATTTTATTCGTCTCTTGTCTGTTAGAGACAGAGTCATGGACACTGAATCTATCTGGAAACTTAAAAAGGTGACCCTTGTCTGAGGAATCAAGGAACTCATTGGTAAATTGATCCTCCAACCATGTCTTTGAAGAAACAACACTAGTTGATTTGTGTGAGATTCGTCAGAATGTAAAGACTGAGCTAGTACCAAGATATCGTCCAAATAAGGAAACACCACAATACCCTGTTCTCTGATTTACAGAGAGTAGGGCACCGAGAACCTTTGAAAAAAATCCTTGGAGCTGTCGCTAGACCAAATGGAAGAGCGACAAATTGGTAATGCTTGTCTAGAAAAGAGAATCTCGGAAAAGGATAGTGGTCTGGATGAATCGGAATATGAAGATATGCATCCTGTAAGTCTATAGTGGACATATAATGACCTTGCTGAACAAAAGGCAGAATAGTCCTTATAGTCACCATTTTGAAAGTTGTCACTCTTACAAAACGATTTAAAATTTTTAGATCCAGAACTGGCCTGAATTAATTTTCTTTCTTTGGGACAATGAACAGATTTGAATAAAACCCCAGACCCTGTTCCTGAAACGGATCTGGTATGATTACCCTTGAAAACCATAAAATCAATAGGCGATACGCTCTTCACATCCCTCTGACATTCACTGTACTCTGAGAGGAATCGGGCTTCAAAATGCTGAGAAGTGCATATCACAGAAGAAAATCAAGCACAAACTTATTTCACCACCTCCACAGGGAGGCAACGTTTTTAAAACTGAATTGTGGGTGTGGTGAGGGGTGTATTTATAGGCATTTTGAGGTTTGGGAAATTTTGCCCCTCCTGGTAGGATTGTATATCCCATACATCACTAGTTCATGGACTCTTGCCAATTACATGAAAGAAACAAGTTTACTTGTGTAAAACAGCGTCTTTTATCAGATTTACTTTTTTGCCCTTTTAAGACCAGAAATGTGAAAAATACGTTACAGATTTTTCTGTAAAAAAAAAAAGCCCCATCAGTACTACTGGTGAAAGGATCTGCTAACCAATGTAAGTTTTACTAACAAAGGCGTAGATTACAATTGGAGCTCAAAATCCACTTAGTAATACCAGCGCACGCAAATGTGAGCTGGTATTAAAAGTTAAAGGGACACTGTACTCAATTTTTTTCTTTTGTGATTCAAATTGAGCATGCAATTTTAAGCAACTTTCTAATTTACTCCTATTATCAATTTTTCTTCGTTCTCTTGCTATCTTTATTTGAAAAAGAAGGCATCTAAGCTTTTTTTGGGTTCAGTACTCTGGACAGCAGTCTTTGATTGGTGGATGAATTTATCCACCAATCAGCAAGGACAACCCAGGTTGTTCACAAAAAATGGGCCGGCATCTAAACTTACATTCTTGCATTTCAAATAAAGATACCAAGAGAATGAAGAAAATTTGATAATAGGAGTAAATTAGAAAGTTGCTTAAAATTGCATGCTCAATCTGAATCACAAAAGAAAAAATTTGAGTACAGTGTCCCTTTAAGCACAATGTGACTGCAACCTCCCCTTAACTGGAAGCCTTTTGCTCATGAGAGCGCGCTTCTATAAGCTATGGGAGCCTCGTTCTCATGCCGTGAGACACGGCAAAGAACCTAGCGCAGCGGGTAAGTTGTGCAGTGTTGGGCAGCAAATTTAAACTATATATGTATATGAATATATACATATATATTTATGTTTTTATATGTGTATATACACACATTAACACAAATATATATATATATGAATATATTCATATATATTAAATAGTATAAACACAGTCCCCATAGACCACAATATGAAGGCACTTTTCACCCCTTATAACTGCTTTGTGCAGTTTTTTTTTATTAAAAAAATTAAGATGCTACTATTTTTATTTTATGAAGAAGGGAACTGTCCATTTTATTTGGGGGGCAATTGGGGGACATTTTTTTAATTAACCAGAGGTCTGATCTCTGGTTACTTTTGCTTATCGCTAAGTGGTACCGTGAGCTCGCTGGAGCATTATGGTTGCACGTTAAATTAGTGCTTTACTTGTAATGTAGCCCAAAATGTTATTGGCTGAACTGAAACTAATACTGTTGTATCATTTTTGTTTTTCCTACTGAGTCTCACTGCCAGATAAGGACAGCTTATTGGTGGAAAGGGACACACCTCTGAAAGTATGACAAGAAAACGGTCTATTCAGGACAGGATTATTTTAAAAACTAAATTAAAACAATAAACAAATTGAAACACATGTTGAAATTATATCTTTTAGAGGATACAAAGAAAAAAAAAAGTGTATATTTTTTTACATTTTATTTTGCTTTACAATTTTAGATATATTTTGATCCGAGGAACATACCTCTTATCTGTCTCTCAATCACTCTCATTTCTTTTCGTATTTTAAGTGACCATTCATTGACCTAGCAAGGAATGAAACAATTTGTTAGACACGTCATATTTATATGACACATTGTTTACTGTAAGCAGATCATGTGATTTACCCTATTCCCTAGAGAGAGGATAAAGCTATAGGTGTCTTTGAAAGCAAGAACTACAGAAAATTATTCAAAAAAGCATGGTAAAGGCTCACTAAAATACCATTGTGTAACTAGCGATGCTGATTGGGCCAGCGGCAGTTTACGTTTGGGACTAGCAGGGCTCTCTCAATAGGAGCAGCACTTCTACTATGTGTTTAACTCCTTTGCTGTCATAAACACATAGATGTGCAGTGTCACTAGTCTTAAATGACATGTTCTAGTAAATAAGATCATGTAATTTTACGTCTATAATGCCCCTTTAAGTAAATGAAACATTCATGATGTAGATAGAGTGTAGTTTTTTGTTTTCTTTTAAACTATATTTTTAAAAAAACTCTACACATTATTTACCTTTATTATCAATTTTACCTTTGTCTTGGTATCCTTTATTAAAACATATTTGTAAAAATGTTAAACATACAGTGCACACTGCTGAGCCTATGCCAGTATGCTATCATGGAAAGGAGCCAAGTTTCAACTAAGTATACCAAGAAATAGTGATACATTTATATGTTGTTCTTAAAGCCACATTAAACACTAAATACATTTATAAGCATAGTATTGAGGTTAATCCCCACTTCCATCTTGTCATGGGTGCCGCTATGTTGAAATCTAGGTTTCAATATATTCCAGTGCAGACATGTATGCACATGTGCAGTGTAACCTAGGTTCCAAAATGGCGGCACCTATAATTAGAGGGAGGTGCATGAAATATATTTAGTGTTTAATGTCCCTTTAAGGCTTCTAAAATATTAATCTGTGGCCCCATGTGTTATTAAGTTAACAACACTGATCTAAATTGCGAATTTACTTTTGATTTTCATGTCCCTTTAACAAACATGTGAAACAAACACCTAAATATATAGAAATATTACATTAGAATGATGACAATGAATAGCAGTGTGGAAATAATTATTTATTGCCTTTTTGTGAGGAGACAGAATTGTATTCATAAGTAGCTTTTCTGTAGGCATTAAAAATTGTTAAATTCACTTTATAGATACCACCTATAGTATTTATAAATCTAATATAGTGATAAAAAAATGTAATTTTATCACTAGTGACCCTTTGATGCTCAGTTGTGCTACTAGCACTGTTGATTGGGTCAGCAGCAGTTCTCTGCGGCTCCCACAAACGGGTTAAACCAGACATCCTCAAACTTGGCCCTCCAGAGGTTTAGGAACTACATTTCCCATAATGATCAGTCAGCATATCAGCAGGCTGAGCATCATTGGAAATATAGTTCCAAAACCTCTGTAGGGCCAAGTTTGAGGATGTCTGGGTTAAACACTTATCACAGGTTTAGCTAGTAATAAAATCACATCCGTTAAAGGGACAGTCTAGTCCAAAAAAAACTTTCATGATTCAGATAGGGCATGTAATTTTAAACAACTTTCTAATTTACTTTTATCACCAATTTTGCTTTGTTCTTTTGGAATTCTTAGTTGAAAGCTAAACCTAGGAGGTTCATATGCTAATTTCTAAGCACTTGAAGGCCATCTCTTCTCTCAGAGCATTTTGCCAGTTTTTCACCACTAGAGGGTGTTAGTTCATGTGTGTCATACAGATAACACTGTGCTCATGCACATGGAGCTCCTAGGAGCCAGCTCTGATTGGCTAAAATACAAGTCTGACAAAAGAACTGAAATAAGGGGGCAGTTTGCAGAGGCTTAAATACAAGGTAATCACAGAGGTAAAAAGTGCATTTATATAACTGTGTTGATTATGCAGATTTAGGGAATGGGTAATAAAGGGATTATCTATCTTTTAAAACAATACAAATTCCGGTGTAGACTGTCCCTTTAAAGAATTACAGCATGTCTTTCTGTCACTATTATGGCACTAAAACGATCACATTTGAAAGACAAATTGCATTTTTAAATGGTATGTTATGTGTATTTATACATGATATGAATGGACAAATAAACTTAGAGAATGGAAGATATCTTCTAAGCATTGAAGTTTATATATATATATTCCAACTTTAAAGGGCCATAACAGTCAAAAAAATGACGTAATTTTACAACCCTGATGTATTGCGTTTTTAACCCCCCACAAAGGCGTTAAACACACAGTAAAAGTGCCGCTAAGGACCTGTGGAGAACTGCTGGTCTGGAGCGGAATCCACTGATTATCCAGTCAACAGCACTAGCAGTACATCTGAGTTGTGCAACTAGCGCCGCTGATTAGATAAGTGCTGAGTTCCGCTTAGCAGTGCTCCACAGGTCTAGTGCAGCACTTGCTGGGATTATCACACAATAGAACAGGGTCGACAGTCTTACAATGACTCTAACGGATTAAAGCATCTAATTTTTTTACTATTATGGGTAAAAGACTTATACAATTGCTATCAAATGCATTCTATATGGCATCAAATTCTCCAAACTGAGTATTTACATATCTGAAGAAGGGAAGGATGTAATAGACACTACTATAAAGAATAATATGCACAGATACTGATATAAAAATTCAGTATAAAACCATTTAAAAACCCACTTAGAAGCTTCCAGTTTAGCTCTGTTTAAAAGGTTACTGGAACACCCACTGCAGGTGGGAAATAGCAGACCCCCCTTCCTTTGCATATGAAAAGACCCTTTACACAAACAGGAGCAAGCTGAAGTAGGTATACGTCAGTATTCTCCTAAAACTTTGGGGCTTGGTTAGGAGACTGAAAATCAGAGCAATGCTAAAAATAAGCAAAACTATACATTTTTTTAAAACTGTATGGGCTATATAAATGGATCTTCTACAAAACATTACTTTTTTTTATTTTATAAAAATGTACATATTTATTTGTATCCTTTGTTTAAATCTAGGCTCTTTTCCAAGACAAATGCTGAGAACGCTCAGGAGTGTACACATGATTGACACTATATATAAAAAAACCCACAAACAGCTTGAAACAGGGGCACACTCCTAAGCTTACCTAGGTATGCTCTCAATGCATAGCAATATGTATTAACAAAGGATAGAAAGAGAAAATAAGTAAATATAATAATATAAATAAACTTTAAATAACTTTTGAATCTATGAATGTTATTTGACTTCAATGACCATTTAAAGTACGAGTGTAGGTGACATATACAGACTGTCACTTTAGATTTAGTAGTTTTAAGTTTATGAGCAGATAAAGGTTACGTGACGCCAGCATTAGGTAATTATAACTCTACTAGGAATACAGACCAGGATGAGGTAAATATAACTTAGTGAATACAGGCAGGGTGACAAGTTTAGATGACCAATACGAAGTAATAGAACTAAATGATGTGTGAATATCCGGGATTGGGAACTGACAGTGTACCGTAAGGAAGCTGTATTATATAGTGCGATATCAGGGAACTCTGATATTTAGCGGGGTACGTCAGGACTGGTCGCAAATAACTTAAAAGGCCGTGTCGCTCAGTGACTCACCAGGTCCTTAGGGGGCCTCTCCTGTGTTTTTCCGAACAGCCCCATATTCTACTACAGAGAAGAAGCAGAACTACAACTACTCTCTATACTACTTCCTGTAGCTTCAGCTTCCGACTTCCGCCAGTTGCGTGACGTCACATACACGGAAGTTCTCTGCGCTACTTTCCAGTGAGTGGGTGTAGTTGAATGACTTCATTACGAATCTTTCCACTGTGTGTGGTGCTATTATTCATCATTTGCTAAGAGTACCTTGTGTGCTATGTTATTATTGTGTGCTGCAATAAAAAAACATCAATTTTATAAGTTGCAGATTTTAATTTTTGGGGAGCATTTTAAATGTGCAGAGCCCATATGGACGAACCTCTACTGAAGTTATGGGATACAAGGAGAGGAAGGTTATCTAAGAGGGACACAGGGTGGATAATGTGTGACAGGATGCAAAGAGAGAGAGAGGGGGTTATCTCTAAGAGGCACATACGAGAGTGGTCATATGTAATGGGGTGCAGGGAGAAGGAGGGTTATCTAAGAGGCACATACAGAAGGTGGGTCATGTCACTGTTTAGTGGGGTGCATGGAAAAAGAGGATTATCTAAGAGGAACATACAGAGGTTGTGTGATGGGTGTAGGGAGAGAGAGGGCTATCTAAGAGGTCACATGCATAGGGTGGGTTATGTGTGATGGGTGCAGGGAGAGGGCTATCTAAGAGGGCACATGCAGAGGGTGGGTTATGTGTGATGGGTGCAGGGAGAGAGAGGGCTATCTAGGAGGGCACATACAGAGGGTTTGTTATGTGTGATGGGTGCAAGGAGAGGGCTATCTAAGAGGGCACATGCAGATGGTTTGTTATGTGTGATGGGTGCAGGGAGAGAGAGGGCTATCTAGGAGGGCATATACAGAGGGTTTGTTATGTGTGATGGGTGCAGGGAGAGAGAGGGCTATCTAGGAGGGCACATGCAGAGGGTTTGTTATGTGTGATAGGTGCAGGAAGAGAGAGGGCTATTTAGGAGGGCACATACAGAGGGTTTGTTATGTGTGATGGGTGCAGGGAGAGAGAGGGCTATCTAGGAGGGCACATGCAGAGGGTTTGTTATGTGTGATAGGTGCAGGAAGAGAGAGGGCTATCTAGGATGGCACATATAGAGGGCGGGTTATGTGTGATGAGTGCAGGGAGAGAGAGGGTTATCTAAGATGGCACATACAGAGTCATGTGTGATGGGGTACAGGGAGAAGGAGGGTTATCTAAAAAGGACACATGCAGAGGGTGGATTATTTGTGATGGGGTGCAGGGAGAAGGAGGGTTATCTAAAAAGGGCACATGGAGAATGTGGGATACATAGGTAAAAGCAGATTTTTTTTTACAGGGGTGGGGGGCGGGGGATTAAATTCCCACAGATAAATATAATCAGTAAGCAACATAGACAAGAGCTGCTAGTACACATGAGCTGCACATCATTTTAACAATAGTGGCTTATTGGTACCAAGAGTGACTGATGTGTGTGCTTGGACTTGAGCAGCATGTTGCGTTATATAAATAATAAAGCAATACTCAGGTGACAGCCAATCAATTCCTTATATATTCAAGGAGACAAACAAACAGGCGACGTTTCAGGACAATATCCCTTATTCATGCCATGCCTTACAAACACTAATCACACTCTTATATACCCTAAAGCCACTAGGTGGCGCTAACAGTCATGTTAACTATTTCATTTCATTAACATACAGTACTAATCCCATTAAAGGGGCACTAAACCCAAAATTTTTCTATTATGCTTCAGGTAGAGAATACAATTTTAAACAATATTCCAATTTACTTCTATTATCTAATTTGTGTCATTCTTTAGATATCCTTTGTTGAAGAAATAGCAATGCACATGGGTGAGACAATCACACGAGACAGCAGCTACTGAGTCTTATCTAGATATGCTTTTCATCAAAGGATATCACGAGAATGAAGCAAATTGGATAATAGAAGTAAATTAAAAAGTTGTTTAAAATAACATGCTCTTTCTAAATCATGAAATAAAAAAATGTGGGTTTTATGACCCTTTAATGTCCCTTTAAGTACATATTTATATATAGGACAAATACTATACATGTATTCATTATTACTCAGCAGTATATGACAGAAAATAGCAAGAAGTCAACTTATTAAACTACATTATTAATCATAACATATAGCAACAGTCTTTAAAAAAACTGATAAATCCCATTCTTTGTTTAAACCCTTTGGTTCTAGCGTTCCCAGTTCATAAATCCAATATGATTCCTTTTGTTTTAACAGCAGCTCCCTGTCCCCTCCTCTACGAGGTTGGATTATGTGATCAATTATTTTAAACTTAAATTGCCTTATAGAGTGACCATGTCTTAAAAAGTGACTGGCTAGTGGGGCTTTAAGATTACTAGTGTGGATGTTACTTTTATGCTCAATAATACGATCCTTAGCACTTCTAGTCGATTCCCCGATATATACCCCCCCCCCCCCACACGGACATTTAACCATATAAATAACATATGTAGTCAGACAGGTATAAAACCCTTCTATATTGTATTTCTTACCAGTATGGGGACGAAAAAAGGTAGAGCCTTTAGTCAAATTAGTACAATATGAGCAACTCAAGCAAGGGAAACATCCCACGTTTTTGGAACCAATATATCTATCTCCCTTTTTAATATTAGTCCCAATATCTGCTTTTACTAACTTACGCCTAGATTACGAGTTTTGCGTTATGAGGGGTGCGGAGCTAACTTGCACGTTATTCTCACCGCTCACTTACCTGCAGCGCTGGTATTATGGTTTTTTATCAACCCGGCGTAAACAGGCAAGAAGTGAGCGTAGAGCAAAACTGAGCTCCACACTGCACTCCAATACCAGAGCTCCTTAAGTCAGCGGTTAGCTGGTTGTACGTGCTCATGCGCGATTTCCTCATTGACATGAATGGGGAGAGCCGGCTCAGTAACGCAGCCCCATTGATTCCTATGGGGAAACACATTTTATGTTTACACATAACACCCTAACATGAACCCCATAAACACCCCTAACCTTACAGTTATTAACCCCTAATCTGCTGCCCCCAACAACGCCGACACCTACATTATATTTATTAACCCCTAATCTCCCTCCCCCAATGTCGCCGCAACCTACCTAAATTTATTAACCCCTAATATGCCACCCCCAACGTCGCCGCCACTATTCTAAATTTATTAACCCCTAAACCTAAGTTTAACCCTAACCCCCATAATTTAAATATAATTTAAATAAATCTAAATAAAATTACTATCATTAACTAAATTATTCCTATTTAAAACTAAATACTTACCTGTAATATAAACCCTAAGCTAGCTACAAAATAACTAATAGTTACATTGTAGCTATCTTAGGTTTTATTTTTATTTTACAGGCAAGTTTGTATTTATTTTAACTAGGTAGAATAGTTAGTAAATAGTTATTAACTATTTAATAACTACCTAACTAAAATAAATACAAAAGTACCTGTAAAATAAAACCTAACCTAAGTTATACTAACACCCAACAGTGTTCAAGGTCAGTTCATCCGTCTGAAACGAAATTGTTCAGAACCTGCACAGTTTGAGATAGAGGCTGACCAATTGTCCAGAAGACTGCAGAACAGAGGCTATTTGCCAAGTTCTATTAATGCAGCCCTGGAAGAAGTCAGAAACATAGATAGAAAATCATTACTCAAACCAAGATTGAGGAATAAGAAATTTCAGAGTTGGTCTGATGAACTTTTTTTCATTACAGACCACTCGGACCATTATTCGCAAATTTGTGGTATTATTAAAAAACATCTCCCTTTACTTAAAGCGGACGACAGTCTCTTGGATTTATCCACTAAGTCATGTCGGTTTACATACCGCAAACCATAGGAAACATTCTCCTAGATTTATAGTTTGGCGTTTGCCGTCAAAACCAGCGTTAGGGGCTCCTAACGCTGGTTTTGGGCTACCGCTGGTATTTAGAGTCTTGTAGGTAAGGGTCTAACGCTCACTTTGCAGCCGCGACTTTTCCATACCGCAGATCCCCCTACGCCATTTGCGTATCCTATCTTTTCAATGGGATCTTTCTAACGCCGGTATTTAGAGTCTTGGCTGAAGTGAGCGTTAGAACTCTAACGACAAGACTCCAGCCGCAGAGAAAAGCCAGGAGTTAAGAGCTTTCTGGGCTAATGCCGGTTCATAAATCTCTTAACTACTGTGCTCTAAAGTACACTAACACCCATAAACTACCTATGTACCCCTAAACCGAGGTCCCCCCACATCGCCGCCACTCTAATAAAAAATTTTAACCCCTAATCTGCCGACCGCACACCGCCGCCACCTACGTTATCCCTATGTACCCCTAATCTGCTGCCCCTAACACTGCCGACCCCTATATTATATTTATTAACCCCTAATCTGCCGCCCCCAATGTCGCCGCCACCTACCTACACTTATTAACCCCTAATCTGCCAACCGGATCTCACCGCTACTATAATAAAGTTATTAACCCCTAATCCGCCTCACTCCTGCCTCAATAACCCTATAATAAATATTATTAACCCCTAATCTGCCCTCCCTAACATCACTGACACCTAACTTCAAGTATTAATCCCTAATCTGCCGACCGGACCTCACCGCTACTCTATTAAATTTATTAACCCCTAAAGCTAAGTCTAACCCTAACCCCCCCTAAGTTAAATATAATTTTTATCTAACGAAATAAAATAAATCTTATTAAATAAATTATTCCTATTTAAAGCTAAATACTTACCTGTAAAATAAACCCTAATATAGCTACAATATAAATTATAATTATATTGTAGCTATTTTAGGATTAATATTTATTTTACAGGCAACTTTGTATTTATTTTAACCAGGTACAATAGCTATTAAATAGTTAATAACTATTTAATAGCTACCTAGTTAAAATAATTACAAAATCACCTGTAAAATAAATCCTAACCTAAGTTACAATTAAACCTAACACTACACTATCAATAAATTAATTAAATAAAATACCTACAATTACCTACAATTAAACCTAACACTACACTATCAATAAATTAATTACATAAAATACCTACAAATAAATACAATTAAATAAACTAACTAAAGTAAAAAAAATAAAAAAAGAACTAAGTTACAAAAAATAAAAAAATAATTTACAAACATTAGAAAAAGATTACAACAATTTTAAGCTAATTACACCTACTCTAAGCCCCCTAATAAAATAACAAAGCCCCCAAAATAAAAAAAATGCCCTACCCTATTCTAAAATAAAAATAGAAAAGCTCTTTTACCTTACCAGCCCTTAAAAGGGCCTTTTGCGGGGCATGCCCCAAAGAATTCAGCTCTTTTGCCTGTAAAAAAAAACATACAATACCCCCCCCCCAACATTACAACCCACCACCCACATACCCCTAATCTAACCCAAACCCCCCTTAAATAAACCTAACACTAAGCCCCTGAAGATCTCCCTACCTTGAGTCGTCTTCACCCAACCGGGCACCGATGGACCAAAAGAAGACATCCGGAGCGGCAGAAGTCTTCATCCTATCCGGGCAGAAGAGGACATCCGGACCGGTAGACATCTTCATCCAAGCGGCATCTTCTATCTTCATCCATCCGGAGCGGAGCGGAGCCATCTTCTTCCAGCCGACGCGGATCCATCCTCTTCTACCGACGCCTACTCGCCGAATGACAGTTCCTTTAAATGACGTCATCCAAGATGGGTCCCTCGAATTCCGATTGGCTGATAGGATTCTATCAGCCAATCGGAATTAAGGTAGGAAAATTCTGATTGGCTGATGGAATCAGCCAATCAGATTGAGCTCGCATTCTATTGGCTGTTCCGATCAGTCAATAGAATGCGAGCTCAATCTGATTGGCTGATTGGATCAGCCAGTCGGATTGAACTTGAATCTGATTGGCTGATTCCATCAGCCAATCAGAATTTTCCTACCTTAATTCCGATTGGCTGATAGAATCCTATCAGCCAATCGGAATTCGAGGGACGCCATCTTGGATGACGTCATTTAAAGGAACCGTCATTCGGCGAGTAGGCGTCGGTAGAAGAGGATGGATCCGCGTCGGCTGGAAGAAGATCGCTCCGCTCCGGATGGAAGAAGATAGAAGATGCCGCTTGGATGAAGATGTCTACCGGTCCGGATGTCCTCTTCTGCCCGGATAGGATGAAGACTTCTGACGCTCCGGATGTCTTCTTTTGGTCCATCGGTGCCCGGTTGGGTGAAGACGACTCAAGGTAGGGAGATCTTCAGGGGCTTAGTGTTAGGTTTATTTAAGGGGGGTTTGGGTTAGATTAGGGGTATGTGGGTGGTGGGTTGTAATGTTGGGGGGGGGTATTGTATGTTTTTTTTTACAGGCAAAAGAGCTGAATTCTTTGGGGCATGCCCCGCAAAAGGCCCTTTTAAGGGCTGGTAAGGTAAAAGAGCTTTACCATTTTTATTTTAGAATAGGGAAGGGCATTTTTTTATTTTGGGGGGCTTTGTTATTTTATTAGGGGGCTTAGAGTAGGTGTAATTAGCTTAAAATTGTTGTAATCTTTTTCTAATGTTTGTAAAAAAAAAAAATATTTTTTGTAACTTAGTTCTTTTTTTATTTTTTGTACAGTACTTTAGTTAGTTTATTTAATTGTATTTATTTGTAGGTATTTTATGTAATTAATTTATTGATAGTGTAGTGTTAGGTTTAATTGTAGGTAATTGTAGGTATTTTATTTAATTTATTTATTGATAGTGTAGTGTTAGGTTTAATTGTAACTTAGGTTAGGATTTATTTTACGGGTAATTTTCTAATTATTTTAACTAGGTAACTATTAAATAGTTATTAACTATTTAATAGCTATTGTACCTGGTTAAAATAAATACAAAGTTGGCTGTAAAATAAATATTAATCCTAAAATAGCTACAATATAATTATAATTTATATTGTAGCTATATTAGGATTTATTTTACAGGTAAGTATTTAGCTTTAAATAGGAATAATTTATTTAATAAGATTTATTTCGTTAGATAAAAATTATATTTAACTTAGGGGGGTGTTAGTGTTAGGGTTACACTTAGCTTTAGGGGTTAATAAATTTAATAGAGTAGTGGTGAGGTCCGGTCGGCAGATTAGGGGTTAATACTTGAAGTTAGGTGTCGGTGATGTTAGGGAGGGCAGATTAGGGGTTAATACCATTTATTATAGGGTTATTGAGGCGGGAGTGCGGCGGATTAGGGGTTAATACATTTATTATACAGGGAGTGCAGAATTATTAGGCAAGTTGTATTTTTGAGGATTAATTTTATTATTAAACAACAACCATGTTCTCAATGAACCAAAAAAACTCATTAATATCAAAGCTGAATAGTTTTGGAAGTAGTTTTTAGTTTGTTTTTAGTTATAGCTATTTTAGGGGGATATCTGTGTGTGCAGGTGACTGACTATTACTGTGCATAATTATTAGGCAACTTAACAAAAAACAAATATATACCCATTTCAATTATTTATTTTTACCAGTGAAACCAATATAACATCTCAACATTCACAAATATACATTTCTGACATTCAAAAACAAAACGAAAACAAATCAGTGACCAATATAGCCACCTTTCTTTGCAAGGACACTCAAAAGCCTGCCATCCATGGATTCTGTCAGTGTTTTGATCTGTTCACCATCAACATTGCGTGCAGCAGCAACCACAGCCTCCCAGACACTGTTCAGAGAGGTGTACTGTTTTCCCACCTTGTAAATCTTACATTTGATGATGGACCACAGGTTCTCAATGGGGTTCAGATCAGGTGAACAAGGAGGCCATGTCATTAGATTTTCTTCTTTTATACCCTTTCTTGCCAGCCACGCTGTGGAGTACTTGGACGCGTGTGATGGAGCATTGTCCTGCATGAAAATCATGTTTTTCTTGAAGGATGCAGACTTCTTCCTGTACCACTGCTTGAAGAAGGTGTCTTCCAGAAACTGGCAGTAGGACTGGGAGTTGAGCTTGACTCCATCCTCAACCCGAAAAGGCCCCACAAGCTCATCTTTGATGATACCAGCCCAAATCAGTACTCCACCTCCACCTTGCTGGCGTCTGAGTCGGACTGGAGCTCTCTGCCCTTTACCAATCCAGCCACGGGCCCATCCATCTGGCCCATCAAGACTCACTCTCATTTCATCAGTCCATAAAACCTTAGAAAAATCAGTCTTGAGATATTTCTTGGCCCAGTCTTGACGTTTCAGCTTGTGTGTCTTGTTCAGTGGTGGTCGTCTTTCAGCCTTTCTTACCTTGGCCATGTCTCTGAGTATTGCACACCTTGTGCTTTTGGGGACTCCAGTCATGTTGCAGCTCTGAAATATGGCCAAACTGGTGGCAAGTGGCATCTTGGCAGCTGCACGCTTGACTTTTCTCAGTTCATGGGCAGTTATTTTGCGCCTTGGTTTTTCCACACGCTTCTTGCGACCCTGTTGACTATTTTGAATGAAACGCTTGATTGTTCGATGATCACGCTTCAGAAGCTTTGCAATTTTAAGAGTGCTGCATCCCTCTGCAAGATATCTCACTATTTTTGACTTTTCTGAGCCCGTCAAGTCCTTCTTTTGACCCATTTTGCCAAAGGAAAGGAAGTTGCCTAATAATTATGCACACCTGATATAGGGTGTTGATGTCATTAGACCACACCCCTTCTCATTACAGAGATGCACATCACCTAATATGCTTAATTGGTAGTAGGCTTTCGAGCCTATACAGCTTGGAGTAAGATAACATGCATAAAGAGGATGATGTGGTCAAAATACTAATTTGCCTAATAATTCTGCACTCCCTGTAGTAGCGGTGAGGTCCGGTCGGCAGATTAGGGGTTAATAAGTGTAGGTAGGTGGCAGCGACGTTGGCGGCAGCAGATTAGGGGTTAATAAATATAATATAGGGGTCGGCGGTGTTAGGGGCAGCAGATTAGGGGTACATAGGGATAACGTAGGTTGCAGCGGTGTACGGAGCGGCAGATTAGGGGTTAAAAATAATATGCAGGTGTCAGCCATAGCGGGGGCAGCAGATTAGGGGTTAATAAGTGTAAGGCTAGGGGTGTTTAGACTCGGGGTACATGTTAGGGTGTTAGGTGCAGACATAGGAAGTGTTTCCCCATAGGAAACAATGGGGCTGCGTTAGGAGCTGAACGCTGCTTTTTTGCAGGTGTTAGGGTTTTTTTTCAGCTCAAACGGCCCCATTGTTTCCTATGGGGGAATCGTGCACGAGCACGTTTTTGAAGCTGGCCGTGTCCGTAAGCACCGCTGGTATTTAGAGTTGCAGTGGCGGTAAATTATGCTATACGCTCCCTTTTTGGAGCCTAACGCAGCCCTTCTGTGAACTCTAAATACCAGCGGTATTTAAAAGGTGCGGGGGGGAAAAAGCACGCATAGCTAATGCACCCCTTTGGCTGCAGAACTCTAAATCTAGCGGATTGTTTCTCCAACCAAACTTCCTGGTTAAAAAACCAAGGAATCATCTTGGCTGGAGCATAAGGGAATGTTTAAATGCCACAATTGGGACTGTGTCGCCGGCGAAAAGGTAGAGCTAGGTAGCCAATTCAGTTCAGCAACTACAGGACAAGTTTTTTTGAAGAACATGGGCCCGATCCGATATAAATTATCGCCCGCAAAAGCAGGCGACGCCAAATTTTGCGCGGGTTTGGTATCCTATATACGCCGTAGCTTAGAAGTTACGCACATATATTTCTGCCTTCGCCCGTCGTTTTTTGGCCCATAGACTGACATACAAAACATGCGCAGTTTGGTATCCAATATACAGCGTAAGGACTTACGCGCGCAGATTTCAGAAAATCTACTCCATTCTCATCTCGCCACAAATTGCAGCCGCAGGAGCCCTTGCACTGACTAAAAAAACAACATAGCTCCCTGGAAGCCTTAACAAACACATACATTTAAGCAACATCTCAAGGTTAAAGGCACAGTATACTATGATATTTATTTTTTAAGGTTTATTTGTGTATTTGAAATAGTCAAATGGATTGAGCTTGTAGGTACTTTATCACATTGGGGACATATACTTGCTTATTTACTGTAAATTGGATTACCTTCATCTCTTTAGAACCCACTGGAGTGTAATTTATTCTAATGCTAACACAGCTTGGCACTGATGCCAAAATATATAAAGGGACAGTCAACTCCAAAGAAAACCTTCTTCTTTTAAATAGGGCATGTTATTTCAAACTACTTTCAGATTTAATTAGAACACTTGCTTTGTTCTCTTGGTATTCTTAGTTGAAAGCAAAACCTAGGATGGCTCATATGATCATTTCTAACACCTTCTTGAAGGCTGCCTCTTTGCAATTGTGTTAAACCAATCACACACACCACAACCTCTCACCTGCAGACTTAAAACAGATGTGTGTCTTCAGGACATAAAGACTATCCTTCTCTGGACTGTGCCTTGCCGCTCGATATGGAGAACCTGTTATGCTGTTACAGGGTCAACCAATTAAATTAGGGGAGTATTGTTTTAACTCGATTACTTATATTGCTTGTTTTGTATTTTCTTGTATTTGTTTTATTTTTATTTATCATATTAGGTATAAGAGATCATATGCTTTATTGGTATTAGTGCACATTGTAGTTTATGTGCTTAACAAAGTAACCCTTTAAATAAATGTAACTGTGAACTTCGCAGTATTGTACCCTATTGAATGGCCCACTGAGTATAAAAATATGTTTAAGGAAAATGCTGCAATATATCATACTATTTTAGACCCTTCACCCTCTAGAACATAAGGAGGACACGTCTCAGCTAGAAGTTTATATTAATTATACAGAGAAATATTTATGTAGGGAATAGCATAATTATAGTTTATGAAAGCAAATGTATTTTTCCCTTTTATTAATTGGTATGGTATCTGCAAAGTGAATTAGGTCATTCCTGATGTTTGTCAAAGAAAGGAATTATCTTACCATAAAGATGTGTTTACCTTTAAAAGAGTTTGTAGTTTTAAATGATGTTCTGTTTGTATGCTTTCCTCATACAGGAGTGTGAGAGAATTTAGGTTGCATAAAATAATTAGTAAACTAGTAGTGTTTATATCAGATGAGATTGTTGAATATTAGGATCATGGTTGGAGAATTATAAACATTATAGATAGCAGCCATGCGGAATAAAGCAACACAAGGTTCTTTTATTTTTAGAAGTTCAAAGTGACAGTGTAAAGAAATTCATTTATTTTTATTGACTGTTTTCCTTTTTTCATTGTTGCTACAGGGCAGGCCTTAGCATAAGTTTTAGCATAACCATTCAGCCCCTTGATGAAGTCTGGCAGGTTTTCACTTGCTTAGTATTCATGAAGTATCATTTAAAAGTGTATAGAGAAGTTGTAAATTATTCTCTGAGAAATATCAATGTATTTAGTTTGTATTATATATCAACAATGTTTTGTTTGATTTTAAATGACATAGGATGAAAGTGAAGTTTTATTTGGACATAATTGTGATTGTATTGCGGTGTGTACTCATCTTGTACTGTTTCTGTTTGCTTCCTAGACTCCCTGTGACTCGAATGTCTGCTTGCCATGGGAATCCACTGGTTGCCTTGTCTACCCCATGACCAAACCATCAGATTTCCAGCATCTCCCTTCGGAAGAACACTGGATAAGCACCCCTACTGCAAATGAACTGTTGGAGAACTGTATTATAGCACAGTGTCTGAGCAAGGTGAAGCCCTCTAAATGGACAAAGACTGTTCTTAAAATGATCAGAGGCCACCTAGAGACAGTTGTGCTGTTGCTATGTCATGCTTTACTGTGGAGAAGGAACTGTTGGACATATTGGGGGGTGCTAGCAATGCAGGTGGAGAAATAAAAGAGGCAGCGTTGTTTGGGGGTAGATGGGGGGCTGGTTGGGTCTCTGTGCAGGTAGACCGGTAGTTTTGGGGAGGCTGGAAGATAGATGGAAGGTATTGGAGAGGCTGCACCTATATGCAGTGACAATTGGCCTATAAAAGTATATCACGACATGGGAATATTTTTCTCTTTAGTATTCTCACATAGAGTTCTGTTACCATAATATAAGGCTTTACTAATTTTCTATGCCTGTCTATTTTTATGTTATTCTGTTAGAATAAAAGGATGGTATGTTAGGGGTAATGTGAAACTGACTGCAGCCATCTTGTTCCTCGCAGCCATCTTGTGATGATTAGCATCCATTTTGTAATGATTAGACTTTATTATACTGGGTTATTATGTAGTGGGAACTATGTGCTTGTTATGGTACTTTCTCCAACATAGGTGTGTCCGGTCCACGGCGTCATCCTTACTTGTGGGATATTCTCTTCCCCAACAGGAAATGGCAAAGAGCCCAGCAAAGCTGGTCACATGATCCCTCCTAGGCTCCGCCTACCCCAGTCATTCTCTTTGCCGTTGTACAGGCAACATCTCCACGGAGATGGCTTAGAGTTTTTTAGTGTTTAACTGTAGTTTTTATTATTCAATCAAGAGTTTGTTATTTTGAAATAGTGCTGGTATGTACTATTTACTCAGAAACAGAAAAGAGATGAAGATTTCTGTTTGTATGAGGAAAATGATTTTAGCAACCGTAACTAAAATCCATGGCTGTTCCACACAGGACTGTTGAGAGCAATTAACTTCAGTTGGGGGAACAGTGTGCAGTCTCTTGCTGCTTGAGGTATGACACATTCTAACAAGACGATGTAATGCTGGAAGCTGTCATTTTCCCTATGGGATCCGGTAAGCCATGTTTATTACGATCGTAAATAAGGGCTTCACAAGGGCTTATTAAGACTGTAGACTTTTCTGGGCTAAATCGATTCATTATTAACACATATTTAGCCTTGAGGAATCATTTTATCTGGGTATTTTGATATAATAATATCGGCAGGCACTGTATTAGACACCTTATTTCTTAGGGGCTTTCCCAAAGCATAAGCAGAGCCTCATTTTCGCGCCGGTGTGGCGCACTTGTTTTTGAGAGGCATGGCATGCAGTCGCATGTGAGAGGAGCTCTGATACTTAGAAAAGTCTTTCTGAAGGCGTCATTTGGTATCGTATTCCCCTTTGGGTTTGGTTGGGTCTCAGCAAAGCAGATACCAGGGACTGTAAAGGGGTTAAAGTTTTAAAACGGCTCCGGTTCCGTTATTTTAAGGGTTAAAGCTTCCAAATTTGGTGTGCAATACTTTTAAGGCTTTAAGACACTGTGGTGAAAATTTGGTGAATTTTGAACAATTCCTTCATGTTTTTTCGCAATTGCAGTAATAAAGTGTGTTCAGTTTAAAATTTAAAGTGACAGTAACGGTTTTATTTTAAAACGTTTTTTGTACTTTCTTATCAAGTTTATGCCTGTTTAACATGTCTGAACTACCAGATAGACTGTGTTCTGAATGTGGGGAAGCCAGAATTCCTATTCATTTAAATAAATGTGATTTATGTGATAATGACAATGATGCCCAAGATGATTCCTCAAGTGAGGGGAGTAAGCATGGTACTGCATCATTCCCTCCTTCGTCTACACGAGTCTTGCCCACTCAGGAGGCCCCTAGTACATCTAGCGCGCCAATACTCCTTACTATGCAACAATTAACGGCTGTAATGGATAATTCTGTCAAAAACATTTTAGCCAAAATGAACCCTTGTCAGCGTAAGCGTGGCTGCTCTGTTCTAGTTACTGAAGAGCATGACGACGCTGATATTAATATCTCTGAAGGGCCCCTAACCCAATCTGAGGGGGCCAGGGAGGTTTTGTCTGAGGGAGAAATTACTGATTCAGGGAACATTTCTCAACAGGCTGAACCTGATGTGATTGCATTTAAATTTAAGTTGGAACATCTCCGCATTTTGCTTAAGGAGGTATTATCCACTCTGGATGATTGTGAAAAGTTGGTCATCCCAGAGAAACTATGTAAAATGGACAAGTTCCTAGAGGTGCCGGGGCTCCCAGAAGCTTTTCCTATACCCAAGCGGGTGGCGGACATTGTTAATAAAGAATGGGAAAGGCCCGGTATTCCTTTCGTCCCTCCCCCCATATTTAAAAAATTGTTTCCTATGGTCGACCCCAGAAAGGACTTATGGCAGACAGTCCCCAAGGTCGAGGGAGCGGTTTCTACTTTAAACAAACGCACCACTATACCCATAGAGGATAGTTGTGCTTTCAAGGATCCTATGGATAAAAAATTAGAAGGTTTGCTTAAAAAGATGTTTGTTCAGCAGGGTTACCTTCTACAACCAATTTCATGCATTGTCCCTGTCACTACAGCCGCATGTTTCTGGTTTGATGAACTGATAAAGGCGCTCGATAGTGATTCTCCTCCTTATGAGGAGATTATGGACAGAATCAATGCTCTCAAATTGGCTAATTCTTTCACCCTAGACGCCACTTTGCAATTGGCTAGGTTAGCGGCTAAGAATTCTGGGTTTGCTATTGTGGCGCGCAGAGCGCTTTGGTTGAAATCTTGGTCGGCTGATGCGTCTTCCAAGAACAAGCTACTAAACATTCCTTTCAAGGGGAAAACGCTGTTTGGCCCTGACTTGAAAGAGATTATCTCTGATATCACTGGGGGTAAGGGCCACGCCCTTCCTCAG
Organism: Bombina bombina; assembly: GCF_027579735.1. Taxonomy (NCBI): domain Eukaryota; kingdom Metazoa; phylum Chordata; class Amphibia; order Anura; family Bombinatoridae; genus Bombina; species Bombina bombina. The sequence goes on from NC_069500.1 coordinate 1,356,746,510, forward strand.
GATCGGCCTTTCAAGGCAAAAAATAGACCTAATTTTCGTCCCTTTCGTAAAAACGGACCAGCCCAAAGTGCTACGTCCTCTAAGCAAGAGGGTAATACTTCTCAAGCCAAGCCAGCTTGGAGACCAATGCAAGGCTGGAACAAGGGAAAGCAGGCCAAGAAACCTGCCACTGCTACCAAGACAGCATGAAATATTGGCCCCCGATCCGGGACCGGATCTGGTGGGGGGCAGACTCTCTCTCTTCGCTCAGGCTTGGGCAAGAGATGTTCTGGATCCTTGGGCGCTAGAAATAGTCTCCCAGGGTTATCTTCTGGAATTCAAGGGACTTCCCCCAAGGGGGAGGTTCCACAGGTCTCAGTTGTCTTCAGACCACATAAAAAGACAGGCGTTCTTACATTGTGTAGAAGACCTGTTAAAGATGGGAGTGATTCATCCTGTTCCATTAAGAGAACAAGGGATGGGGTTCTACTCCAATCTGTTCATAGTTCCCAAAAAAGAGGGAACGTTCAGACCAATCTTAGATCTCAAGATCTTAAACAAGTTTCTTAAGGTTCCATCGTTCAAGATGGAAACCATTCGAACTATTCTTCCTTCCATCCAGGAAGGTCAATTCATGACCACGGTGGATTTAAAGGATGCGTATCTACATATTCCTATCCACAAGGAACATCATCGGTTCCTAAGGTTTGCATTCCTGGACAAACATTACCAGTTCGTGGCGCTTCCTTTCGGATTAGCCACTGCTCCAAGGATTTTCACAAAGGTACTAGGGTCCCTTCTAGCGGTGCTAAGACCAAGGGGCATTGCAGTAGTACCTTACCTGGACGACATTCTGATTCAAGCGTCGTCCCTTCCTCAAGCAAAGGCTCACACGGACATCGTCCTGGCCTTTCTCAGATCTCACGGCTGGAAAGTGAACGTGGAAAAGAGTTCTCTATCCCCGTCAACAAGGGTTCCCTTCTTGGGAACAATTATAGACTCCTTAGAAATGAGGATTTTTCTAACAGAGGCCAGAAAAACAAAACTTCTAGACTCTTGTCGGATACTTCATTCCGTTCCTCTTCCTTCCATAGCTCAGTGCATGGAAGTGATCGGGTTGATGGTAGCGGCAATGGACATAGTTCCTTTTGCGCGCATTCATCTAAGACCATTACAACTGTGCATGCTCAGTCAGTGGAATGGGGACTATACAGACTTGTCTCCAAAGATACAAGTAAATCAGAGGACCAGAGACTCACTCCGTTGGTGGCTGTCCCTGAACAACCTGTCACAAGGGATGACATTCCGCAGACCAGAGTGGGTCATTGTCACGACCGACGCCAGTCTGATGGGCTGGGGCGCGGTCTGGGGATCCCTGAAAGCTCAGGGTCTTTGGTCTCGGGAAGAATCTCTTCTACCGATAAATATTCTGGAACTGAGAGCGATATTCAATGCTCTCAAGGCTTGGCCTCAGCTAGCGAGGACCAAGTTCATACGGTTTCAATCAGACAACATGACGACTGTTGCGTACATCAACCATCAGGGGGGAACAAGGAGTTCCCTAGCGATGGAAGAAGTGACCAAAATCATTCTATGGGCGGAGTCTCACTCCTGCCACCTGTCTGCTATCCACATCCCAGGAGTGGAAAATTGGGAAGCGGATTTTCTGAGTCGTCAGACATTGCATCCGGGGGAGTGGGAACTCCATCCGGAAATCTTTGCCCAAGTCACTCAGCTGTGGGGCATTCCAGACATGGATCTAATGGCCTCTCGTCAGAACTTCAAAGTTCCTTGCTACGGGTCCAGATCCAGGGATCCCAAGGCGGCTCTAGTGGATGCACTAGTAGCACCTTGGACCTTCAAACTAGCTTATGTGTTCCCGCCGTTTCCTCTCATCCCCAGGCTGGTAGCCAGGATCAATCAGGAGAGGGCGTCGGTGATCTTGATAGCTCCTGCGTGGCCACGCAGGACTTGGTATGCAGATCTGGTGAATATGTCATCGGCTCCACCTTGGAAGCTACCTTTGAGACGAGACCTTCTTGTTCAGGGTCCGTTCGAACATCCGAATCTGGTTTCACTCCAGCTGACTGCTTGGAGATTGAACGCTTGATTTTATCGAAGCGAGGATTCTCAGATTCTGTTATCGATACTCTTGTTCAGGCCAGAAAGCCTGTAACTCGAAAGATTTACCACAAGATTTGGAAAAAATATATCTGTTGGTGTGAATCTAAAGGATTCCCTTGGGACAAGGTTAAGATTCCTAGGATTCTATCCTTCCTTCAAGAAGGATTGGAAAAAGGATTATCTGCAAGTTCCCTGAAGGGACAGATTTCCGCCTTGTCGGTGTTACTTCACAAAAAGCTGGCAGCTGTGCCAGATGTTCAAGCCTTTGTTCAGGCTCTGGTTAGAATCAAGCCTGTTTACAAACCTTTGACTCCTCCCTGGAGTCTCAATTTAGTTCTTTCAGTTCTTCAGGGGGTTCCGTTTGAACCCTTGCATTCCGTTGATATTAAATTATTATCTTGGAAAGTTTTGTTTTTGGTTGCAATTTCTTCTGCTAGAAGAGTTTCAGAATTATCTGCTCTGCAGTGTTCTCCTCCTTATCTGGTGTTCCATGCAGATAAGGTGGTTTTGCGTACTAAACCTGGTTTTCTTCCGAAAGTTGTTTCTAACAAAAACATTAACCAGGAGATTATCGTACCTTCTCTGTGTCCGAAACCAGTTTCAAAGAAGGAACGTTTGTTGCACAATTTGGATGTTGTTCGCGCTCTAAAATTCTATTTAGATGCTACAAAGGATTTTAGACAAACATCTTCCTTGTTTGTTGTTTATTCCGGTAAAAGGAGAGGTCAAAAAGCAACTTCTACCTCTCTCTCTTTTTGGATTAAAAGCATCATCAGATTGGCTTACGAGACTGCCGGACGGCAGCCTCCCGAAAGAATCACAGCTCATTCCACTAGGGCTGTGGCTTCCACATGGGCCTTCAAGAACGAGGCTTCTGTTGATCAGATATGTAGGGCAGCGACTTGGTCTTCACTGCACACTTTTACCAAATTTTACAAGTTTGATACTTTTGCTTCTTCTGAGGCTATTTTTGGGAGAAAGGTTTTGCAAGCCGTGGTGCCTTCCATTTAGGTGACCTGATTTGCTCCCTCCCTTCATCCGTGTCCTAAAGCTTTGGTATTGGTTCCCACAAGTAAGGATGACGCCGTGGACCGGACACACCGATGTTGGAGAAAACAGAATTTATGTTTACCTGATAAATTACTTTCTCCAACGGTGTGTCCGGTCCACGGCCCGCCCTGGTTTTTTTAATCAGGTCTGATATTTTATTTTCTTTAACTACAGTCACCACGGTACCATATGATTTCTCCTATGCAAATATTCCTCCTTAACGTCGGTCGAATGACTGGGGTAGGCGGAGCCTAGGAGGGATCATGTGACCAGCTTTGCTGGGCTCTTTGCCATTTCCTGTTGGGGAAGAGAATATCCCACAAGTAAGGATGACGCCGTGGACCGGACACACCGTTGGAGAAAGTAATTTATCAGGTAAACATAAATTCTGTTTTCCTTAGCTCTTCGGCCTTGTAGAAGCTTCCTGGCTGTACGCCCAGAAGAATATAATATCAATAAGATGGTCCAGCGACCTTGGTGTCTCTGCAGATGCATGGTTTATTATGACTATAGAATATTGTTATGAGCTAGTAACTTTCCAGAATCACACTGTGTTTTACTCTGTATAACTGTGTAAAATGACGCGGTCATAACGTGTCATCCCCTTAACCCTATATGCTGTTACTGAAGTCTATAAGATAGGCTTGCACTGTTCAATAAACATGATTGGCTTTAGATCATATTGCTGCGTGGTCTGAGTCATTCTAAGGGATCCTTATCAGATAATCTACATCTGCTCCAGGTGGTACAGCGGCCCAAAGGCTTTGGCCTGACCTGACACTTCCCCCCCTGGTAATAACACCTAACAATAGATCACCATCGTTTGGTTCAAGGGCCTTCTTTCGTTCGCCCAACCTGGACTGTGATCTCAACAGATGCGAGTCTTTCAGGTTGGGGAGCTGTTTGGGGATCTCTGACAGCACAAGGGGTTTGGAAATCTCAAGAGGAGTGACAGCACAAGGGGTTTGGAAATCTCAAGAGGAGAGATTACCAATAAATATTTTAGAACTCCGTGCAATTTTCAGGGCTCTTCAGTTCTGGCCTCTGCTAAAGAGAGAACCGTTCATTTGTTTTCAGACAGACTATCACAACTGTGGCTTATGTCAATCAGGGTGGGACTCACAGTCCCCAAGCTATGAAGGAAGTATCTCGGATACTTGCTTGGGCGGAATCCAGCTCCTGTCTAATCTCTGCGGTGCATATCCCAGGTGTAGACAATTGGGAGGCGGATTATCTCAGCCGTCAGACTTTACATCCAGGGGAGTGGTCTCTCCATCCAGATGTGTTTTCTCAGATTGTTCAGATGTGGGGTCTTCCAGAGATAGATCTCATGGCCTCTCATCTAAACAAGAAACTTCCCAGATACCTGTCCAGGTCCAGGGATGTTCAGGCGGAAGCAGTGGATGCGCTGACACTTCCTTGGTGTTATCAACCTGCTTACATCTTCCCGCCTCTAGTTCTCCTTCCAAGAGTGATCTCCAAAATCATCATGGAGCAGTCTTTTGTGTTGCTGGTGGCTCCAGCATGGCCACACAGGTTTTGGTATGTGGATCTGGTTCGGATGTCCAGTTGCCCGCCTTGGCCACTTCCGTTACGGCCGGACATACTATCTCAAGGTCCGTTTTTCCATCAGGATCTCAAATCATTAAATTTGAAGGTATGGAAATTGAACGCTGAGTTTTAAGTCATAGAGGGTTTTCTGACTCAGTGATTAATACTATGTTACAAGCTCGTAAATCTGTTTCTAGAAAGATTTATTATAGAGTTTGGAAGACTTACATTTCATGGTGTTCTTCTAATAAATTCTCCTGGCATTCTTTTAGAATTCCTAGAATTTTGCAGTTTCTTCAGGATGGTTTGGATAAGGGTTTGTCTGCAAGTTACTTGAAAGGACAAATCTCCGCTCTGTTTTATTTCACAGAAAGATTGCTATAGTTCCTGATATACACTGTTTTGTGCAGGCTTTAGTTCGTATTAAGCCTGTCATTAAGTCAATTTCTCCTCCTTGGAGGCTTAATTTGGTTCTGAAGGCTTTACAGGCTCCTCCATTTGAACCTATGCATTATTTGGACATTAAACTATTTTCTTGGAAAGTGTTGTTCCTTTTGGTTATCTCTTCTGCTAGAAGAGTTTCTGAGCTATCTGCTCTTTCTTGTGAGTCTCCTTTTCTGATTTTTCATCAGGATAAGGCAGTTTTGCGGACTTCTTTTCAATTTTTACCTAAGGTTGTGAATTCTAACAACATTAGTAGAGAAATTGTTGTCCCTTCTTTATGTCCTAATCCTAAGAATTCTTTGGAGAGAGCCTTACATTCTTTGGATGTGGTAATAGCTTTGAAATATTATATGGAAGCTACTAAAGATTTCAGGAAGACTTCCAGTCTATTTGTTTTATTTTCTGGTCCTAGGAAAGGTCAGAAAGCTTCTGCTATTTCCTTGGCTTCTTGGTTGAAACTTTTGATTCATCAAGCTTATTTGGAGTCGGGTCAAACCCCGCCTCAGAGAATTACAGCTCATTCTACTAGATCAGTCTCCACTTCGTGGGCTTTTAAGAATGAAGCTTCAGTTGATCAGATTTGCAAAGCGGCAACTTGGTCCTCTTTGCATACATTTACTAAATTCTACCATTTTGATGTATTTGCTTCTTCGGAAGCAGTTTTTGGTAGAAAAGTTCTTCAGGCAGCTGTTTCAGTTTGATTCTTCTGCTTTTGATTTAAGTTTTTTTCTTTCAAAAGTGAAAATAACTTATTTTTTTGGGTTGTGGATTATTTTTTCAGCGGAATATGGCTGTTTTTATTTTATTCCCTCCCTCTCTAGTGACTCTTGAGTGGAAGACTCCATATCTTGGGTATTGATATCCCATATGTCACTAGCTCATGGACTCTTGCCAATTACATGAAAGAAAACATAATTAATGTAAGAATTTACCTGATAAATTCATTTCTTTCATATTGGCAAGAGTCCATGAGGCCCACCCTTTTTATGGTGGTTATGATTTTTTGTATAAAGCACAATTATTTCCAAATTTCCTTTGTTGATGCTTTCTACTCCTTTCTTTATCACCCCACTGCTTGGCTATTCATTAAACTGAATTGTGGGTGTGGTGAGGGGTGTATTTATAGGCATTTTGAGGTTTGGGAAACTTTGCCCCTCCTGGTAGGATTATATATCCCATATGTCACTAGCTCATGGACTCTTGCCAATATGAAAGAAATGAATTTATCAGGTAAATTCTTACATAAATTATGTTTTTTGTTTTTTTTTAGGCTTCTTAGATGAGGGGGCTGAGGTGCCTGGAGTGGCTCTCCTGGTTCTCCTGGGTTGTGTGGATTCAGATGATTCAGCTGGAGTGCTGGCCACAGATGAGAGGCTGGAGGCAGTGTCCTGCTGGTGTGTGAAATGCTCCACCAACACACCCAACAGTTGGTTTTGTTCCCGCCTTCTGTTGTCAGTCTGCATCTGCATATCTGAAATAACTCTCAGCATCTGAGACTGGTTTTGGACTATACCACTTAAAGATGCTGCCATGTCCCGTTGCAGCTCAATGGAACGCTGGAGTAAAGTCTGTTGGCTTCTGTAAAACCTGCGTTGGTCTCTCTCTCTTCTCTCGCAGCTTGCTATGAGCCTCCTCTGGAGGGAAATGTATTCGTCGCCCAGGGCAGAATACAGAGGATCTACAGGCTGTTCACCAGCAGGGATTATAGGTGCAGGTTCACCTCTAGCTGCTGTTGCATCTGGAACTATGACAGCTGGTGCTTCAGGAGGAACTACGACAGCTGGTGCTTCAGGAGGAACTACGAAAGCTGGTGCTTCAGGAGGAACTATGACAGCTGGTGCTTGCTGAGGAACTATGACAGCTGGTGCTTACTGAGAAACTATGACAGCTGGTGCTTGCTGAGGAACTATGACAGTTGGTGCTTGCTGAGGAACTATGACAGCTGGTGATGCATCAGGAACTATGACAGCTATATATGCTCCTCTTCATATGCTGGAGCTCTTCCAAAGGAAGCGGAAGGTTGAGCTCTCCGGGTGGACTGGTAGTCCCATTGCCGACTGGTGTGCGACCACTCAGCCTGTCCAGTTTGTATGTCCTGTTGGTAAAAGTCCTGACTGGCCTGATATTGGGAGGGGGGGGGTAAAGACATCTACCCTTTGGGGATGACTTTTCACCACCTCAAAACCAAAAGAATAGTCCTCTGGCCAGGGCTCCTCTTCCAATGTTGGTGGCATGACGTCTGGGTCCTCAACAGAGGCAATCCAACCCGGCTCATGCCTGGGAGCATACTGTTGATGGATTCTCTGGCCGGGTGGTTGCGGTGGAGGCATTCTCTGGCCTGGTGGTTGCGGTGGAGGCATTCTCTGGCCTGGTGGTTTGCGGTGGAGGCATTCTCTGGCCTGGTGGTTGTGGTGGAGGCATGCCCGTTTGCACCCTGGTGACAGGAGGTTCTGTGGAGGAGTCAAATGATGAGAGGTATTAGTACAATCATATATATATATCCATGTGGGCATACAATGTACATTGATACATGCTAGGGCCTATACTCATTCTCATGTAAAACTCTATAACATGCATGTGCACATTGTGATTTGTGATATGAGGGATTTTAATATGCAAAGTATACATGTATGTGTTTCATACAATAGTTCTGTGTACATGTCAGTGATTGAGAAAAACATAATTTATGCTTACCTGATAAATTTATTTCTCTTGTGGTGTATCCAGTCCACGGATCATCCATTACTTGTGGGATATTCTCCTTCCCAACAGGAAGTTGCAAGAGGATCACCCACAGCAGAGCTGCTATATAGCTCCTCCCCTAACTGCCATATCCAGTCATTCGACCGAAACAAGCCGAGAAAGGAGAAACCATAGGGTTCAGTGGTGACTGTAGTTTAAATTAAAATTTAGACCTGCCTTAAAAGACAGGGCGGGCCGTGGACTGGATACACCACAAGAGAAATAAATTTATCAGGTAAGCATAAATTATGTTTTCTCTTGTAAGGTGTATCCAGTCCACGGATCATCCATTACTTGTGGAATACCAATACCAAAGCTAAAGTACACGGATGAAGGGAGGGACAAGGCAGGCTTAAATGGAAGGAACCACTGCCTGTAGAACCTTTCTCCCAAAAATAGCCTCCAAAGAAGCAAAAGTATCAAATTTGTAAAATTTTGAAAAGGTATGAAGCGAAGACCAAGTCGCCGCATTGCAAATCTGTTCAACAGAAGCCTCATTCTTAAAGGCCCAGGTGGAAGCCACAGCTCTAGTAGAATGAGCTGTAATTCTTTCAGGGGGCTGCTGTCCAGCAGTCTCATAGGCTAAGCGTATTACGCTCCGAAACCAAAAAGAAAGAGAGGTTGCCGAAGCCTTTTGACCTCTCCTCTGTCCAGAGTAAACAACAAACAGTGTATATGTTTGGCGAAAATTTTTAGTAGCTTGTAAGTAAAACTTCAAAGCACGGACCACGTCCAGATTATGTAAAAGACGTTCCTTCTTTGAAGAAGGATTAGGACACAATGATAGAACAACAATCTCTTGATTGATATTCTTGTTAGAAACTACCTTAGGTAAAAACCCAGGTTTTGTACGCAGAACTACTTTATCTGAATGGAAAATCAGATAAGGAGAATCACATTGTAAGGCAAAAAACTCAGAGACTCTCCGAGCCGAAGAAATAGCCATCAAAAACAGAACTTTCCAAGATAAAAGTTTAATATCAATGGAATGAAGGGGTTCAAACGGAACTCCTTGAAGAACTTTAAGAACCAAGTTTAAGCTCCATGGGGGAGCAACAGGTTTAAACACAGGCTTAATTCTAACCAAAGCCTGAACGTCTGGAACTTCTGCCAGACGCTTGTGCAAAAGAATAGACAGAGCAGAAATCTGTCCCTTTAAAGAACTAGCTGATAATCCTTTTTCCAAACCCTCTTGGAGAAAGGACAATATCCTAGGAATCCTAACCTTACTCCATGAGTAATTCTTGGATTCACACCAATAAAAGGTATTTACGCCATATCTTATGGTTAATTTTCCTGGTAACAGGCTTTCGTGCCTGTATAAGGGTATCAATGACTGACTCGGAGAAGCCACGCTTTGATAAAATCAAGCGTTCAATCTCCATGCAGTCAGTCTCAGAGAAATTAGATTCGGATGATTGAAAGGACCTTGTAGTAGAAGGTCTTGTCTCAGAGGCAGGGTCCATGGTGGAAAGGATGACATGTCCACTAGGTCTGCATACCAGGTCCTGCGTGGCCACGCAGGCGCTATCAAGATCACCGATGCTCTCTCCTGTTTGATTTTGGCAATCAGTCGAGGGAGCAGAGGAAACGGTGGAAACACATAAGCCAGGTTGAAGAACCAAGGCGCTGTTAGAGCATCTATCAGTGCCGCTTCTGGGTCCCTGGACCTGGATCCGTAATAAGGAAGCTTGGCGTTCTGGCGAGACGCCATGAGATCCAGTTCTGGTTTGCCCCAACGATGAACCAATTGAGCAAACACCTCCGGATGGAGTTCCCACTCCCCCGGATGAAAAGTCTGACGACTTAGAAAATCCGCCTCCCAGTTGTCTACACCTGGGATATAGATTGCTGATAGGTGGCAAGAGTGAGTCTCTGCCCAGCGAATTATCTTGGAGACTTCTAACATCGCTAGGGAACTCCTGGTTCCCCCTTGATGGTTGATGTAAGCCACAGTCGTGATGTTGTCCGACTGAAATCTGATGAACCTCAGGGTTGCTAACTGAGGCCAAGCTAGAAGAGCATTGAATATTGCTCTTAACTCCAGAATATTTATTGGGAGGAGTTTATCCTCCTGAGTCCACGATCCCTGAGCCTTCAGGGAATTCCAGACTGCACCCCAACCTAGAAGGCTGGCATCTGTTGTTACAATTGTCCAATCTGGCCTGCGAAAGGTCATACCTTTGGACAGATGGACCCGAGATAGCCACCAGAGAAGAGAATCTCTGGTCTCTTGATCCAGATTTAGCAGAGGGGATAAATCTGTGTAATCCCCATTCCACTGACTGAGCATGCATAGTTGCAGCGGTCTGAGATGTAGGCGCGCAAATGGCACTATGTCCATCGCCGCTACCATCAAGCCGATTACTTCCATACACTGAGCCACCGAAGGGCGCGGAATAGAATGAAGAACACGGCAAGATTTTAGAAGCTTTGATAACCTGGATTCTGTCAGGTAAATCTTCATTTCTACAGAATCTATCAGAGTCCCTAGGAAGGAGACTCTTGTGAGTGGGGATAGAGAACTCTTTTCCTCGTTCACCTTCCACCCATGTGACCTGAGAAATGCCAGAACTATGTCTGTATGTGACTTGGCAATCTGAAAGCTTGACGCCTGTATCAGGATGTCGTCCAGATAAGGGGCCACTGATATACCTTGCGGTCTTAGGACCGCCAGAAGCGATCCCAGAACCTTTGTAAAGATTCTTGGAGCTGTAGCTAACCCGAAGGGAAGAGCCACAAATTGGTAATGCCTGTACAGAAAGGCAAACCTTAGGAACTGATGATGATCTTTGTGGATCGGAATGTGAAGGTAAGCATCCTTCAAATCCACTGTGGTCATGTACTGACCCTCCTGGATCATAGGTAGGATGGTCCGAATAGTTTCCATTTTGAACGATGGAACTCTGAGGAATCTGTTTAAAATCTTTAGATCCAAAATGGGTCTGAAGGTTCCCTCTTTTTTGGGAACCACAAACAGATTTGAATAAAAGCCCTGCCTCTGTTCCGTCCGTGGAACTGGACAGATCACTCCCATAACTAGGAGGTCTTGCACACAGCGTAAGAATGCCTCTTTCCTTATCTGGTTTACAGATAATCTCGAAAGGTGAAATCTCCCTTGAGGAGGGGAAGCTTTTAAGTCCAGAAGATATCCCTGAGATATGATCTCCAACGCCCAGGGATCCTGAACATCTCTTGCCCACGCCTGGGCGAAGAGATAAAGTCTGCCCCCTACTAGATCTGTTACCGTATAGGGGGCCGTTCCTTCATGCTGTCTTAGAGGCAGCAGCAGGCTTTCTGGCCTGCTTGCCTTTGTTCCAGGACTGGTTAGGTTTCCAGCCCGGCTTGGATTGAGCAAAAGTTCCCTCTTGTTTTGTAGCAGAGGAAGTTGATGCTGCACCTGCCTTGAAATTTCGAAAGGCACGAAAATTAGACTGTTTGGCCTTTGATTTGGCCCTGTCCTGAGGAAGGGTATGACCCTTACCTCCAGTAATGTCAGCAATAATTTCCTTCAAACCCGGCCCGAATAGGGTCTGCCCCTTGAAGGGAATGTTAAGTAATTTAGACTTTGAAGTCACGTCAGCTGACCAAGATTTAAGCCATAGCGCCCTACGCGCCTGGATGGCGAATCCAGAATTCTTAGCCGTTAGTTTAGTCAAATGAACAATGGCATCAGAAACAAAAGAATTAGCTAGCTTAAGTGTTCTAAGCTTGTCAAGTATTTCAGTCAATGGAGTAGCTGTCTGAAAGGCCTCTTCCAGAGACTCAAACCAGAACGCCGCAGCAGCAGTGACAGGCGCAATGCATGCAAGGGGCTGCAGGATAAAACCTTGTTGAATAAACATTTTCTTAAGGTAACCTTCTAATTTTTTATCCATTGGATCTGAAAAAGCACAACTGTCCTCGACAGGGATAGTGGTACGCTTTGATAAAGTAGAAACTGCTCCCTCCACCTTAGGAACCGTCTGCCATAAGTCCCGTGTGGTGGCGTCTATTGGAAACATTTTTCTAAAAATAGGAGGGGGGGAAATCGGCACACCGGGTCTATCCCACTCCTTATTAATAATTTCTGTAAACCTTTTAGGAATTGGAAAAACATCAGTACACACCGGCACTGCATAGTATTTATCCAGTCTACACAATTTCTCTGGCACTGCAATTGTGTCACAGTCATTCAGAGCAGCTAATACCTCCCCAAGCAATACACGGAGGTTCTCAAGCTTAAATTTAAAAGTAGAAATTTCTGAATCAGGTTTCCCCGAATCAGAAATGTCACCCACAGACTGAAGCTCTCCTTCCTCAGCTTCTGCATATTGTGACGCAGTATCAGACATGGGCCTTAAAGCATCTGCGTGCTCTGTATTACGTCTAACCCCAGAGCTATCGCGCTTTCCTCTGAATTCAGGCAGTCTGGCTAATACCGCTGACAGGGTATTATCCATGATTGCCGCCATGTCCTGCAAAGTAATCGCTATGGGCGTCTTTGATGTACTTGGCGCCATTTTAGCGTGAGTCCCTTGAGCGTGAGTCAAAGGGTCCGACACGTGGGGAGAGTTAGTCGGCATAACTTCCCCCTCGTCAGAATCCTCTGGTGATAATTCTTTTAAAGATAACAGCTGATCTTTATTGTTTAAAGTGAAATCAATACATTTAGTACACATTCTCCTATGGGGTTCCACCATGGCTTTTAAACATAATGAACAAGGAGTTTCCTCTCTGTCAGACATGTTTATACAGACTAGCACTTTAAATCAAGTTAACAAGCAATATAAAAAAACGTTACTGTGCCTTTAAGAGAAACAAATTTTGACAAAATTTGAAATAACAGTGAAAAATGGCAGTTAAACTAACGAAATTTTTACAGTGTATGTAACAAGTTAGCAGAGCATTGCACCCACTTGCAAATGGATGATTAACCCCTTAATACAAAAAACAGATTAACAAAACGAAAAAAACGTTTTTAAACAGTCATAACAACTGCCACAGCTCCACTGTGGCTTTACCTTCCTCAATACACGACTTTTGAAGCCTTTTGAGCCCTTCAGAGATGTCCTATAGCATGCAGGGGACTGCTGAGGGAAGCCGAATGTCTCTGTCTGTAATTTTAACTGCGCAAAAAAGCGCTAAAATAGGCCCCTCCCACTCATATTACAACAGTGGAAAGCCTCAGGAAACTGTTTCTAGGCAAAAATCAAGCCAGCCATGTGGAAAAAACTAGGCCCCAATAAGTTTTATCACCAAAGCATATATAAAAACGATTAAACATGCCAGCAAACGTTTTATATTGCACATTAATCAGAGTATATACCTCTGATAGCAAGCCTGATACTAGTCGCTATTAAATCACTGTATTTAGGCTTAACTTACATTAATCCGGTATCAGCAGCATTTTCTAGCAATTCCATCCCTAGAAAAACTTAAACGGCACATACCTTATTGCAGGATACCCTGCACGCTATTCTCCCTCTGATGTTACCTCACTCCTCAGACATATGTGAGAACAGCAGTGGATCTTAGTTACGTCTGCTAAGATCATAGAAAACGCAGGCAGATTCTTCTTCTAAATGCTGCCTAAGATAAAATAGTACAACTCAGGTACCATTTAAAAACAATAAACTCTTGATTGAAGAAAAAACTAACTATATTACACCACTTTCCTCTTACTACCTCCAGCTATGTTGAGAGTTGCAAGAGAATGACTGCATATGGCAGTTAGGGGAGGAGCTATATAGCAGCTCTGCTGTGGGTGATCCTCTTGCAACTTCCTGTTGGGAAGGAGAATATCCCACAAGTAATGGATGATCTGTGGACTGGATACACCTTACAAGAGAAATGTGTTCTTTAAGTGACACTATGGTCACACAATTTCCTTTAGCCTGATGTAGGCACATAACGTGCTTTCTTGAGCTAAAAGTATTGTGATGGCTATAGTGTCCATTTACTGAAAACTCTACATGTGGCTTGTGGCCTGTGTTACTCTGAGACATGTTAGTATTTAACTATTCCGCATACAAAGAGAGAAGCGCTCTACCAGGAACGAACAACAGCGCAGTGGCTTGTTCTATGGCGATTTACCACCCGGAAGCAGCCTCTTTTAGACCAGTGTGCTTTTCACAGAAGAAAACTTTCCTGAAGTATATCAGTCTGATCCTGCCAAGTAAGGTCAGTCCAGCCCCGAAATACCAGGCAATTCTCCTCTGAACAAGGAACATGACAACCCCAGACGATCGTTTCGGCCTCCTATGGGCCTCGTCAGTGAGGTGCAGCCACATTCCTCTAAGCACACTGGGCAAGGAGTCCACGTCTGGTTTCCCCCATCACCCATAGGGAGACTTCCCCAGGGTCATAATAATTTGCATACAAAGAGAGAAGCGCTCTACCAGGAACGAACAACAGCGCAGTGGCTTGTTCTATGGCGATTTACCACCCGGAAGCAGCCTCTTTTAGACCAGTGTGCTTTTCACAGAAGAAAACTTTCCTGAAGTATATCAGTCTGATCCTGCCAAGTAAGGTCAGTCCAGCCCCGAAATACCAGGCAATTCTCCTCTGAACAAGGAACATGACAACCCCAGACGATCGTTTCGGCCTCCTATGGGCCTCGTCAGTGAGGTGCAGCCACATTCCTCTAAGCACACTGGGCAAGGAGTCCACGTCTGGTTTCCCCCATCACCCATAGGGAGACTTCCCCAGGGTCATAATAATTTGCATACAAAGAGAGAAGCGCTCTACCAGGAACGAACAACAGCGCAGTGGCTTGTTCTATGGCGATTTACCACCCGGAAGCAGCCTCTTTTAGACCAGTGTGCTTTTCACAGAAGAAAACTTTCCTGAAGTATATCAGTCTGATCCTGCCAAGTAAGGTCAGTCCAGCCCCGAAATACCAGGCAATTCTCCTCTGAACAAGGAACATGACAACCCCAGACGATCGTTTCGGCCTCCTATGGGCCTCGTCAGTGAGGTGCAGCCACATTCCTCTAAGCACACTGGGCAAGGAGTCCACGTCTGGTTTCCCCCATCACCCATAGGGAGACTTCCCCAGGGTCATAATAATTTGCATACAAAGAGAGAAGCGCTCTACCAGGAACGAACAACAGCGCAGTGGCTTGTTCTATGGCGATTTACCACCCGGAAGCAGCCTCTTTTAGACCAGTGTGCTTTTCACAGAAGAAAACTTTCCTGAAGTATATCAGTCTGATCCTGCCAAGTAAGGTCAGTCCAGCCCCGAAATACCAGGCAATTCTCCTCTGAACAAGGAACATGACAACCCCAGACGATCGTTTCGGCCTCCTATGGGCCTCATCAGTGAGGTGCAGCCACATTCCTCTAAGCACACTGGGCAAGGAGTCCACGTCTGGTTTCCCCCATCACCCATAGGGAGACTTCCCCAGGGTCATAATAATTTGCATACAAAGAGAGAAGCGCTCTACCAGGAACGAACAACAGCGCAGTGGCTTGTTCTATGGCGATTTACCACCCGGAAGCAGCCTCTTTTAGACCAGTGTGCTTTTCACAGAAGAAAACTTTCCTGAAGTATATCAGTCTGATCCTGCCAAGTAAGGTCAGTCCAGCCCCGAAATACCAGGCAATTCTCCTCTGAACAAGGAACATGACAACCCCAGACGATCGTTTCGGCCTCCTATGGGCCTCGTCAGTGAGGTGCAGCCACATTCCTCTAAGCACACTGGGCAAGGAGTACACGTCTGGTTTCCCCCATCACCCATAGGGAGACTTCCCCAGGGTCATAATAATTTGCATACAAAGAGAGAAGCGCTCTACCAGGAACGAACAACAGCGCAGTGGCTTGTTCTATGGCGATTTACCACCCGGAAGCAGCCTCTTTTAGACCAGTGTGCTTTTCACAGAAGAAAACTTTCCTGAAGTATATCAGTCTGATCCTGCCAAGTAAGGTCAGTCCAGCCCCGAAATACCAGGCAATTCTCCTCTGAACAAGGAACATGACAACCCCAGACGATCGTTTCTGCCTCCTATGGGCCTCGTCAGTGAGGTGCAGCCACATTCCTCTAAGCACACTGGGCAAGGAGTCCATGTCTGGTTTCCCCCATCACCCATAGGGAGACTTCCCCAGGGTCATAATAATTTGCATACAAAGAGAGAAGCGCTCTACCAGGAACGAACAACAGCGCAGTGGCTTGTTCTATGGCGATTTACCACCCGGAAGCAGCCTCTTTTAGACCAGTGTGCTTTTCACAGAAGAAAACTTTCCTGAAGTATATCAGTCTGATCCTGCCAAGTAAGGTCAGTCCAGCCCCGAAATACCAGGCAATTCTCCTCTGAACAAGGAACATGACAACCCCAGACGATCGTTTCGGCCTCCTATGGGCCTCGTCAGTGAGGTGCAGCCACATTCCTCTAAGCACACTGGGCAAGGAGTCCACGTCTGGTTTCCCCCATCACCCATAGGGAGACTTCCCCAGGGTCATAATAATTTGCATACAAAGAGAGAAGCGCTCTACCAGGAACGAACAACAGCGCAGTGGCTTGTTCTATGGCGATTTACCACCCGGAAGCAGCCTCTTTTAGACCAGTGTGCTTTTCACAGAAGAAAACTTTCCTGAAGTATATCAGTCTGATCCTGCCAAGTAAGGTCAGTCCAGCCCCGAAATACCAGGCAATTCTCCTCTGAACAAGGAACATGACAACCCCAGACGATCGTTTCGGCCTCCTATGGGCCTCGTCAGTGAGGTGCAGCCACATTCCTCTAAGCACACTGGGCAAGGAGTCCACGTCTGGTTTCCCCCATCACCCATAGGGAGACTTCCCCAGGGTCATAATAATTTGCATACAAAGAGAGAAGCGCTCTACCAGGAACGAACAACAGTGCAGTGGCTTGTTCTATGGCGATTTACCACCCGGAAGCAGCCTCTTTTAGACCAGTGTGCTTTTCACAGAAGAAAACTTTCCTGAAGTATATCAGTCTGATCCTGCCAAGTAAGATCAGTCCAGCCCCGAAATACCAGGCAATTCTCCTCTGAACAAGGAACATGACAACCCCAGACGATCGTTTCGGCCTCCTATGGGCCTCGTCAGTGAGGTGCAGCCACATTCCTCTAAGCACACTGGGCAAGGAGTCCACGTCTGGTTTCCCCCATCACCCATAGGGAGACTTCCCCAGGGTCATAATAATTTGCATACAAAGAGAGAAGCGCTCTACCAGGAACGAACAACAGCGCAGTGGCTTGTTCTATGGCGATTTACCACCCGGAAGCAGCCTCTTTTAGACCAGTGTGCTTTTCACAGAAGAAAACTTTCCTGAAGTATATCAGTCTGATCCTGCCAAGTAAGGTCAGTCCAGCCCCGAAATACCAGGCAATTCTCCTCTGAACAAGGAACATGACAACCCCAGACGATCGTTTCGGCCTCCTATGGGCCTCGTCAGTGAGGTGCAGCCACATTCCTCTAAACACACTGGGCAAGGAGTCCACGTCTGGTTTCCCCCATCACCCATAGGGAGACTTCCCCAGGGTCATAATAATTTGCATACAAAGAGAGAAGCGCTCTACCAGGAACGAACAACAGCGCAGTGGCTTGTTCTATGGCGATTTACCACCCGGAAGCAGCCTCTTTTAGACCAGTGTGCTTTTCACAGAAGAAAACTTTCCTGAAGTATATCAGTCTGATCCTGCCAAGTAAGGTCAGTCCAGCCCCGAAATACCAGGCAATTCTCCTCTGAACAAGGAACATGACAACCCCAGACGATCGTTTCGGCCTCCTATGGGCCTCGTCAGTGAGGTGCAGCCACATTCCTCTAAGCACACTGGGCAAGGAGTCCACGTCTGGTTTCCCCCATCACCCATAGGGAGACTTCCCCAGGGTCATAATAATTTGCATACAAAGAGAGAAGCGCTCTACCAGGAACGAACAACAGCGCAGTGGCTTGTTCTATGGCGATTTACCACCCGGAAGCAGCCTCTTTTAGACCAGTGTGCTTTTCACAGAAGAAAACTTTCCTGAAGTATATCAGTCTGATCCTGCCAAGTAAGGTCAGTCCAGCCCCGAAATACCAGGCAATTCTCCTCTGAACAAGGAACATGACAACCCCAGACGATCGTTTCGGCCTCCTATGGGCCTCGTCAGTGAGGTGCAGCCACATTCCTCTAAGCACACTGGGCAAGGAGTCCACGTCTGGTTTCCCCCATCACCCATAGGGAGACTTCCCCAGGGTCATAATAATTTGCATACAAAGAGAGAAGCGCTCTACCAGGAACGAACAACAGCGCAGTGGCTTGTTCTATGGCGATTTACCACCCGGAAGCAGCCTCTTTTAGACCAGTGTGCTTTTCACAGAAGAAAACTTTCCTGAAGTATATCAGTCTGATCCTGCCAAGTAAGGTCAGTCCAGCCCCGAAATACCAGGCAATTCTCCTCTGAACAAGGAACATGACAACCCCAGACGATCGTTTCGGCCTCCTATGGGCCTCGTCAGTGAGGTGCAGCCACATTCCTCTAAGCACACTGGGCAAGGAGTCCACGTCTGGTTTCCCCCATCACCCATAGGGAGACTTCCCCAGGGTCATAATAATTTGCATACAAAGAGAGAAGCGCTCTACCAGGAACGAACAACAGCGCAGTGGCTTGTTCTATGGCGATTTACCACCCGGAAGCAGCCTCTTTTAGACCAGTGTGCTTTTCACAGAAGAAAACTTTCCTGAAGTATATCAGTCTGATCCTGCCAAGTAAGGTCAGTCCAGCCCCGAAATACCAGGCAATTCTCCTCTGAACAAGGAACATGACAACCCCAGACGATCGTTTCGGCCTCCTATGGGCCTCGTCAGTGAGGTGCAGCCACATTCCTCTAAGCACACTGGGCAAGGAGTCCACGTCTGGTTTCCCCCATCACCCATAGGGAGACTTCCCCAGGGTCATAATAATTTGCATACAAAGAGAGAAGCGCTCTACCAGGAACGAACAACAGCGCAGTGGCTTGTTCTATGGCGATTTACCACCCGGAAGCAGCCTCTTTTAGACCAGTGTGCTTTTCACAGAAGAAAACTTTCCTGAAGTATATCAGTCTGATCCTGCCAAGTAAGGTCAGTCCAGCCCCGAAATACCAGGCAATTCTCCTCTGAACAAGGAACATGACAACCCCAGACGATCGTTTCGGCCTCCTATGGGCCTCGTCAGTGAGGTGCAGCCACATTCCTCTAAGCACACTGGGCAAGGAGTCCACGTCTGGTTTCCCCCATCACCCATAGGGAGACTTCCCCAGGGTCATAATAATTTGCATACAAAGAGAGAAGCGCTCTACCAGGAACGAACAACAGCGCAGTGGCTTGTTCTATGGCGATTTACCACCCGGAAGCAGCCTCTTTTAGACCAGTGTGCTTTTCACAGAAGAAAACTTTCCTGAAGTATATCAGTCTGATCCTGCCAAGTAAGGTCAGTCCAGCCCCGAAATACCAGGCAATTCTCCTCTGAACAAGGAACATGACAACCCCAGACGATCGCTTCGGCCTCCTATGGGCCTCGTCAGTGAGGTGCAGCCACATTCCTCTAAGCACACTGGGCAAGGAGTCCACGTCTGGTTTCCCCCATCACCCATAGGGAGACTTCCCCAGGGTCATAATAATTTGCATACAAAGAGAGAAGCGCTCTACCAGGAACGAACAACAGCGCAGTGGCTTGTTCTATGGCGATTTACCACCCGGAAGCAGCCTCTTTTAGACCAGTGTGCTTTTCACAGAAGAAAACTTTCCTGAAGTATATCAGTCTGATCCTGCCAAGTAAGGTCAGTCCAGCCCCGAAATACCAGGCAATTCTCCTCTGAACAAGGAACATGACAACCCCAGACGATCGTTTCGGCCTCCTATGGGCCTCGTCAGTGAGGTGCAGCCACATTCCTCTAAGCACACTGGGCAAGGAGTCCACGTCTGGTTTCCCCCATCACCCATAGGGAGACTTCCCCAGGGTCATAATAATTTGCATACAAAGAGAGAAGCGCTCTACCAGGAACGAACAACAGCGCAGTGGCTTGTTCTATGGCGATTTACCACCCGGAAGCAGCCTCTTTTAGACCAGTGTGCTTTTCACAGAAGAAAACTTTCCTGAAGTATATCAGTCTGATCCTGCCAAGTAAGGTCAGTCCAGCCCCGAAATACCAGGCAATTCTCCTCTGAACAAGGAACATGACAACCCCAGACGATCGTTTCGGCCTCCTATGGGCCTCGTCAGTGAGGTGCAGCCACATTCCTCTAAGCACACTGGGCAAGGAGTCCACGTCTGGTTTCCCCCATCACCCATAGGGAGACTTCCCCAGGGTCATAATAATTTGCATACAAAGAGAGAAGCGCTCTACCAGGAACGAACAACAGCGCAGTGGCTTGTTCTATGGCGATTTACCACCCGGAAGCAGCCTCTTTTAGACCAGTGTGCTTTTCACAGAAGAAAACTTTCCTGAAGTATATCAGTCTGATCCTGCCTAGTAAGGTCAGTCCAGCCCCGAAATACCAGGCAATTCTCCTCTGAACAAGGAACATGACAACCCCAGACGATCGTTTCGGCCTCCTATGGGCCTCGTCAGTGAGGTGCAGCCACATTCCTCTAAGCACACTGGGCAAGGAGTCCACGTCTGGTTTCCCCCATCACCCATAGGGAGACTTCCCCAGGGTCATAATAATTTGCATACAAAGAGAGAAGCGCTCTACCAGGAACGAACAACAGCGCAGTGGCTTGTTCTATGGCGATTTACCACCCGGAAGCAGCCTCTTTTAGACCAGTGTGCTTTTCACAGAAGAAAACTTTCCTGAAGTATATCAGTCTGATCCTGCCAAGTAAGGTCAGTCCAGCCCCGAAATACCAGGCAATTCTCCTCTGAACAAGGAACATGACAACCCCAGACGATCGTTTCGGCCTCCTATGGGCCTCGTCAGTGAGGTGCAGCCACATTCCTCTAAGCACACTGGGCAAGGAGTCCACGTCTGGTTTCCCCCATCACCCATAGGGAGACTTCCCCAGGGTCATAATAATTTGCATACAAAGAGAGAAGCGCTCTACCAGGAACGAACAACAGCGCAGTGGCTTGTTCTATGGCGATTTACCACCCGGAAGCAGCCTCTTTTAGACCAGTGTGCTTTTCACAGAAGAAAACTTTCCTGAAGTATATCAGTCTGATCCTGCCAAGTAAGGTCAGTCCAGCCCCGAAATACCAGGCAATTCTCCTCTGAACAAGGAACATGACAACCCCAGACGATCGTTTCGGCCTCCTATGGGCCTCGTCAGTGAGGTGCAGCCACATTCCTCTAAGCACACTGGGCAAGGAGTCCACGTCTGGTTTCCCCCATCACCCATAGGGAGACTTCCCCAGGGTCATAATAATTTGCATACAAAGAGAGAAGCGCTCTACCAGGAACGAACAACAGCGCAGTGGCTTGTTCTATGGCGATTTACCACCCGGAAGCAGCCTCTTTTAGACCAGTGTGCTTTTCACAGAAGAAAACTTTCCTGAAGTATATCAGTCTGATCCTGCCAAGTAAGGTCAGTCCAGCCCCGAAATACCAGGCAATTCTCCTCTGAACAAGGAACATGACAACCCCAGACGATCGTTTCGGCCTCCTATGGGCCTCGTCAGTGAGGTGCAGCCACATTCCTCTAAGCACACTGGGCAAGGAGTCCACGTCTGGTTTCCCCCATCACCCATAGGGAGACTTCCCCAGGGTCATAATAATTTGCATACAAAGAGAGAAGCGCTCTACCAGGAACGAACAACAGCGCAGTGGCTTGTTCTATGGTGATTTACCACCCGGAAGCAGCCTCTTTTAGACCAGTGTGCTTTTCACAGAAGAAAACTTTCCTGAAGTATATCAGTCTGATCCTGCCAAGTAAGGTCAGTCCAGCCCCGAAATACCAGGCAATTCTCCTCTGAACAAGGAACATGACAACCCCAGACGATCGTTTCGGCCTCGTCAGTGAGGTGCAGCCACATTCCTCTAAGCACACTGGGCAAGGAGTCCACGTCTGGTTTCCCCCATCACCCATAGGGAGACTTCCCCAGGGTCATAATAATTTGCATACAAAGAGAGAAGCGCTCTACCAGGAACGAACAACAGCGCAGTGGCTTGTTCTATGGCGATTTACCACCCGGAAGCAGCCTCTTTTAGACCAGTGTGCTTTTCACAGAAGAAAACTTTCCTGAAGTATATCAGTCTGATCCTGCCAAGTAAGGTCAGTCCAGCCTCATGTTCCTTGTTCAGAGGAGAATTGCCTGGTATTTCGGGGCTGGACTGACCATGTCGGCGGGATCAGACTGATATACTACAGGAAAGTTTTCCTCTGTGAAAAGCACAATTGGGCAGAAAGAAGCTACTACCAGGTGGTAACCAGGCCATAGAACAAGCTATTGATGCTGCTGTTCGTTCCTGGCAGACTGCTTCTCATTCTGTTTTGCATATGTAATTATGACCCTGGGGATAGTCTCCCTAAGGGTGATGGGGGAAACCAGACGTGGACTCCTTGCCCAATGTGCTTAGAGGGATATGGCTGCACCTCACTGACGAGGCCGAAACGATCGTCTGGGGTTGTCATGTTCCTTGTTCAGAGGAGAATTGCCTGGTATTTCGGGGCTGGACTGACCATGTCGGCGGGATCAGACTGATATACTACAGGAAAGTTTTCCTCTGTGAAAAGCACAATTGGGCAGAAAGAAGCTACTACCAGGTGGTAACCAGGCCATAGAACAAGCTATTGATGCTGCTGTTCGTTCCTGGCAGACTGCTTCTCATTCTGTTTTGCATATGTAATTATGACCCTGGGGATAGTCTCCCTAAGGGTGATGGGGGAAACCAGACGTGGACTCCTTGCCCAATGTGCTTAGAGGGATATGGCTGCACCTCACTGACGAGGCCCAAAGGAGGCCGAAACGATCGTCTGGGGTTGTCATGTTCCTTGTTCAGAGGAGAATTGCCTGGTATTTCGGGGCTGGACTGACCATGTCGGCGGGATCAGACTGATATACTACAGGAAAGTTTTCCTCTGTGAAAAGCACAATTGGGCAGAAAGAAGCTACTACCAGGTGGTAACCAGGCCATAGAACAAGCTATTGATGCTGCTGTTCGTTCCTGGCAGACTGCTTCTCATTCTGTTTTGCATATGTAATTATGACCCTGGGGATAGTCTCCCTAAGGGTGATGGGGGAAACCAGACGTGGACTCCTTGCCCAATGTGCTTAGAGGGATATGGCTGCACCTCACTGACGAGGCCCAAAGGAGGCCGAAACGATCGTCTGGGGTTGTCATGTTCCTTGTTCAGAGGAGAATTGCCTGGTATTTCGGGGCTGGACTGACCATGTCGGCGGGATCAGACTGATATACTACAGGAAAGTTTTCCTCTGTGAAAAGCACAATTGGGCAGAAAGAAGCTACTACCAGGTGGTAACCAGGCCATAGAACAAGCTATTGATGCTGCTGTTCGTTCCTGGCAGACTGCTTCTCATTCTGTTTTGCATATTTAACTATTCCACCTCATATCCTGAATTTCAATGTGTTAAGTAGCATTAAATGGACATTAAACCCATTTGTTTTCTTTCATGATTCAGCTAGAGCATGCAATTTTAAACAACTTTGTAATTTACTTCCATTACCTAATTTGCTTCATTCTCTTGATATTCTTAGCTGAAAAGCATATCTAGATAGGCTCAGAAGCTGCTGATTGGTGGCTGCACATCAATGCCTCATGTGATTGGCTCACCCATGTGCATTGATATTTAATAAACAAAGAATAACAAAATAATGAAGCAAATTAGATAATAGAAGTAAATTGGGATGTTGTTTAAAACTGTATTCTCTATCTGAATAATGACATAAAAAGATTTGGTTTAATGTCCCTTTAATGTGAAATATAAGTGTAGATGTTTTTGTTAGTAGGCCAAATACCATGCTCCTCATTGTGTACATGAATGTGTGACATTAAAGGATGTTATATCTCAAATACATATAATACTGGTGTGTGGGATGTTACTCACCAGCATGCTGTGCTGATGTTGCAGCCCCTGAGTCACGAGTCCCTGGAAGTCCACGGACTGCTGTGACGCTCAGGGACCTGCGAATGATCTCCTGCCACTCATTATATTCCGCCTCCTGGGGAGGACCACCACCTGTTCCCCTCTGGTACATGGCTTCTTGGCCCATTTTCTCCTTCACCCGCCTCTTGCAGTCATTCCACCTTTTCTTGAGCCCATCCACATTCCTCCTCTGCTGGGCCACGCTGTTGACTGCCTCCTCGACCTTCAACCATGCATCTCTACGCCTTCGGGCAACTCCTTTGCCCTTCTCTTGGCCAAAGAGGGCAGTGTGGTTCTCCATGACGGCCTGGACTAGCGCAAGGTTTTCGGCAAAAGAGAAGTTGGGGCACCTCATGCGCTCCTCGTCCTGGGCCACCTGGCTCCCTCCCTGGGATGTCCCTGGTGTGGGTTCCTCCCTATCCTCTCCCTCCTCCCCTCTTCTATCCCCATGTGCACCCTCTGTCCCTCTTCTAAGTGTGCCTGGTCTAGGGGCAGCCCCACTCCCATCATCCCTTCTGGCTCTCCCTCTCCCCACTCCACTTACTCCCTGACAGGGACCCTGCTGCTCCTCCTGTCAATTATCCTCTCCCTGCCACTCCCCTTCCCTCCTCCCCCCCCGCCCTAGCTCTCCCTGTCATCCTCAAGCTACACACACTCACACACTCACACTCACTCCCACTTCAATCACACACAATCACAACCAAACACTCAGCCTATCACACTGTAAAAGATAAATAAAATGTGTGAGGTGTTATAAAAAAAAGTGTTGTGTATTTTGTATATGTGTGTATGCAAAATGTGTGCAATATGTAAAAAAAAGTGTAAGTAAATGTACAGGCTTAAAAATCCAACAATCCTAACTGAATGAAATGCTCCTCTCTCACTGCTCTTACCACTAATCTCTCTACTCGCTGTAGTGTGCTGTAGATCCAAGAACCAACCAAACACACTAAAGAAAATGGCGACTGCGCATGGGTTTATGTATGGATTTTGAATCGCGTAATTACGTGCGCATCTTTTAGAACTGGCCGTTATTTTTTACAATTCATAGCCTAATTTGCATCAAACTACTCTTTATTGAGACTTTACGTGAACAAAATACTGGCCTAAGTACTTGCGACGACTAAAATGTGTATTTGCGCACATTTTAGTTCATCGCTGGTTTTTCATACTTACGCCAGTTTAGCATCTGACGGCGCAGTATATTGGATAGCTCGAGTTTGGAGGTGAAATCACGGGCGGCGCGGGTTCCCTCGCTTGCGCCGAAAACTACGCCGTATATCGGATCGCGACCCTTGTGCCTTAACTGTAGGTCTACCTTTGTAATTTATCTTATTACATGCATGGACTGTAATACACAGTATGTGGGCCTCACTACACGTGAGGTGAGGTCGAGGATTAGGGAACATCTCTCTAACATAAAGGCTGGACATGCAAGTACCCCTTTGGTGCAACATTTTGCAAACAAGCATGGGAAAAACTCTAATACATTCCATTGGACATGTATAGAGAAAGTGCTAGCAAACCCAAGGGGGGGAGATAGAGAAAAACTGTTAGCAAAACGGGAAATCTTTTGGATTTTCACTTTGAAAACAAGATACCCGTTAGAACTTAACTCAGCATATGATTTTATAAACTTTTGGGAATAATAAATATTCCCTTCATTCATAAGCAATATAAGTTTATGAAAATTTGTGAATGATTTTAGATTTAAGGAACAGATAGCTACTTGATATTGTGAGGATTTATAGGATTGAGCTCGCATTCTATTGGCTGTTCCAATCAGTCAATAGAATGCGAGCTCAATCCTATTGGCTGATTGGATCAGCCAATAGGATTGAACTTCAATCCTATTGGCTGATTGCATCAGTCAATAGGATTTTTTCAACCTTAATTCCGATTGGCTGATAGAATTCTATCAGCCAATTGGAATCTAAGGGATGCCATCTTGGAAGACGTCACTTAAAGGTACCTTCATTCGTCAGGTAGTCGTCATTGGAAGAGAATGCTCCGCGCTGGATGTCTTGAAGATGGACCCGCTCCGCATCGGAAGGATGAAGATAGAAGATGCCGTCTGGATGAAGACTTCTGCCCATCTGGAGGACCACTTCTCCCCGTCTGGAGGACCACTTCTGCCGGCTTCGTTGAGGACATTTTGCCTATTGGATGAAGACTTCTCCCGGTAAGTGAATCTATGGGGGTTTGTGTTATGATTTTTTAAGGGTGTATTGGGTGGGTTTTATTTTTAGGGTAGGGCTTTGGGCTGCAATAGAGCTAAATGCCCTTTTAAGGGCAATGCCCATCCAAATGCCCTTTTCAGGGCAATGGAAGGCTTAGGTTTTTTTAGTTAGGGTTTCTTCTGTTAAGTGTGATCAGTCCACGGGTCATCATTACTTCTGGGATATTACTCCTCCCCAACAGGAAGTGCAAGAGGATTCACCCAGCAGAGCTGCATATAGCTCCTCCCCTC
The DNA here is from genome assembly GCF_027579735.1 of Bombina bombina. Taxonomy (NCBI): domain Eukaryota; kingdom Metazoa; phylum Chordata; class Amphibia; order Anura; family Bombinatoridae; genus Bombina; species Bombina bombina. The sequence continues at coordinate 1,356,772,882 of NC_069500.1, forward strand.
TACGTCACTCCCAGTCATTCTCTTGCACCCAACGACTAGATAGGATGTGTGAGAGGACTATGGTGATTATACTTAGTTTTATATCTTCAATCAAAAGTTTGTTATTTTAAAATAGCACCGGAGTGTGTTATTACCTCTCTGGCAGAGTTTGAAGAAGAATCTACCAGAGTTTTTGCTATGATTTTAGCCGGAGTAGTTAAGATCATATTGCTGTTTCTCGGCCATCTGAGGAGAGGTAAACTTCAGATCAGGGGACAGCGGGCAGATGAATCTGCATAGAGGTATGTAGCAGCTTTTATTTTCTGACAATGGAATTGATGAGAAAATCCTGCCATACCGATATAATGTCATGTATGTATACTTTACACTTCAGTATTCTGGGGAATGGTACTTCACTAGAATTACACTGTAAGAAATACATAAAGCTGTTTAATAACTAAAGATTATGTTTAACGTTTTTGCTGGAATGTAAAATCGTTTTCATTTACTGAGGTACTGAGTGAATAAATGTTTGGGCACTATTTTTCCACTTGGCAGTTGCTTAATCTGTTTTCTGACAGTTTCTGTTCTCCCTCACTGCTGTGTGTGAGGGGGAGGGGCCGTTTTTTTGGCGCTTTTACTACGCATCAAATATTTCAGTCAGCAACTCATTGTATTCCCTGCATGATCCGGTTCATCTCTACAGAGCTCAGGGGTCTTCAAAACTTATTTTGAGGGAGGTAATTTCTCTCAGCAGAGCTGTGAGAATTGTAGTTTGACTGAGATAAAAAAACGTTTATTCTGTAATTTGTTTCCTGCTTTCAGAATTTGTTATCTTTGCTAATGGGATTAAACCTTTGCTAAAGTTGTGTTGTTTACAAGGATTGAGGCTATAACTGTTTCAATTTATTAATTTTCAACTGTCATAGATCTTCTGTGCTTCTTAAAGGCACAGTACGTTTTAATATTATTCTAATTGAATTGTATTTCCAAGTTGCAAGTTTATTTGCTAGTGTGTTAAACATGTCTGATTCAGAGGATGATACCTGTGTCATTTGTTGCAATGCCAAAGTGGAGCCCAATAGAAATTTATGTACTAACTGTATTGATGCTACTTTAAATAAAAGTCAATCTGTACAAATTGAACAAATTTCACCAAACAACGAGGGGAGAGTTATGCCGACTAACTCGCCTCACGTGTCAGTACCTACATCTCCCGCTCAGAGGGAGGTGCGTGATATTGTAGCGCCGAGTACATCTGGGCGGCCATTACAAATCACATTACAGGATATGGCTACTGTTATGACTGAGGTTTTGGCTAAATTACCAGAACTAAGAGGTAAGCGTGATCACTCTGGGGTGAGAACAGAGTGCGCTGATAATATTAGGGCCATGTCAGACACTGCGTCACAGGTGGCAGAACATGAGGACGGAGAACTTCATTCTGTGGGTGACGGTTCTGATCCAAACAGACTGGATTCAGATATTTCAAATTTTAAAATTAAACTGGAAAACCTCTGTGTATTACTAGGGGAGGTGTTAGCGGCTCTGAATGATTGTAACACAGTTGCAATACCAGAGAAAATGTGTAGGTTGGATAAATATTTTGCGGTACCGACGAGTACTGAGGTTTTTCCTATACCTAAGAGACTTACTGAAATTGTTACTAAGGAGTGGGATAGACCCGGTGTGCCGTTCTCACCCCCTCCGATATTTAGAAAAATGTTTCCAATAGACGCCACCACAAGGGGACTTATGGCAAACGGTCCCTAAGGTGGAGGGAGCAGTTTCTACCTTAGCTAAGCGTACCACTATCCCGGTGGAGGATAGCTGTGCTTTTTCAGATCCAATGGATAAAAAGTTAGAGGGTTACCTTAAGAAAATGTTTGTTCAACAAGGTTTTATATTGCAACCCCTTGCATGCATTGCGCCGATCACGGCTGCAGCGGCATTCTGGATTGAGTCTCTGGAAGAGAACATTGGTTCAGCTACTCTGGACGACATTACGGACAGGCTTAGAGTCCTTAAACTAGCTAATTCATTCATTTCGGAGGCCGTAGTACATCTTACTAAACTTACGGCGAAGAATTCAGGATTCGCCATTCAGGCACGCAGGGCGCTGTGGCTAAAATCCTGGTCAGCTGATGTTACTTCTAAGTCTAAATTGCTTAATATACCTTTCAAAGGGCAGACCTTATTCGGGCCCGGGTTGAAAGAGATTATCGCTGACATTACAGGAGGTAAAGGCCATGCCCTGCCTCAGGACAAAGCCAAAGTTAAGGCTAGACAGTCTAATTTTCGTTCCTTTCGTAATTTCAAAGCAGGAGCAGCATCAACTTCCTCTGCACCAAAACAGGAAGGAGCTGTTGCTCGCTACAGACAAGGCTGGAAACCTAACCAGTCCTGGAACAAGGGCAAGCAGGCCAGGAAACCTGCTGCTGCCCCTAAAACAGCATGAATTGAGGGCCCCCGATCCGGGATCGGATCTAGTGGGGGGCAGACTTTCTCTCTTCGCCCAGGCTTGGGCAAGAGATGTCCAGGATCCCTGGGCGCTAGAGATAATATCTCAGGGATACCTTCTGGACTTCAAATACTCTCCTCCAAGAGAGAGATTTCATCTGTCAAGATTGTCAACAATCCAGACAAAGAAAGAGGTGTTTCTACGCTGCGTACAAGAGCTCTTGTTAATGGGAGTAATCCATCCAGTTCCACGATCGGAACAGGGACAGGGGTTTTACTCAAATCTGTTTGTGGTTCCCAAAAAAGAGGGAACTTTCAGACCAATCCTGGACTTAAAGATCCTAAACAAATTCCTAAGAGTTCCATCGTTCAAGATGGAGACTATTCGGACAATTTTACCTATGATCCAAGAGGGTCAGTACATGACCACTGTAGATTTAAAAGATGCTTACCTTCACATACCGATTCACAAAGATCATTATCGGTACCTAAGGTTTGCCTTCCTAGACAGGCATTTCCAGTTTGTGGCTCTTCCATTCGGATTGGCTACAGCTCCAAGAATCTTCACAAAGGTTCTGGGTGCTCTTCTGGCGGTACTAAGACCGCGGGGAATCTCGGTAGCTCCATACCTAGACGACATTCTGATACAAGCTTCAAGCTTTCAAACTGCCAAGTCTCATACAGAGTTAGTGCTGGCATTTCTAAGGTCACATGGATGGAAGGTGAACGAAAAGAAAAGTTCACTCGTTCCACTCACAAGAGTTCCCTTCCTGGGGACTCTTATAGATTCTGTAGAAATGAAGATTTACCTGACAGAGGACAGGCTAACAAGACTTCAAAGTGCTTGCCGCACCCTACATTCCATTCAACACCCGTCAGTGGCTCAATGCATGGAGGTAATCGGCTTAATGGTAGCGGCAATGGACATAGTACCCTTTGCACGCTTACACCTCAGACCACTGCAACTGTGCATGCTAAGTCAGTGGAATGGGGATTATTCAGACTTATCCCCTTCTCTGAATCTGGATCAAGAGACCAGAAATTCTCTTCTATGGTGGCTTTCTCGGCCACATCTGTCGAGGGGGATGCCATTCAGCAGACCAGACTGGACAATTGTAACAACAGACGCCAGCCTTCTAGGTTGGGGTGCCGTCTGGAATTCTCTGAAGGCTCAGGGACAATGGAGTCAGGAGGAGAGTCTCCTGCCAATAAACATTCTGGAATTGAGAGCAGTTCTCAATGCCCTCCTGGCTTGGCCCCAGTTGACAACTCGGGGGTTCATCAGGTTTCAGTCGGACAACATCACGACTGTTGCTTACATCAACCATCAGGGAGGGACAAGCAGCTCCCTAGCTATGATGGAAGTATCAAAGATAATTCTCTGGGCAGAGTCTCACTCTTGCCACCTGTCAGCAATCCACATCCCGGGAGTGGAGAACTGGGAGGCGGATTTCTTAAGTCGTCAGACTTTTCATCCGGGGGAGTGGGAACTTCATCCGGAGGTCTTTGCCCAAATACTGCGACGTTGGGGCAAACCAGAGATAGATCTCATGGCGTCTCGACAGAACGCCAAGCTTCCTCGTTACGGGTCCAGATCCAGGGATCCAGGAGCAGTCCTGATAGATGCTCTGACAGCACCTTGGGACTTCAGGATGGCTTACGTGTTTCCACCCTTCCCGTTGCTTCCTCGATTGATTGCCAGAATCAAACAAGAGAGAGCATCAGTGATTCTAATAGCACCTGCGTGGCCACGCAGGACTTGGTATGCAGACCTGGTGGACATGTCATCCTGTCCACCTTGGTCTCTACCTCTGAAGCAGGACCTTCTGATACAGGGTCCCTTCAAACATCAAAATCTAACTTCTCTGAAGCTGACTGCTTGGAAATTGAACGCTTGATTTTATCAAGACGTGGGTTTTCTGAGTCAGTTATTGATACCTTAATGCAGGCTAGGAAACCTGTTACCAGAAAGATTTACCATAAGATATGGCGTAAATACCTATATTGGTGTGAATCCAAAGGTTACTCTTGGAGTAAGGTTAGGATTCCTAGGATATTGTCTTTTCTACAAGAAGGTTTAGAAAAGGGTTTATCTGCTAGTTCATTAAAGGGACAGATCTCAGCTCTGTCCATTCTGTTACACAAACGTCTGTCAGAAGTTCCTGATGTCCAGGCTTTTTGTCAGGCTTTGACCAGGATTAAGCCTGTGTTTAAAACTGTTGCTCCACCATGGAGTTTAAACCTTGTTCTTAATGTTTTACAGGGCGTTCCGTTTGAACCCCTTCATTCCATTGATATAAAGTTGTTATCTTGGAAAGTTCTATTTTTAATGGCTATTTCCTCGGCTCGAAGAGTCTCTGAATTATCAGCTTTACATTGTGATTCTCCTTATTTGATTTTTCATTCGGATAAGGTAGTCCTGCGTACTAAACCTGGGTTCTTACCTAAGGTAGTTACTAACAGGAATATCAATCAAGAGATTGTTGTTCCTTCTTTATGCCCAAATCCTTCTTCAAAGAAGGAACGTCTACTGCACAACCTGGATGTAGTCCGTGCTCTAAAATTTTACTTACAGGCAACTAAGGAATTTCGACAAACGTCTTCTCTGTTTGTCATTTACTCTGGGCAGAGGAGAGGTCAAAAAGCTTCCGCTACCTCTCTTTCTTTTTGGCTTCGTAGCATAATTCGTTTAGCTTATGAGACTGCTGGACAGCAGCCTCCTGAAAGAATTACAGCTCATTCTACTAGAGCTGTGGCTTCCACTTGGGCCTTCAAGAATGAGGCCTCTGTTGAACAGATTTGCAAGGCTGCAACTTGGTCTTCGCTTCATACTTTTTCCAAATTTTACAAATTTGACACTTTTGCTTCATCGGAGGCTATTTTTGGGAGAAAGGTTCTTCAGGCAGTGGTTCCTTCTGTATAAAGAGCCTGCCTATCCCTCCCGTCATCCGTGTACTTTTGCTTTGGTATTGGTATCCCAGAAGTAATGATGACCCGTGGACTGATCACACTTAACAGAAGAAAACATAATTTATGCTTACCTGATAAATTCCTTTCTTCTGTAGTGTGATCAGTCCACGGCCCGCCCTGTTTTTAAGGCAGGTAAATATTTTTTAATTTATACTCCAGTCACCACTTCACCCTTGGCTTTTCCTTTCTCGTTGGTCCTTGGTCGAATGACTGGGAGTGACGTAGAGGGGAGGAGCTATATGCAGCTCTGCTGGGTGAATCCTCTTGCACTTCCTGTTGGGGAGGAGTAATATCCCAGAAGTAATGATGACCCGTGGACTGATCACACTACAGAAGAAAGGAATTTATCAGGTAAGCATAAATTATGTTTTTATTTGGGGGGTTGGTTGTGTGGGTGGTGGGTTTTACTGTTTGGGGGGTTGTGTGTATTTTTTTTTTACAGGTAAAAGAACTGATTTCTTGGGGGCAATGCCCCGCAAAAGGCCCTTTTAAGGGCTATTGGTAGTTTAGGTTAGGCTAGGTTTTTTTTATTTTGGGTGGGCTTTTTTATTTTGATAGGGCTATTAGATTAGGTGTAATTAGTTTAAATATCTTGTAATTTGTTTTTTATTTTCTGTAATTTAGTGGGTTTTGTTTTTGTAATTTAGCTAATTGTATTTGATTTATTTAATTGTATTTAATTTAGGTAATTTATTTAATTGTAGTGTAGTGTTAGGTGTTAGTGTAACTTAGGTTAGGTTTTATTTTACAGGTCAATTTGTATTTATTTTAGCTAGGTAGTTATTAAATAGTTAATAACTATTTAGTAACTATTCTACCTAGTTAAAATAAATACAAACTTGCCTGTAAAATAAAAATAAACCCTAAGCTAGATACAATGTAACTATTAGTTATATTGTAGCTAGCTTAGGGTTTATTTTACAGGTAAGTATTTAGTTTTAAATAGGAATAATTTAGGTAATGATAGTAATTTTATTTAGATTTATTTAAATTATATTTAAGTTAGGAGGGGTTAGGGTTAGACTTAGGTTTAGGGGTTAATAAATTTACAATAGTGGCGGCGACGTTGGGGGCGGCAGATTAGGGGTTAATAATATTTAACTAGTGTTTGCGAGGCAGGAGTGCGGCGGTTTAGGGGTTAATATGTTTATTATAGTGGCGGCAATGTCCGGAGCAGCAGATTAGGGGTTAATATTTTTATTATAGTGTTTGCGATGCGGGAGGGCCTTGGTTTAGGGGTTAATAGGTAGTTTATGGGTGTTAGTGTACTTTTTAGCACTTTAGTTATGAGTTATGCTACAGCTTTGTAGCGTAAAACTCATGACTACTGACTTTAAAATGCGTTAGGAATCTTGCGGGATAGGCTGTACCGCTCACTTTTTGGCCTCCCAGGACAAACTTGTAATATCAGCGCTATGGAAATCCCATTGAAAAAAGGCTATACGCAATTTGCGTAAGTTGGTTTGCAGTAAGGCCAAAAAAGTATGCGGTGCCCCTAAACCTGCAAGACTCGTAATACCAGCGGGCGTAAAAAAGCAGCGTTAGAAACTCGTAATCTAGCCGTTAGTTTGTATGTTAGGACCTCTTTTATAGGCTGGCATGGGGTATCTTTTAAAAGCTTGAATATTCGGGTTACATTCAGACAATATTCCCCAATGTTTCCTAACAATACGCTGTATTTCAGTACTCTGAGAGTTATATTCTGTTACAAATATCAATCTATCATCTTTCTCTTTTTTGGGGGGATCCATATTGGTACTGTTATGTTTTAATAGATCAGATCTAGGAATAAGTTTTACTTTATTAATTTCTTCTTCAATTAATGTGTCGGGATAACCCCTCCCTTTAAATCTAGCTCCCATCTCTTCCAATCTTATATTTAACAGGTGCTCATTAGAGACAATTTTTCTAACTCTTAACAGTTGACTATGGGGGAGACTTTAAATTAATGAAGGGGGGTGGGCACTCTCATATCTTAATAGACTATTACGGTCTGTATCCTTTTTAAATAAGTCTGTTTCAGAAGAGTTGCCTTTCTTAATAACCCTAACATCTAAAAAGTCAATTAATTCCTCGCTCCAGGTGAGTTTATATTTTATATGCCTTGTAGCTATATTCAGCTCATTTACAAACATCTCCAGGGTTCCAACGTCGCCCCACCATACCCCAAAGATATAATCTATATACCGCCACCATGTGGCGCCATATCAAATAAATAAATGGTTGGAAAACACATACCTTTCTTCATATAGATTCATAAATATATTGGCGTAATTGGGGGCGACGTTGGAACCCATGGCAATACCTTGGAGCTGGAGGAAAAAATCATCCTGAAAAAGAAAATAATTACCATAGAGGATCACAGATAGTAGTTGCAATTATACTTAGACTCCAAAGTTGTCTTAACGGAATCCAATCTGCTAGTATGCTTAAAGGGACACTGAACCCAGATTTTTTCTTTTGTGATTCAGATAGAGCATGCAATTTTAGGCAACTTTCTAATTTACTCCTATAAATGTTTGTCATTCTCTTGGTATGTTTATTTGAAAAGAAAGAATGTAAGTTTAGATGCCGGCCCATTTTTGGTGAACAAACTGGGTTGTCCTTGCTGATTGGACAACACCAATAAATAAGTGCTGTCCATGGTTCTGAACCAAAAATTTGCTGGCTCCTTAGCTAAGATTCCTTCTTTTTCAAATAAAGATAGCAAGAGAATGAATAAAATGTGATAATAGGAGTAAATTAGAAAGTTGCTTAAAATTGCAGGCTCTATTGAAATCATTAAATAAAAAAAATTGGGTTCAGTGTCCCTTTAATGTTGGTATATAAACTTTCTACATCAAGGCTAAACATAATGAATTTGTCAGAGGTTAAGTCTAGAGAGTTAAAGGGCCACTAAACCCAAAATCTTTCTTTCATGATTCAGATAGAACATACAAATTTAAACAACATTACAATTTACTTCTATTATTTATTTTGCTTCATTTTTTAGATATCCTTATTTGAAGAAAAAGCAATGCACATGGGTGAGCCAATCACATGAGGCTTCTATGTGCAGCAACCAATCAGCAGCTACTGAGCATATCTAGATATGCTTTTCAGCAAAGAATATCAAGAGAATAAAACAAATTATATAATAGAAGTAAATTAGAAAGATGTTTAAAATTGCATTCTCTTTCTAAATCATGAAAGAAAAAATGTGGGTTTCATGTCCCTTTAAGCTTTAACAAGAAATCCCCTGTATCTTTAATAAAATAATTTGTTATCTCTACATATGGGCGTAATATCTTGTCCAAATATTAATAAACACTGAATTTGTACTTGCTACTATGGGGCGACCAGGGGGGTTAATTAACCGTTTATGTACTTTAGGTAGCGTGTATATAACTGGAGTACATGTATTTGTCATTTTCAAAAAAGATACTGCCTCTTTACTAATAATATTGTTTTTCATAGCGTTAGACAAAATGTTATCAATTTCTTTTTGTATCAAAAATATTGAATTATATGCAAGTTCCTTATATACATTAACATCCCCCAGTTGTTTTTTGATTTCTTGTATATATTGATTTTTATCTTGTACCTCAACTGCGCCGCCTTTATTGGCTCTTTTCAAAATAATATTTGTTCTATCTTGCAGATTATGAAGGGCAGTTTGATGTTTCTCTGATAAATTCTTAGGGGCCTATCTATCAAGATCCGAATGGAGCTTGATGCCCCGTGTTTCTGGCGACCCTGCAGACTCGCCAGAAACAGCAGTTATGAAGCAGCGGTCACAAAGACCGCTGCTCCATAACCTGTCCGCCTGCTCTGAGCAGGCGGACAGACATCGCCGGAAATCAACCTGATCGAGTACGATCGGGTTGATTGACACCCCCCTGCTGGTGCAATACTGAATACGGAGAGCGTATTGCTCTCTGTATTCAGCGAGGTCTGGCGACCCTGATCCGCACTGTTTGATAAATAGATTCCATCAGCCAATCAGAATATTCCTACCTTAATTCCGATTGGCTGATAGAATCCTATCAGCCAATCGGAATTCGAGGGACGCCATCTTGGATGACGTCCCTTAAAGGAACCGTCATTCATCGGGAAGTCGTCGTCGGAAGAAGATGGGTCCGCGGTGGAGGTCTTCAAGATGGAGCCGGTCCTCATCGGATGAAGATAGAAGATGGTTGCTGGTCCGGATCTACTCTTCTTCCTGGATAGGATGAAGACTTTGGAGCCTCTTCTGGACTTCTTCAGCCGTCGGATGATGGATGTCTAGCCCCCGCTTGGGCTTAGATGAAGATATCGGAGCCAGGACGGATCGGTGATACCTGGTATGGTGAAGATAAGGTAGGAAGATCTTCAGGGGCTTAGTGTTAGGTTTATTTAAGGGGGTTTGGGTTAGATTAGGGGTATGTGGGTGGTGGGTTGTAATGTTGGGGGGGGGGGTATTGTATGTGTTTTTTTACAGGCAAAAGAGCTGAATTTCTTGGGGCATGCCCCGCAAAGGGCCCTGTTCAGGGCTGGTAAGGTAAAAGAGCTTTGAACTTTAGTAATTTAGAATAGGGTAGGGCATTTTTTTTATTTGGGGGGGCTTTGTTATTTTATTAGGGGGCTTAGAGTAGGTGTAATTAGTTTAAAATTGTTGTAATATTTTTCTTATGTTTGTAAATATTTTTTTATTTTTTGTAACTTAGTTCTTTTTTATTTTTTGTACTTTAGTTAGTTTATTTCATTGTAGTTATTTGTAGGTATTGTATTTAATTAATGTATTGATAGTGTAGTGTTAGGTTTAATTGTAACTTAGGTTAGGATTTATTTTACAGGTAATTTTGTAATTATTTTAACTATTTTAGATATTAAATAGTTCTTAACTATTTAATAGCTACTGTACCTGGTTAAAATAAATACAAAGTTATTTATTTATTTATTTATAAAATATTTTACCAGGAAGGATACATTGAGATTTCTCTCGTTTTCAAGTATGTCCTGGGATCACAAAACATTGCATTGATACAATAGGGTACAATAAAATACAAAAACAATAATAATAATAATACACAATATATGCAAACATTTAACATAGAACAGGTAGGAAATATTTAATCAACCATGACAGGTGCATTCTGTTTTGAGATATGTATAGAGGGATCTCTTAAAGGATTTTAGGCTTGGGGAAGTTTTTAAAGTGTGAGGGAGGTCGTTCCATAATTGTGGTGCTCTGTAGGAAAAGGAGGATCGAGCTGCTTTTTTTTTGTATTGAGGCAAGCTAAATAATGTGCTGTTATTGGATCGGAGGTTATAGGAGGTGGGAATAGCAGGGGAGAGCATTCTGCTCAGGTAGGGTGGGAGCTTCCCAGAAAGGCTCTTAAAGACAAGGCAGGAAAGATGGAGGGTGCGTCTGGATTCCAGCGACAGCCAGTTTAGTTCTTTTAGCATGTCACAATGGTGGGTCCTGTAGTTACATTGTAGCACAAAGCGGCAGAGCGAGTTATATAACGTATTTAGTTTATTAAGGTGAGTTTGCGGAGCAGGTGCATATACTATGTCCCCATAATCCAAGATAGGCATCAGCATTTGCTGTACAATCTTTTCCTTTACTGTAGGGCTGAGGCAAGATTTGTTTCTGTACAGGGCACCTAGTTTTGGATAAAGTTTAGAGGCAATTTTTTCTATGTGGAGTCCAAAAGATAGATTGGGGTCTAACAACATACCTAAGTATTTAAAAGAGTGGACTGCGGTCAGCGTGCAATTGGATTTTGTTTTGATGCGAAGATGGGAATTTTGTAATTTATGTATTTTAGGTCCCATTCCAAAGATCATTGTGACCGTTTTGTCAGTGTTTAGGAAGAGTTTGTTTTTCGAGATCCACTTTTCTACCTCTGTGAACTGGTCTTGGAGCACTGTTTCAAGCTGCAGCAGATCAGATTTGTTTGCATAGATTACCGTGTCGTCTGCGTACATGTGTACAGTTGAGGATTTGCAGACATTAGGCAAATCATTTATAAATAATGTGAATAGTAGGGGGCCGAGAATGGAACCTTGGGGAACACCACACGTGACTGGGAGAGGGAGGGAGTCAATGTTAGAGACAGAGACATATTGTGATCGATCCGATACATTTGATTTAAACCAGGTTAACGGGTGATCAGCAATACCAGAGTTTTTTAGTTTGAGAAGTAGTAGGTCATGGTCCACTGTGTCAAAAGCCTTTGCAAAATCAAGGAAAATAGCTCCAGTTAGGTCTCCTTGTTCCATGGCAGTTTGGATGTCGTTGCAAACTTTTAGGAGGGCAGTTGTAGTGGAGTGATTCGGTCTGAAACCTGATTGATCAGGGGTCAGATAGTTAGAAAGTTGGTAATACTCGCATAATTGTGTATGGACGCATTTTTCTAGGATTTTTGACAATACAGGGAGCAGTGATATAGGACGATAGTTAGAAACCAAGGTTAACTCCCCACTTTTATGAATAGGCACTACTCTTGCAGTTTTCCAGAGTTTGGGTATGTATCCAGACACCAAGGATTCGTTAATTAGGGTTGCAACAGGCTTAGCAATTGCCGGCACACTGAGCTTCAACAGCATTGCTGGGATTTGATCAGGTCCTGACTGGTTTTTCATTTTTAGATTATCGAGGTGTTTCTTAATGACATTGAAGGGTACAGGTCTAAAATTGAACTTTTCTATATTGTTTCTTTGCTGTTTTAGTGGGGCCTGATCCACATTTGTAGCTTCAGGATGCGTGCCATTTATTAGTTTGTCAATCAGGGTGGTGGAGCATCCTACAAAATAATTGTTAAAGGCATTTGCTACTTCTAAGGGGAGTTGCAGGTTTTGGTTATCCACATTGACAGTGGAGGGTTGGGAGTGGATTGGTGGATTTTGTAAGTTATTTATGAGTTTCCAAAACTTTCTAGTTACCTGTAGTTACCTGTAAAATAAATATAAATCCTAAAATAGCTATAATATAATTATAATTTATATTGTAGCTATATTAGGATTTATTTTACAGGTAAGTATTTAGCTTTAAATAGGAATAATTTATTTAATAAGAGTTAATTTATTTCGTTAGATTTAAATTATATTTAACTTAGGGGGGTGTTAGTGTTAGACTTAGCTTTAGGGGTTAATACATTTATTAGAATAGCGGCGAGATTCGGTCGGCAGATTAGGGGTTAATAATTGAAGTTAGGTGTCGGCGATGTTAGGGAGGGCAAATTAGGGGTTAATAAATATAATATAGGGGTCGGCGGTGTTAGGGGCAGCAGATTAGGGGTACATAGCTATAATGTAGCTGGCGGCGGCGTGCAGACGGCAGATAAGGGGTTAATAAGTGTAGGTAGCTGGCTGCGACGTTGTGGGGGGCAGGTTAGGGGTTAATAAATATAAAATAGGGGTCGTTGGTGTTAGGGGCAGCAGATTAGGGGTACCTAAGTATAACGTAGGTGGCGGTCGGCAGATTAGGGGTTAAAAAAAATTAATCGAGTGTCGGCGATGTGGGGGGGCCTCGGTTTAGGGGTACATAGGTAGTTTATGGGTGTTAGTGTACTTTAGAGCACAGTAGTTAAGAGCTTTATGAAGCGGCGTTAGCCCAGAAAGCTCTTAACTACTGACTTTTTTCTGCGGCTGGAGTTTTGTCGTTAGATTTCTAACGCTCACTTCAGCCACGACTCTAAATACCGAAGTTAGAAAGATCCCATTGAAAAGATAGGATACGCAATTTACGTAAGGGGATCTGCGGTATGGAAAAGTCGCGGCTGAAAACTGAGCGTTAGACCCTTTTTTGACTGACTCCAAATACCGGCGGTAGCCTAAAACCAGCGTTTGGAGCCTCTAACGCTGGTTTTCACGGCTACCGCCAAACTCCAAATCTAGGCCTAAAACTTTACACTTATTTTGTCACTTTTTAAACAACTAATGAAACTTTAAAAAATACATCTACATGTTACTCATGGACTAATCTTTTCTTTGATCAGTGTTTTTATCTTAGTGTATATATGTGTATTTTTATTATCTTTTATACGTTTACTCCCTACTGGGGAGGGGGCTGTGTGTGTGACAAAGGGAACCTCTATAATATACATATGTATATGTACTGGGGAGGGGGCTGTGTGTGTGACAAAGGGAACCTCTATAATATACATCTGTATATGTACTGGGGAGGGGGCTGTGTGTGGGACAAAGGGAACCTCTATAATATACATCTGTATATGTACTGGGGAGGGGGCTGTGTGTGTGACAAAGGGAACCTCTATAATATACATCTGTATATGTACTGGGGAGGGGGCTGTGTGTGTGACAAAGGGAACCTCTATAATATACATAAGTATATAAGTACTGGGGAGGGGGCTGTGTGTGTGACAGAGGGAACCTCTATAATATACATCAGTATATAAGTACTGGGGAGGGGGCTGTGTGTGTGACAGAGGGAACCTCTATAATATACATCAGTATATAAGTACTGGGGAGGGGGCTGTGTGTGTGACAGAGGGAACCTCTATAATATACATCTGTATATGTACTGGGGAGGGGGCTGTGTGTGTGATAAAGGGAACCTCTATAATATACATCTGTATATGTACTGGGGAGGGGGCTGTGTGTGTGACAAAGGGAACCTATATAATATACATCTGTATATGTACTGGGGAGGGGGCTGTGTGTGTGACAAAGGGAACCTATATAATATACATCTGTATATGTACTGGGGTGGGGGCTGTGTGTGTGACAAAGGGAACCTCTATAATATACATCAGTATTTAAGTTCTGGGGAGGGGGCTGTGTGTTTGACAGAGGGAACCTCTATAATATACATCAGTATATAAGTACTGGGGAGGGGGCTGTGTGTGTGACAGAGGGAACCTCTATAATATACATCTGTATATGTACTGGGGAGGGGGCTGTGTGTGTGATAAAGGGAACCTCTATAATATACATCTGTATATGTACTGGGGAGGGGGCTGTGTGTGTGACAAAGGGAACCTATATAATATACATCTGTATATGTACTGGGGAGGGGGCTGTGTGTGTGACAAAGGGAACCTATATAATATACATCTGTATATGTACTGGGGAGGGGGCTGTGTGTGTGACAAAGGGAACCTATATAATATACATCTGTATATGTACTGGGGTGGGGGCTGTGTGTGTGACAAAGGGAACCTCTATAATATACATCAGTATTTAAGTTCTGGGGAGGGGGCTGTGTGTTTGACAGAGGGGACCTCTATAATATACATCTGTATATGTACTGGGGAGGGGGCTGTGTGTGTGACAAAGGGAACCTATATAATATACATCTGTATATGTACTGGGGAGGGGGCTGTGTGTGTGACAAAGGGAACCTATATAATATACATCTGTATATGTACTGGGGAGGGGGCTGTGTGTGTGACAAAGGGAACCTATATAATATACATATGTGTATAAGTACTGGGAAGAGGGCTGCGTGTGTGACAGAGAAAACCTTGATTGTCATTGGCTCACCCATGTGTAAAGTTAGAAACCAGTAGTGCATTGCTGTTCCTTTAACAAATGATACCAAGATAATTAAGCAAATTTGATAATAGAAGTAAACTGGAGAGTTGTTTAAAGTTGTATGTTCTAGCTAAATCATGAAATAATTTTTTTGGGTTTCATGTCCCTTTAAAGTTTAATTTTGACTTTACTCTCCCTTTTTAAAATTGATTTCTCTAAACCTGCCCTGGTTTCAGTTAAAATGGAGATAGTTTTATCTTTATTTAGTGTAGACGCCTACTTATAGGATCATGTATCTCTTATTGAAAGGAAATATACTAATACAAATGAATGATTTTACCTCTTTAGCTGCCAGTAACAAGTGGTTTTACTCCCTTGTCTGCCCTTTATTACTTTCTGTTCCATTCTGTAGTGCATATAGGCATGAGGATTTTTTTTGGCATAACCACTTGTTAAATTACAATATTTAGTTCTTATTAAAAATATTTAAGGAATTTTTTTTTCTTTATATGGCAATCAAAAACATGGTGGGGGAGGGGCATATGAGGTGGGAGGGGCCATTGGAGGTGGGAGGGGCAATATGGTAGAGGAGGGGCAGAGGTAGGTAGGTGGAGCAAAAAGGGTGTGGGGGGCCCTGCCAAACTTTTGCCCGGGGGCCCTGGTTGGTCTCAGTCCGCCCCTGTTGTAAAAGTTGTTAAACCCCCATATAGTTATAAAAAAATCAGTGCACAATAGATGCATTTACATAGGGTAGCAGTAGTGCGGATCAAAATAGATTGGAATGGTTAACTCTGAATGCTGCAATTAGGCTATCTCCTGTAAAGACCCAATTTTAATAACCCCAATACTGTTAGTGACAATCATGCCATTGCAAGTGAGAATTACGATTAAATATTAAAACACACCATTTGTAGATGTTGTTCTGAAGTGCCTATAGAACTATGTCCATCCTTACAAGATACAGGATGACATCTTGATGACAATAAGTGAATGTCACACATGTAAATTTGTTTTTTCCTTGGTGAGTGAACAAAGGGGTTCCATGAAAAAAGCTTTGCTGTAACCTTAACAGGTTTGAATAGGCTATTGTATGTGACAGTTTTGGGAGATCTCCCAGTTTCTATTTCGAAAACAGGCAGTTAAAGTGAATGTCAACTTTTAAGAATGAGTGCCCAATTTTTAAAAATACTATGAAAAATAGGGGCACTTTCATTCTTGAAAGTTTACATTTCACCCATTTTGTTACCCTTTCTTCTTGAAGCCGGAGAAGCAATTCCCCCTCTTGACGCTCGTCACTTCATATATCAGCAATGACGAATCTGGCTTCCTCCAATCACAGTGTTGCCTCAGGCAATGATTCCCCTGAGGGGGAAGCCGTAATTGGAGGATGCCGTATTCTGCATTGCTGAAGTATGGCTGTTCATAATCTTATGTTATATAATAGGGCCATTCTATTAAAAATAGCTTTAGACTGGTTAGCAGGAAAAAAAATAACTCAGAGACTTGGAAACTGAAAGGGCCAAACCATTTCCCCCTGCATTTCCTATTACATGCAACAGATACTGTTGTGGTAGGTGGTTCTCCTGATTATGAAGTTAAACAAATTGTGGACTGTAAACATCTGGGGCGGGGTCTTTTTTACTTAGTTCACTGGAAAGGATATCCAATCACAGAATGATCCTGGGTTTCGGTTAAAGACCTTCATGCACCCTCTCTGGTTCCGAATTTTTTTATCAGAAGTACCCTGGCAAACCTTGTGGGTTCCCGGAGTGGCCCTTGAGGGGGAGTTCTGTCAGAGCACATGGTTACTCAGTCCTGTTAGCAATCCTCGGCTGCGATCCAGCATCACTCAGCGTCATTAGCAACTCGCTAAGGACGCTACCTTTCTTCTTTTTTAAATAGCGCGCTTCAGCTCAGCCTCTTTGCCTGTGTTTTGGGTATGTTGTTTTATGTATATTCTTTTCACTGATTTCCCTGTCCCCCAGAACAAAAAAACCACTGCTAACCAATCACAAAGTAATATTCAGATATAGCACAAACTCTGTTTGCACATGTGCAGACTGGGGTAGCCTGACCTCTCGTATTCCCTTAAGATGGTTTAGCACTGAATACATTCGGTTACTATTGCAAAGAATGATTTGCCTATCATGATGGTTGAAGTAAAACTGATAATCCACCTTTTAAAAGCATGTGACACCATAGAAGTTTAGGGAGGGAAGGAAAAGTTAAAAAAGCTTGAATAAATTGCCTTAAAGTATTAACCCAAGCCTCCCTGGGAGAAAGTGAAAAAAAAACAAATTTTTTAGATGTATTTTACAACAAAAGGCTGCAAAATAATGAATGTATATTGCAATAATGATTCACTTACAATAATGAAATATTTTATGCATTGTTGAAATGTCAAGTTTAATGGTCCTAGAGATTATCTAACTTAAAGTAGGATATCAAAATGGAAAAGTATGTTAGTGATGTTTGTCCTGAATGTTCTTTTAAGAGTCATATTTGAATGCAGTGCTTGTGGGAATGTCCAAAGATTGATCTATTTAGGTATAAAGTTTCCTTTTTTTATTTCTAAGATTGTGAAAGGGGAGCTTGAGTTTACAACTATGGATATACTCTTTTTGAGTTAAAGGGGTGGTCAAGTAAAATAAAGAAATTGATAATTAAAATTTAAGAACTGGGTAGGAAAAAAATCCCATTAATATGTCAACTCAAAAACTCTATAGAAAAACAAATTCTTACAATTTGACGCTTTGACAGAGAAACAGAATAGATTGGAAGGTTTTAAACAGATATGTATTTATCAGTTATTTATGTAAACAGACAATTATGGAAATATCTCGTTAAAAGAACTGGAGACTTTTTAGATATGTCTCTTTAGTATAGTTTATGCATAGGATAGAAAAGTAGCAGTTTCTCTTTTTATTGATTATGTTAATTATGATTATGTTAATGTACCTTTGTATATCTTGAATATTTGTAATGATTATTTGTGTCATAGAAATTTGATAAAGATTAACCCCTTAGTGACCAACAACGTGCACGGTACGTCCGCAAAAAAAGGCAGTTAACGCCTGAGGACGTAAACTGAGTGCTATTTTTGTCTCGGTTTAATTATGTGGTCTCCTACCTGCCTGATAGCAAGAATGTTAGGACTGATGCCCTCTCTCGACAATTTTCGATTCTCTGTCCAAGGAGGAGTTTGTACCTATTCCTGTTATACCTCCTGACCATATTTTGGCTACCATACGTACTAATTTGACTTCTCCCTTGGGGTAGGAGATCCTGGCTGCACAAACCAATGCACCTTCTGAGAAACCTAGTGGTAAGTGTTTTGTTTCGGAGAATCTTCAAACTAAACTTTTGCACACTTACCACTATCCTAAAGCCGCAGGTCACCCAGGCAAGAACCAAATGATTTGGTCTGTCACTCGACAATTCTGGTGGCCAGGTCTTCGTTCTGATGTTGCTGCGTATGTTGCCTCCTGCTCAGTTTGTGCACAGAATAAGACTCCTTGACGTCTTCCTGTGGGACTTCTTCAACCTATTGCTAATGGTGAGTGTCCTTGGACACATCTTTCCAAGGACTTCATTGTCGAGCTCCCTGTTTCCAATAGCAATACTGTTATCCTTATGGTGGTTAACCGTTTTTCTAAAATGTCACATTGCATTCCCTTGATGAAGCTGCCTACCGCTCAGAGCTTGTTTCAATTTATGCCCGGGAGGTCTTCCGTTTACATGGGTTACCCAAGGAGATAGTGTCGGACCGGGGTAGCCAGTTTATCTCCAGATTTTGGCGTTCCTTTTGTGCTCAAATGGGGATCAAGCTTTCCTTCTCCTCGGCATATCACCCTCAATCCAATGGGGCTGCGGAACGGTCTAATCACCACAATAATTGGTCTGAACTGTTACCTTGGGCAGTTTGCTCGTAATAGTGCTATTAATGCTTCCTCCAAGATATCCCCGTTCATGATGAATTATGGGTTTCAACCATCCTTGTTGCCCGATTCATTCATGTCTCAGGGTATTCCGGCTTTGGAGGAGCATCTCCGGCAACTCCGTTCCACGTGGGTGCA
The DNA here is from genome assembly GCF_027579735.1 of Bombina bombina. Classification (NCBI taxonomy): domain Eukaryota; kingdom Metazoa; phylum Chordata; class Amphibia; order Anura; family Bombinatoridae; genus Bombina; species Bombina bombina. The sequence goes on from NC_069500.1 coordinate 1,356,791,829, forward strand.
GATTCAGGATTGCCTTCATCGTTCTATGCAGCACCAAAAGTTCCAGGCTGATCGTAGGCGTCTGCCCGCACCTTTCTACCAGGTTGGTGAGAGTTTGGCTGTCCTCCCGCAACTTGAACCTTCGTGTGCCTTTCAATAATTGGCTCAACGTTATGTTGGTCCTTTTCGAATACTCCGACGGGTTAATCCTGTGGTCTACGCTCTTGACCTTCCTCCTGCTATGCGCATCTCCAATGTTTTTCATGTCTCCCTCTTGAAACCATTGGTTTGTAATCAGTTTACCACTGTGTTGCCTCGTCCCCATCATATCTTTGTTGACAACCATGAGGAGTATGAGGTCAGCAGCATTATTGACTCTCGTATGTCCAGGGGCCGTGTTGAGTATTTGGTTCACTGGAGAGGCTACGGTCCGGAGGAGCGTTCTTGGGTTCCCTCCTCTGATGTTCATGCTCCCGCCCTCCTCCGTGCCTTCCATGCCCGTTTCCCCAATAAGCCTTTTGTCCTCCCGCAGGGGAGGGGTCGTTGAAGGGAGGGTACTGTCAGGGTTTTTTCCCTGTTGTGTTTGCCATGTGCAATTTTACTCACCTCTCTTCCTATGGTGCATTGTGGGGGATGCTGCTCAATTCCTACACTTCCTTTTATGGCCAGACTAGTGTGCATCATCCATGTGAGATAGGATGCAGTCTCAGAATTGTGATGTCATCACTTATTATTTAAAGGGCCTCTGTTCAGTATACTTTGCCTTTGTCTCAGACCTGTTTGTGAGAGTTCCTGTGTATTACCTGGCTGCCTGACGTCCTTCCTGTTTCCTGATCCCTGATCCCTAGCTTGTTCCTGACTCTGCTGTTTTCCTTGTTCCTGATTCCGGCTCGTCTGACTATTCGCTTTGGCTCCTGACTCGGCTCGTCTGACTACCAGCTCTGGTTTTGATTCCTGGCTTGTTATTTGACTTGTGGACTTTTTATTATTTTTTGCTATTAATAAAAGGTGTGATTATTTTTGCACTCTCTCGTCTCAGTCTGATTCCTGGCACCCTGACACTGACAAAAAGATTGGACATCTGGAACATCAGCCAGACCATTGTGCAACAAAATAGACAAAGCAGAAATCTGTCCTTTTAAGGAACTCGCCGACAACCCTTTCTCCAATCCTTCTTGGAGAAAAGACAAAATCCTGGGAATCCTAACCCTACTCCATGAGTAGCCCTTGGATTCACACCAATAAAGATATTTATGCCATATCTTATGGTAAATTTTCCTAGTCACAGGCTGACGAGCCTGAATCAAAGTATCTATGACCGAATCAGAAAACCCTCGCTTAGATAAAATTAAGCGTTCAATCTCCAAGCAGTTAGCTGCAGAGAAACTAGATTCGGATGATGGAAGGGTCCCTGAATGAGGTCTTTCCTTAATGGAAGCTTCCACGGTGGCTGAGATGACATGTCCACCAGATCGGCATACCAAGTCCTGCGAGGCCACGCATGAGCGATGAGGATCACCGATGCCCTCTCCTGTTTGACTCGAGCAATCACCCGGGAAAGGAGAGTAAATGGAGGGAACACATAAGCTAGGCTGAAAGACCAAGGCATCTATCAGCTCGGCCTTGGGATCCCTCGACCTGGACCCGTACCTCGGAAACTTGGCATTCTGGCGAGATGCCATGAGATCCAACTCTCGCCTGCCCCATCTGAGAATCAAGCTAGAAAATACCTCCGGATGGAGTTCCCACTCTCCCGGATGAAATGTCTGTCTGCTCAGAAAATCTGCTTCCCAGTTTTCCACCCCTGGGATGTGGATCGCAGACAGATAGCAAGAGTGAGACTCCGCCCACTGTATTATCCTGGCTACTTCTGTCATCGCTAAGGAACTTCTTGTTCCCCCCTGATGACTGATGTAAGCCACCGTCGTTATGTTGTCCGACTGGAATCTGATGAATTGTGCCGAAGCCAACTGAGGCCAAGCCCAAAGCGCATTGAATATTGCTCTCAACTCTAGGATATTGATGGGAAGGAGAGCCTCTGTCTGAGTCCATACACCCTGAGCCCTTAGGGAGTTCCAGACTGCTCCCCATCCTAACAGGCTGGCATCCGTTGTCACCATCACCCATGAGGGTCTGCCGAAGCACGTCCCCTGGGATAGATGATCCAGCGACAACCACCATAGAAGAGAGTCCCTTGTCTCCTGATGTAGATTTATTTGAGGAGACAAATTTGTATAATCTACATTCCACTGTCTGAGCATGCTCAGTTGCAGAGGTCTGAGATGAAACCGAGCAAACGGAATGATGTCCATTGCCGCTACCATCAATCCAATTACCTCCATGCACTGAGCCACTGACGGCCGAGGATTGGTCTGAAGGGCTCGACATGTGTCCAGAATCTTTAATTTTCTGACCTCCGTCATAATTTTTTTTGATAGATGAGTCGATTAGAGTTCCGAAGAAAGGAACCCTTGTCTGTGGAACTAGTGAACTCTTTTCCAGATTTACCTTCCACCCATGAGTCCTCAGAAAGGAAAGAACAATGTCGGTATGAGACTTTACTATCTGAAAAGACGACGCCTGGATCAGAATATCGTCCAGATAAGGCGCCACTGCAATGCCCTGCGGTCTTAGAACCGCCAGCAGAGACCCCAGAACCTTTGTGAAAATCCTGGGTGCCGTGGCCAGACCGAAAGGCAGAGCCAGGAACAGAAAATGTTTGTCCAGAAAGGCAAACCTCAGGAACTTGTGATGATCTCTGTGGATAGGAACATAAAGATATGCATCCTTTAGATCGACGGTAGTCATAAATTGACCCTCCTGGATCAATGGAAGAATGGTACGAATAGTTTCCATCTTGAAAGATGGAACTCTGAGAAACTTGTTTAGACTCTTGAGATCTAAGATAGGTTTGAAAGTTCCCTCTTTTTTGGGAACTACAAACAGATTTGAATAAAAACCCTGTCCCTGAATTGGAACGGGACAAATTACTCCCATGGAGAGGTCTCTTACACAGCGTAAGAACGCCTCTCTCTTTATCTGGTCTAAAGACAATCGAGAAAGAAGAAACCTTCCTCTGGGGGAAGAATTTCTGAATTCCAGCTTGTATCCCTGAGACACTATTTCTAATGCCCAGGGATCCTGAACATCTCTTATCCAAGCCTGGATGAAGAAAGACAGTCTGCCCCCCTACTAGATCCGGTCCCGGATCGGGGGCCAACCCTTCATGCGGACTTGGGGGGAGCAGCAGCAGGCTTCTTTGCTTGTTTACCCTTGTTCCAAGACTGGTTTGGTCTCCAGGTAGATTTGACTTGCGAATAGTTACCTTCCTGTTTAGAAGAAGAGGAAGGGGGGTTCCCTTAAAGTTTCGAAAGGCATGAAAATTACTCCGTCGACCCCTCTGTTTGGATTTCTTATCCTAAGGGAGGGAATGACCCTTATCTCCCGTGATGTCAGAAATAATCTCCTTCAAGTCAGGCCCGAACAGGGTCTTCCCCTTGTAAGGAATAGCCAAAAGCTTAGATTTAAATGACACATCCGCAGACCAAGATTTCAACCATAAGGCTCTGCGTGCTAAGATGGAAAATCATGAACTCTTAGCAGCCAATTTGGTAATCTGCAAAGAAGCATCTGTAATAAATGAATTAGACAATTTGAGAGCTTTAATCCTATCCTGTATTTCTTCCAAAGAAGTCTCAGTTTTAAGAGAGTCTTCCAAAGCATCAAACCAATAAGCAGCCGCAGTCGTAACAATGCAGGCCGGCGGTTGCAATAGCAACCCCTGATGAACATAGATCTTTTTAAGGAGACCCTCCAATTTCTTATCCATAGGGTCTTTGAAGGCACAAATATCCTCGATAGGGATAGTAGTTCATTTAGCCAAGGTGCAAATAGCTCCCTCCACCTTAGGGACCGTCTGTCAAGAATCCCTAATGGCGTCAGCTATAGGGTACATTTTCTTGAAAACAGGAGAAGGGGAGAATGGAATACCCGGTCTCTCCCATTCCTTAGCAATAATTTCTGAAGTTCTCTTAGGAACTGGAAAAACATCAGAATAAGAAGGGACCTCTAAATATCTGTCCAACTTACTAAATTTCTCTGGAGGAACCACAATTGAATCACAGTCGTCCAGAGTCACCAAAACCTCCCTTAGCAACAGGCGGAGGTGTTCAAGCTTAAACCTGAAAGACATCACATCCGAGTCAGTCAGGGGCAATACACTTCCTGAGTCAGAAAGTTAACCCTCGGACAGGGCCTCGATACCCCCCAATTCAGAGCCCTGGGAGGGTACATCAGAGATCGCCATCAAAGCATCAGAAGCTGCATGGACCACGTGGGTCTCTTTCCTACTGCGTTTGCCCTGAAGTACTGGAAAAGCAGATAATGCCTCTGAAAGTGTAGATGACATAACTGCAGCTATATCCTGCAGTGTGATCGCAGCAGAAGCTGTCGAAGAACTAGGCGCCGCTTGAGCGGGCGGTAAGGGCTGTGACGCTTGGGGAGAAAGTTGCGGCATACTCTGAATCTTCTCAGCAGAATCCTGAGAAGCATCCGCTTTTGACAAACAGGGGGCTCCACATTGGCATTCAAACATAAAGGACATGTAATGCTCTGAAGATCCTCCATGATTATAAACAAATTTGATAGTGGTATTGCGAAATATCAAATGTATATACACTCCCAAAAATATGAAAACAGCCTAATGTGACTGTTGACAAAGCTAAGGAAAAACAGTGGAAATGTATATACCCTCCCAACTGACCCTCTAAGTGTATAATACCCAATTTTACAGCCCCTGCAAATATCACAGAAATTAACCTCTAGTGCTTAAAAAAGTTAAACTACAGGGCACCTCCTCGCCACAGCTCTGCTGTGGCACCTACCTGCCCCCACTGCGCACTGACACAGACTGCCGATCTCCCAAACGCCTAAGACCGCCTGCTTCTATGTCAACCATGCGGCCTTAGCTAACGCCAGGAAACAACCTCTGCCGGGCTCCGACGTTGGAAGAAAATGCGCGGCTTCTAGACACATCCGGTCTGAAGCGCGCAAAGCTAACCCCACCCCTCGTGGGCGGCTACAGAGCACCTCCGGCTAAGATTGTATAAACCATCACCGGGAAAGGAAAAACTGACCGAGTCACAGAATTCATTATTAAAGATTCTTCCCCTGCTCAATTTACCCTGACATACAGTTGCAGTCAAAAAACACTTGCTTATCGGAGCCTTCTTAGCTCCGGAATAAAGTCCCCAGCGTCAAACAGCCTGTAACCTAAGTAAAAATAAATCGTCACAGTAGGAGCTTACATTTGAAAAAATCCCACTATGTGACCTATACCCACTATATATGCCCAAGTGCCCCCTTGAGTCGAGTGGTACACAGCACCAAGGGTAGACCTTGCTTCAGGAGGTCTAAATCCCTCACTGTATAACAGGCACCAACTGCAGCCCCTGTCTGAGTTAGAAGTGTCCCAGAATAAAACAGCTGCACGTACCTGGACGCTGAACGACAGCATGATTAGTCCCACATCCAAGAAGTCCTTCTGCTCCCTCCTGTAGATCTGTGGAGACATACAGGGTCTTAGTTATGCTAAGACCATCATCTGAAGGGCAGCACAAGTATGGGAGGCCCAGTGAGAAGTGAATCCCACCAGTTCCCATTGCTTCAAAGCCACCTGTAGCTCTACTCTAGAGGCTAACAAGGAATACGGCTACACCCTGAGTAAAATAGCACTCACTGGTCCCATTTTAAAAATAAAAAAACTCTTGATTGAAGAATCTAAACTAACACCTCACTTTACCTCTTCCTACACTAACACAGGCAAAGAGAATGACTGGGGTGGGAGGGAAGGGTGGAGCTATATATACAGCTCTGCTGTGGTGCTCTTTGCCTCCTCCTGCTGACCAGGAGGCGATATCCCACAAGTAAGGATGAAATCCGTGGACTCATCATATCTTGTAAAAGAAAGTAGCATTTTTATACTTATTGGGGATCCAAGCACTTATAGAAAAGTGTATAACAGATTCCTCAATAAGATAAGCAAAACTAAATATGGAGGAAGTTGTACAGCAGAAACTATATGCATTTGCAGTTAAAAGGAAATGATCGATGGCTTAATATAAACATTAAAGGTATCAAAGTGGTAATGATACAGGATTCAAAGCAGGTAAGTATATTGTAGGAAAGTAACTGTGGAAAACAATCTTGGCATAAGGTACCTTAGCTTTATAGTCCAAACAATGCAGATGAAGTTTGAGCAGGGAGGCGGATGGAAAACAGAAACTGAAACCAGCGTGCTGAGTTAGGAGGCCTGCAGCTTCAGCTGCAATAGGAGAGGATGTCCGGTATGCTGGGAGTTGCTGCACACAGCTGAGAAATGTCCAAAGGAATGCTGAATGTAGTCAGCCAACGAAAGTGAGAGGAATCCTAAGAAGCACAGTAGCTCAAGGAGTTTAAGTCCGAATAGAACTGTTGCTAGCCAGCAACTGTTAAACAGGTTAGACCGTAAAGCCTCTTTTTTGCATGAGAGATCTTTTCAGCTTTCAGAGACCTGGAACAACTACAACTGACACAGAGATATCAGTTGCTGCATTAGCAAATTACCAAGCATTGAGGAGGAGGGAGGAGCCTTTATAGGGTGAAAAGGGAATTCCTTAAAGGTATATTACCAGTAGGTTGGAAAATGAGACTTATGTGTGACACTGACATGGACTTGAGTGTAGAAAGGCAGCAAAACGCGTCAACGCTGATTGCTTGTGGAGCTGTTAACATGAGTTGGGATGGTTAAACATTAAGACTCTCCCTGCATCTCCGGACTCTAACTTTCAACCATGCTCTCACTGAGAGGCTGACAGGATTACTTAAAACTCCAGTCCCATTCCGAAAAGTACTACCCTCCATAAGAGACTACTCCGAATCTTCGGCACTTCTCTGTCATCCTCCTATGACGAAAGGCAAAGAATGACTGGGGGATGAGGGGAGGTATTTAAGCCTTTGGCTGGGGTGTCTTTGCCTCCTCCTGGTGGCGAGGTTCTATATTCCCAAAAGTAATGAATGAAGCCGTGGACTCTCCTCCCCTTTAGATGGAAAAAGTTGTTTGAAGTCACTTTATGTCATATTATTTGTTGTATTTTAAATATTCCTATAGTAAATGACCCTACTTGCTTTAAATTAAAGGTTAAGGGATTTTATTCAAAATGCTGCATAACATTAGCAGGTTTAGGCAATCTGAAGCATTTTAAAGAAAACCTAGGCTGCAGAATTGTTTTTTTTTGGTCTGTCTGTGGAGTATGGGATAAGCACAATGAACTTTTCAATAACAAGTTACTGGTTCTGAGCACCACACGAAACCCATGAAGGAACAGATGTGGCCCCAGTGTGGTAGGCCGTGCAGCCTCTGTTTCAAATAGTCTGTCCAATATTTTTTTCAGAATATTTGCTATAACTTTGATTTTTTGTATATAAATATATAAAAGAAGCTTTTCATCTAAGTGAAGAACATTTGAATGTAAAATATTTCTATTATAAACACAGTAAAACATATAAAAAAGCTCCAAGTGCGCATGTGTATATATATGTGTGTATATGTGTGTATATATGTGTATATATATACTTTTTTTTTTATCATAAAGTGTATATGAGTGTAATACTTTATTTTAAAGGGACATAATACTGCATCAGTTTCAAGTGATTTAGAATATAACTGTAAAAAGCTGACAGGAAAATGTCACCTGAGCATCTCTAAGTAAAAAAGGAAGATATTTTACCTCACAATTTCCTCAGCTCACCAGAGTAAGTTCTGTGTAAAAAGTTATACTTTAGCTGCTGTCCAGCTGCAGGTAAAAAAAAAAGAAAAAAAAAAAAGAAGAAATTAGCAGCCAATCAGCATCAACAGTGCTGAGGTCATGAACTCTTTTACTGTGAGCTCATGAAATTTCACAGTAAACTTGCTTAAAATGAATACTCACTCCCTTGTCAGTCCTGGGACAGGCATACTGATTTGCTGCTTAAAGTCCTAAATATAAATATATTTCTTTTTTACATAGAGATGTTCAGGTGATATTTTCTAGTCCACTTTTTACAGCTATGCTGCATCATTGGATATCATAGTCCTTTAATGTATTTATGTTGTGTTGGGTTAACTTTTTTTTTTTTTTTTTTTTTTTTTTTAAAACCCTTACACTTTACTCTATTGTCTTCAGAAGCGCAAATTCGTTGAGCGCAAATTTGTTTGCGCTTGACCGCAAGTTTGCTTTTAACTTGTAATATGCGCGCCACTTGGAATTTAGCAAAAGTAAATACTGCAGCTTATCGGTTTAATACAGATCATGGCTGTCAATTTATGACGTGTGCAACCGTTTGATAATATGGGGGACTTCTTGTACAAAGCCTCCTGTCTGCATGTGCTCGCTTCTCCACTCCCTAAGTTACCCAAGGATCTTCACCTCTTATTTGCCCACATTCCCCCAGGCTGTAGTGGTAGGACTCCCAGGAAGAAATTACCGTCACTTATAAAGTGAAGCTTGAATAGTGACACCAAGGTCTATAAAACTTTGAGGCCCACTTACCCTAGGAGGGTAAAAGCTGAAAGAAATCCTATTGATTATCTGAGGAAGCTTGCATTGAAGACAAAAACTTTATCAATGTGAAACGATTAACACGCTACACTTTAATGAGTTAAACTGCACCACATTTAAACCTGTAGCTTATTTCTTATTTTTACAATGGAAAAGATGTCCAATATAAGAAATAAACCTTACACGTTACCCATAAATCATGGCAGTACACAATAAGGGAAGCCACCAGGATTATTAGAAATCAGCAGAAAAGTTAGGTTCTTACATTACAGATCACTAATCAGGTTGTACTTAGCATAAAAGTCTCAAGACTTTTGCTGTGTCCTTTCTACCACTTTAAAGGGTCAAAATTGGAATGTGCACGTGTACATTTACATTTTAAATAGAAGCATTTTTCAAATTTGCTTCTAGTAAAAGTTGTTTTTCAGTGGCATACGTACACATGTTGTGAGTGTCCTGTGTACCAGCATTTAAACAACAACCACAGCGCCTCAGAGGGTTAGCAGGGGCTTGTATAACACAAATAAAGTCTTCAGTGACACAATACACAACAACACCAGCTCTCTGAGCAGGTATCAATCCTGATGCTCTAGTCACAGGTAACTTAGGTGCATATGCCATTGAAACAGTAATAACGTTCATAAGAAGCATTTTTGTTAATGGAAGTATATTTAAAAAATGCTTCTATTTAAAATTTAAATGTATTCATGCACATTTCTAAATGTAGCCACTAATCAGCAAACCCTACTCAGGTGCTGAACAAATTATGGGCCGGCTCCAAAGCTTACATTTCTGCTTTTTCAAATAAAGATACAAAGAGAATGAAGACAAATTGATAATAGGAGTAAATTATAAAGTTGCTTAAAATTGCATGCTCAATCCGAATCATGAAAAAAAAATTGGGTTTCACATTCCTAAAGGGTAAGAAGAAAGAAAATATTAAAAACAGAATTTATGCTTACCTGATAAATTACTTTTTCTTACGGTGTATTCAGTCCACGGATTCATCCTTACTTGTGGGATATTCTCAATTCCTACAGGAAGTGGCAAAGAGAGCACACAGCAAAGCTGTCCATATAGCTCCCCTCAGGCTCCGCCCCCCCAGTCATTCGACCGACGGTTAGGAGAAAAAGGAGAACCATAGGGTGCAGTGGTGACTGTAGTTATTTTAAATTAAATTTGAACCTGACAAATGTCAGGGCGGGCCGTGGACTGAATACACCGTAAGAGAAAGTAATTTATCAGGTAAGCATAAATTCTGTTTTCTCTTACTTGGTGTATTCAGTCCACGGATTCATCCTTACTTGTGGGATACCAATACCAAAGCTTTTAGGACACGGATGAAGGGAGGGAACAAGTCAGGTCACCTAAACGGAAGGCACCACTGCTTGCAAAACCTCTCTCCCAAAAATAGCCTCCGAAGAAGCAAAAGTATCGAATTTGTAAAATTTGGCAAATGTATGCAGTGAAGACCAAGTCGCTGCCTTACAAATCTGTTCAACAGAAGCCTCATTCTTAAAAGCCCATGTGGAAGCCACAGCTCTGGTGGAATGAGCTGTAATTCGTTCGGGAGGCTGCTGTCCAGCAGTCTCATAAGCCAATCGGATGATGCTTTTCAGCCAAAAGGAAAGAGGTAGCAGTCGCTTTCTGACCTCTCCTCTTACCAGAATAGACGACAAACAAGGATGATGTTTGTCTGAAATCTTTAGTAGCTTTTAAATAGAATTTTAAAGCACGAACCACGTCAAGATTGTGTATAAGTCGTTCCTTCCTAGAAACTGGATTAGGACACAGAGAAGGAACAATAATTTCCTGGTTAATATTCTTATTAGAAACCACTTTTGGAAGAAAACCAGGTTTGGTACGCAAAACAACCTTATCTGCATGGAACACCAGATAGGGTGAATCACACTGCAAAGCAGACAATTCAGAAACTCTTCGAGCAGAAGAAATGGCTACTAAAAACAAAACTTTCCAAGATAATAACTTAATATCTATGGAATGTAAAGGTTCAAACGGAACCCCTTGAAGAACTGAAAGAACTAAATTTAGACTCCAAGGAGGAGCCACAGGCTTGTAAACAGGCTTGATTCTAACTAGGGCCTGTGCAAACGCCTGAACGTCTGGTATAGCTGCCAGGCGCTTATGTAAAAGAATAGACAGAGCAGATATCTGTCCCTTTAAGGAACTAGCTGACAGACCTTTCTCCAATCCTTCTTGGAGAAAAGCTAGTATCCTTGGAATCCTAACCTTACTCCACGAGTAACCCTTGGATTCACACCAACCAAGATATTTCCGCCATATCTTATGGTAAATTTTCCTGGTGACAGGCTTTCTGGCCTGTATCGGAGAGTCTATAACTGATTCAGAGAAACCACGCTTAGCTAGAATTAAGCGTTCAATCTCCAAGCAGTCAGTTGCAGAGAAACTAGATTTGGATGCTTGAAAGGACCTTGAATTACAAGATCCTGCCTCGATGGCAGTTTCCATGGTGGGACTGATGACATGTCCAGTAGGTCTGCATACCAAGTCCTGCGTGGCCACGCAGGCGCTATCAGAATTACCAAAGCCTTCTCCTGTTTGATTCTGGCTATTAGCCGAGGGAGAAGAGGAAACGGTGGAAAGACATAAGCTAGACTGAATGACCAAGGCGCTATTAAAGCATCTATCAATGCCGCCTTGGGATCCCTGGATCTGGATCCGTAAAGGGGAAGTTTGGTGTTCTGACGGGACGCCATCAGATCCAATTCTGGAATGCCCCATAGCTGGGTCAGCTGAACAAAAACCTCCGGGTGGAGTTCCCACTCCCCCGGATGAAAAGTCTGACGACTTAGAAAATCCGCCTCCCAGTTGTCTACCCCTGGGATGTGAATTGCAGATAAATGGCAGGAGTGATCCTCTGCCCATTTGATGATCTTGGATACTTCCTTCATCGCTAGGGAACTCTTTGTAGCATACATCAATCATCAGGGAGGAACAGTCGTGATGTTGTCCGACTGAAATCTGATGAATTTGGCCTCCGCTAGTTGAGGCTATGCTTGGAGCGTGTTGAATATCGCTCTCAGCTCCAAAATGTTTATCGAGAGAAGAGATTCTTCCCGAGACCATAGACCCTGAGCCTTCAGGGAGTTCCAGACCACACCCCAGCCCAACAGACTGGCATCGGTCGTGACAATGATCCACTCCGGTCTGCGGAAACTCATTTCCTGAGACAGGTTATCTTGAGACAACCACCAGAGAAGAGAGTCTCTGGTTTTCTGGTCCATTTGTATTTGAGGAGATAAATCTGCGTAATCCCCATTCCACTGCTTGAGCATGCACAGTTGCAGTGGTCTGAGATGAATTCGGGCAAAAGGGACTACGTCCATTGCCGCCACCATTAAACCAATTACCTCCATGCACTGAGCCACAGAAGGCCGAGGAATGGAATGAAGAACTCGGCAGGTGTTCAACAGTTTGGACTTCCTGACCTCTGTCAGAAAGATTTTCATTTCTACCGAGTCTATTAGTGTTCCCAGGAAGGGAACCCTTGTAAGCTGGGACAGAGAACTTTTTTCTACGTTCACCTTCCACCTGTGAGACCTTAGAAAGGCCAGAACAATGTCCGTATGAGCCTTGGCTCTGTGGAAAGACGACGCCTGTATTAATATGTCGTCTAGGTAAGGTGCTACTGCAATGCCCCGCGGTTTTAGCACCACCAGAAGGGACCCTAGCACCTTTGTGAAAATTCTGGGAGCGGTGGCCAACCCGAAAGGAAGGGCCACGAACTGGTAATGTTTGTCCAGAAAGGCGAACCTTAGGAACTGATGGTGATCTTTGTGGATAGGAATATGTAGGTACGCATCCTTTAGATCCACGGTAGTCATATATTGACCTTCCTGGATCATCGGCAAGATTGTCCGAATGGTTTCCATCTTGAAAGACGGAACTCTGAGGAATTTGTTTTGAATCTTTAGATCCAGGATTGGCCTGAAAGTTCCCTCCTTTTTGGGAACTACGAACAGGTTTGAGTAAAAGCCCAGTCCTTGTTCTGCAATTGGAACTGGGTGTATTACTCCCATTTTTAGGAGATCTTCTACACAGCGTAAGAATGCCTGTTTCTTTGTTTGGTCTGAAGACAAATGAGAACTGTGGAACCTTCCCCTTGGGGGAGAATCCTTGAATTCTAGAAGGTACCCCTGAGCAGCTATTTCTAATGCCCAGGGATCCGGAACGTCTCTTGCCCAAGCCTGAGCAAAGAGAGAAAGTCTGCCCCCTACTAGATCCGGTCCCGGATCGGGGGCTACCGCTTCAGGCTGTCTTGGTAGCAGGAGCAGGCTTCTTGGCCTGTTTACCCTTATTCCAGCCCTGCAAGGGTTTCCAGGTTGCTTTGGGCTGGCAGGCGTTATCTTGCTTTGCGACAGCAGAGGTTGCAGCAGGTCCGCTCCTGAAGTTGCGAAAGGAGCGAAAGTTAGCCTTGTTTTTGGCCTTAAACGGCCTATCTTGTGGAAGGGCATGACCCTTGCCCCCAGTGATATCTGAAATAATTTCTTTCAGCTCTGGGCCGAAAAGGGTCTTCCCCTTGAAGGGAATATTTAACAGTTTTGTTTTGGACGACACATCCGCCGACCATGATTTGAGCCAAAGCGCTCTTCGCGCCATGATGGCAAAACCTGAGTTTTTCGCCGCTAGTTTAGCTAACTGGAGAGCGGCATCAGTGATAAAAGAATTAGCCAGCTTTAGAGCATGAATTCTATCAATGACCTCATCGTATGAAGTCTCCCTCTGGAGCGACTCCTCCAGGGCCTCGAACCAAAAAGCCGCTGCAGTAGTTACAGGAATAATGCAGGCAATTGGTTGAAGCAGAAAACCTTGCTGAACAAAAATTTTCTTCAGCAATCCTTCCAATTTTTTATCCATGGGATCTTTGAAAGCACAACTGTCCTCTATTGGTATAGTTGTACGCTTAGCAAGTGTTGAAACAGCCCCCCTCTACCTTAGGGACCGTCTGCCACTCGTCCCGCCTGGGGTCGTTTATGGGGAACATTTTCTTAAAGATAGGGGGGGGGGGAACAAAGTGTACACCTGGTCTCTCCCACTCCCTAGTCACAATATCCGCCACCCTCTTTGGGATCGTAAATGCCTCAGTGTAAACAGGGACCTCTAAAAACCTGTCCATCTTACACAATTTTTCTGGGACCACCATGGGGTCACAATCATCCAGCGTAGCTAAAACCTCCTTAAGCAGGACGCGGAGGTGTTCCAGCTTAAATTTAAACGCTAAGGAATCTGAATCTGCCCGCTGAGAAACTAAATTTCTCCCTCAGACAGACCTTCCCTCACTGCTACTTCTGAGTTTTGTGAGGGTACTACAGATAAATTATCCAAAGCGTCTGATTGCTGATCCTCTGTATTTAAAACTGAGCTATCGCGCTTTCTTGGAAAAACTGGCAGTTTGGATAAAAATGCTGCAAGGAAATTATCCATTACTGCTGCTAATTGTTGTAAAGTAATAGGGGCCAATGCGCTAGAGGTACTAGGCATCGCTTGTGCGGGCGTAACTGGTGTCGACACATGGGGAGAGGAAGAAGGACTATCCTCATTACCCTCTGTTAAAGAATCATCTTGGGTTACATTTTTAAGTGTCACTGGATGGTCTTTAAAATGCTTAGATGTTTTAGCATACTTTACACATAAATGCAATGGGGGTACCGCCATGGCTTTTAAACATAAAGAACAAGGTCTATCTGAAGTCTCAAACATGTTTGACAGACTTATACAGCACTACAATACAGAAAAAAAAATCACTTTTTGAAAAAACGTTACTGTGTCTTTAAATAATAAAAAGCACACACTTTTTCCAAATCACCAAAAAACATCCGATCTTTATGAAAATTTCACCACATGATCCTAATGCTTTGAAATGATTGCACACAAATTTTCAAATCAATTAACCCCTTATTGACCAAACCGGAGCAAATTGCAGTAAACAACCGGTTTAACACACTACAGCACGGTGCCACAGTCTTTGCTGCGGCCCTACCTTCCCTTAGGGTTATTTGTAGCAGAAATATAAGCCTCCTTGATGTCCTCCTGCACTCTCAGGACTCTACACATGAAGCTGCATGAGCTGTCTTGAAAATCAACTGCGCAACTGAGGCGTGAAAATGAGGCCCCCTCCCTCTTCAGTCCAGAGTTATGGGGCCTTCCCGAGTCAGACTAGGCGTCTGATAATATGCCAGGCGAAATAAAACCCCCAAAAAGTGTTTACAACGTTTCAAACACTTAAATAAATATAAGATTCCATTAATAAAATAATCGATTTAGCCCATCACAGTGTCTACCAGTATTTAAGCCCTTAACTGAAGCCATCCTTCTATACTGTGTCTCAGAAAATGGCTTACCTTCCCTCATGGGGATTACTGTCAGTCTTCTAGCATTACCAGGTCTTGTTAGAAATAAATTACTGAGCATACCTTAAGCAGTTAAGCCTGCAAACTGTTCCCCCCAACTGAAGTTCTCCGGTACTCAACAGTACTGTGTGGGAACAGCAATGGATTTTAGTTACAACATGCTAAAATCTTTTTCCTCTCAGCAGAAATCTTCATCACTTTCTGCCTCAGAGTAAATAGTACAAACCGGCACTATTTTAAAATAACAAACTCTTGATTGAAGAAATAAAACTACAAATCTAACACCACAAACTCTTTACCCTCCCGTGGAGATGCTACTTGTTAGAGCGGCAAAGAGAATGACTGGGGGGGCTTTGCCTGAGGGGAGCTATATGGACAGCTTTGCTGTGTGCTCTCTTTGCCACTTCCTGTAGGGATTGAGAATATCCCACAAGTAAGGATGAATCCGTGGACTGAATACACCAAGAGAAATAAAAATCTGACACTGCACATTATAACAAGTAATAACAAAAAGCAGATTGCATTTACTTTACAGCTTGTTTTGGAGTGGACTAATTGCCGTTTGAATCTACCCTAAGTTATCAAACACAAAGGTTGTTATCAAAACTTTTTCTTCTGAGCTAGTAATGAACAAATGTTCCTGTAATGGCTTTTGAGCTTTTTTTTCCACAATAAAACAAAATACGTCTTTTATAGCAGATATTTTTTTTTTTTAATCTGTGTTCTTAAACAATTAGTTTTTAAGGTGTCTCAAATATCTATTTAAATTGATGACATACCATATATATATATCCAGACTAAATGAACATACACAATGCAGCAACATATAAAAAAAATACAAGAAGTTATGTAGTAATTCAAAGTAATAAAATAATCAACAGCCAATTTTCTTTTAAAGTAAAAAATGAAGATTAACCAATCTTAGAATGCAAACTTAAATAAGAATAGGATGTGATTGTTAATTTATATGCATTCACATTTAACGCAACAGAATGAGTTGACAGCATATTATATATTAGTTCACTGTACAACGATTGGAACTGGACATTAAGCCACTGAAGTCTCTAACAGATACAAGCAGCTACAGACTGGGAAGCTTACAGGCAGAAATATACTCAGGGCTAGGAAACGGGGTTAGTCAACAAAGGCTGCCGACGTGCACAAGGTTTCTTTTTATATGATGCCCAGCGGCAGACTGGGCAGCAATGTCTCCCTCCAGCCAACCACATTACTATGCAATTGTGATGAAACACGTGCCCACATGGTAGACCCATAAGTAAAGAACCATTTTCAAAATTCTCTAAGCATACAACACATTCCGTACAGTGCAACATATTATCTGGCCAAGCATGCCAGTTTGGTTCCGTGTCATTCTTTGTGCAATGAGGTCCATATGGGCTACAGTTCCTAGGTTTGCTGGAACATGAGCAAGTGTGGTTAGTGCATTCTGATGCAGATTCATCTGTGCAACTAAGGTTACTACTTTCGTGTTCAAATAGTTCTTTCTTGCAAGTGCTCTCAGACTCAGATTCATCACTTTCTTGTGATCCTTCAGAACTGTCCTCAGTGTTGGAAGTGGAACATTGGAACTGCCAGGTTGGTAGGTTCTTAATGTAATCTGTTGGAATAAGAGGATGAAGCCATAAATCTGGGAATGCTAATCGCTCAAGAAACAAGTCAGGGTCATCATCCCAGTCTGAGTCAATAGGAAAATGGTGAAAGGAAGCAATTGGGTGAAACAAATAACTTGTGTACCAATCCCAAAGGCTAGACAACCACTCCAGGTTATTGGCGTTTAGTTCATCAGCATTGTTACGGCGTCTCTTCTTTTCAAAGTAGTCAATAAGCAAACCGTGACCAAGGTAAGTGCCAAGAAAGAGTGCAGGATGAGATGAGTAAAACATCCAATCTGCCCTCACCCATGAAGCTAAAGTGGTTGTATTTGAATAACGGAGTAGTTTTAAACTATACTCATAAAAACTATCCAGGTAAGGCAGTTGCAAAAAACCTAACACAGGAAGCCAAGAAATGATCAACAAGGAGTTGTATGTTCCTAAAGTGCTTATAAGAACCACAAATCTTTTAATGGTGGCTCCTTGAGTAATGAACAGGTCCATCCACGCCATAAGATTAACCAAAACTAAGCTCAGAACAAACAAGTCATTTACTTCTGGTTGCAATGAACGTAAAAAAGCATCCATGGCACGGAGAGATGGATATTCTCCTGTGTTATTGCCATATTTGTATATTCCTTCTGGAGTCTTAAGAACATAGGAGGGTGTCCTAAATATGCCAATTTCTTCCAAGTGGCTTTTATTATCCCACTTTTCAACATTTACAAAAATAAACTCTACTCTTCCAGTAAACTTAACACTTAAGGCAGAGAAGAAAGCTGGCGGCTGATCAAGGTTTGCAAACAGGAACAGCTTGACCTTGTATTGGTCACTAATGTTCCATTCATCTTTCAGATGTTCAGATTTGTAAATAGTCTTGATCCGTGAAGCAGCATGGGCAGTAATCCATTTGAAAATATGCTCGGTTTCAATTTTACGCCCGCTGTACTCTTTTAGCATTACTTTCCCTTTAGAAGTGCTTGTCTGAGGTACGGACATGATAAGGGTTGATCTGATCCAACCTCTCTTCCTGCAGTACCTGAAAGAACCAAAAACAGGAGCATAATTAAAACTGTAATAAAATGTTTACATTTGTAACAAACAAAATATGCATTAAGAATATTGTGCTATGCTATAATGGTTTTTGTGCCGATCCACAAAGGATCATTTTCTGAATTGGGTGTGAGGTTCTAGTGATGTTATTACAGAAATAATAATAATAGAATATCGATAGATAATTAGGTCACCACAGCTAAACAATTTTAATTGTGCAGGCTAATTAAGTGAATAAAAAAAGATAATGAGTTCAAATTAATTTTGCAACCAGTACGGTTATTTGGTATAATACAAAGTGGACTTAGGATTCTAAAATAATTAGCAATTAATTTAATAGATAAATAAATCTGAACAATCTTAAACTGAATATTTAAACTTAAATGTGCAAGAGTACATTTCAGATCTGAATAGAAGAATTTTTTGCAATTTACTAGTAGTAGCAAAAATGCTACTAGTAAATGTTATTACTGTTCCAGACGCATACGTACATATGCTACTGTATGTGCCCAGCACACCTACATCCTACAAGCATGCCCGCTCCAAGTGCCAGCTGTGGTATGTATGACACAAACTAAGCTAATGCTGACAAGATACGTGGCATATATTAATGAAAAAGATATCAAATGTTAAAATGTTTAGAAAGCTAAAAGTAAAAATTGCATCAGACAATAAATAGTTAAAGGGACAGGAAACCTCAACATTTTATTTCATGATTTGGATAGAACACACAATTTCAAACAACTTTCCAATTTACTTCTATTATCAAATTTGCTTGACTCTTGTTATCCTTTACTGAAGAAGCAGCATTGCACTACTGAACACATCTAGTTAGCCAATCACAAGAGACACGTGTGTGCAGGTACCAATCAGCAGCTTGCTCCCACTAATGTAGGATATGTGCAAATTATTTTTCAACAAGCGATACAAAGAACAAAACACATTTGAAAATAGAAGTGAATTTAAAAAGTGTCTAAAATGACATGCTCTATCTGAATCATGCAAGTTTAATTTTGACTTTGCTATCCCTTTAATACTATGCTCCGACTTTAATTTTTATTGATCATGGAAGTAGCTATATGAATGCAGCAATATTACTGGCACCAGCGGATGCACAGTAGGATACTGCTTCACACCACTTCACATGAACATGCTGCACTGCTGATCACATCATCAGAAAATGACCTTCAATGTAAAAGTACCATCAATAACATGAGCGAATGTATAAGTCCAATAACATTTCACTTACCTAGGATCACTGGAGCAGTTGAAGGTTCCTGTGCGGATACCAAATTTTGATACTTTTTTCACCATTTTCTCCCAGTGGGCTTTGCTCACAAGAGGACTTCTGTCATTTGCAACCACCTGCAAGTTATCAAATATAATAAAAATAAAATTGTTTGTAAAAACACCATATACTACTAACCCCCCCCCCCCCCGAAACACATATAGGAGAGAGATAATCCCTAATAGTCCACCAATGTGAGTACAGAAAAGTGCTGCACCACTAACCACCAAATGAAGGAAGGCCTTAAAGGCACAGTAAAGTCACAATTACACTTTCATGATTCAGATAGGACATTCAATTTTAAAAAACTACTAGGCTGGTGATTGGTGGTTGCACATGTGTCTCTGGTCATTGGCTCCCCAGAGGTGTTCGCCTAACTCCCAGTATTGCATTGCTTTTCCAAAGCCTACCTAGGTTTACTCTTTAACAAAATGACAATAAAAGAACAAAGCAAACTTGATAATAGAAACACATTGGAAAGTTGTTCAAAATTACATTCTCAGAATCATGAATGTTACATTTTGACTTTACAGTTCCTGTCTGGTAAATAGATGTAATGTGTGTAGCTACTCAAACATTTATGGAAATTCTTTTTTTCCCAGAAGGTAAATCTGACACATTTACCCCCCAGAATTCTACCAAAAAAATCCTGTTTGGCAGGACTAGAGTTTTTGTAAAGATACAGCTAAAATCCAACTTGATACTAAACCATTAGAGAGGTATAACAAACGTCCCCTATGTATTCGTCAAAGAAGGGTTTACCCTTTAGAGCGGAGATTTCACCAGTGAAGCAGACTAACCCTAGCCCAAGAGAAGAGCCACAAACTGGCCATGAGGCAGCCCATTGTAAGCCCAAGGAATCTAATGAAACAGGGAGCTGAGCAGCATTTGTGTCTGCGGTCATAAACTAAGCTGATATTAAATGCATAGGTGAACTCTGTATAATACACAAGTACTCTTAAGTGATCTCATTAAAGGGACATTAAACCTTTGAGATGGTAATATAAAATGATAAATTGTATATATAAAACAACTCTGCAATATACTTTCATTATTTATTTTGCCCTCTTTGCCTGTAATTCCATTCGGAAATTGTGAGCTTTTCAGTTCCTGTTAGAAATGGAAGTGCAGAACACTGTTAAATCCAGCACAACCATTGGCTGCACACTCTGACCTATGTATAACTGTCCCTAATTGGCCACAGCAGAGAAGGTAACACAAGTTACAACATGGCAGCTCCCAGTATTTTATAGACACTAAAACTTTACACTTATTTTGTCACTTTTTAAACAACTTATGAAACTTTAAAAAATACATCTACATGTTAGTCATGGACTAATCTTTTCTTTGAATGCATCATTCTATCTAGCGTGTATTTAGTGTTTAATGTCCCTTTAAGGGTACACTGAGGCTTTTTTTTTTCCCCCTATCTAAAACAAGGCTATTTTACAATGTATTAGAGTCTTAAAAGGGACATTAAACTGCTGGGTACAACTACAGTAACAGGTAACTTACTACTCATCATACTATTGTATTTCACTCCTGTACCTGCAACCTCTTTAAAGCTGTTCTCTTATTTTACCTCATTACAACATCCAGCTGCTAAAGCTCTGCATTGTATACTGGGCGCCGCCATCTTGTAGCTTGTGCATTGTTGCATCCTGTGACAGAAGCAGTGCACAGACCTGTGATGTTACCGGCTTTTTACATAATTGTACCTTGCCCTTCAGTTTATCTCACATAACATAGCAATAGTGTTACATTTTTGTACAGTTTAAAAACAAATATAAGTTCCAAGATGGCAGCTCCCAGTGTGAAGATGCAGAGCTTCACTAACTGATAATTGTTAGGGGTTAAAATAAAAGAACAAGAACTTTGAAGACAGGAGCAGGCTCAGGAGGAAAGCCAATAACATGGTGAATAGTAGCCTGCTACTATAGTTGTACTCAGTAGTTAAATATCACTTTAATCAAAATAGCTACATTGAGTATTGGTCATTTCAGGAACGTTTTGCCAATAACAGTACAATACTTATAACCTCTGCCCCTAATACCAGTATTCCCATCATGCTCCAGTTAATCATCAATCTAAACTTAAGACAGGAACGTAATAGTCATAGGAGCTATAAACATGCTTGTCACACATATAATGACTTTTCAGGACAAGGCTGCACGTGCCATAACTCACTCTCTCATTAAATACAACATTTCTCATACTCCCTGACAACACGACAAGTACGTGCAACTGCAGGGTAAATATATATTTTAATTTTTGCATATTGAGAACTCCACGTGTTCAGCTGTAACTACGGCTTCACAACAACTGATGCAAACACAATGTAATAAATATGAAGTGTGCAAAAAGAGAAAAAGTGACAATCTTATGAGCAATCACGTTAAAAAAAACAAAAATATAGAGATACGCTCAAAGAATGAGCAACAGCTAGAAAACAATCCTGTCTTGCATAAAGCACAAGCGCCACTCAGTGTGCAGTCTCTCACAGCCCTAAAATACAAGGCAATTCTCCTCTGAATGAGGGAAAACAACAAACAAAATGCTACTATTAGACACAAAGGTCACATTTCACTTCCAAACAAACAAAAATCTTTAAAAGGTATTTATTTAAAGTGATGATAAACTTGAGCGTAATCCATCAACTGAGGACTATGGCAGGCGGAGGAACGGCGCTTATCGTTCCGGCATTAAAATGTAAAAATCTAAGAAGATCAGGATAAATTACCGATTTCATGAATGAAAGTCTCACTATTTTTTGTAAATTATATCCTATGACTTGAGCGAATACACTCATGTTTACATTCACTTTAAAAGGGACAGTCTATCTTTTTAAACAATAAACATTTTCAGGTAGATAATCCCTTTATTATCCATTCCCCAGTTTTGCATAAACAACACTTTTATAGTAATACACGTTTTACCTCTGTGATTACCTTGCATCTAAGCCTCAGCAGACTGCCCCCTTATCTCAGTGCTATTTACAATTTTGCATTTTAGCCAATTGGTTCTGCTTCAGTCACAGGGATTGAGCACAACTGTCTATATGGCACACATGAACTAGCACCATCTGCCTGTGAAAAGTTTATAAAATGCCCTGAGAAAAGGATGCAGCCTGCAGGGGCTTAGAAAAAGGCAGAAATTTAGAGGTAAAAAGTAAATTAATATAACAATGCTGGTTATGCAGAGCTGGGGAATATGTAATAAGGTGTAATCTATCTTTTTTAAACAATAAAAAAAATCAAGTAGACTGTCCCTTTAATGGATGTAAACTACACAGAAAACAATTATAAAACTTGCGTTATCCTAATAATAATTTAAAAACAAATTTATTTTTGTAATAAAAAAAAAAGGTAAATATGGTTATGATCGACCCCTTTCCTTTTTTTTTTTTTATTGTTATTTTATGAATTGCTGACATGTTGAATGGTTTCTTAATCATTTTCTTATTAAATTTGTGTTAAACATTATATATATTGCTAATAAAAGTTAATAAAAAAAACAGAATTTATGCTTACCTGATAAATTTCTCTCTCTTGTGATGTATCGAGTCCACGGATTCATCCATACTTGTGGGATATTCTCCTTCCCTACAGGAAGTGGCAAAGAGAGCACCCACAGCAGAGCTGTCTATATAGCTCCTCCCTTAGCTCCGCCCCTCAGTCATTCGACCGAAGGCTAGGAAGAAAAAGGAGAAACTATAGGGTGCAGTGGTGACTGAAGTTTTTTAAATAAAAATATACTACCTGTCTTAAACAGACAGGGCGGGCGGTGGACTCGATACATCACAAGAAAAAGAAATTTATCAGGTAAGCATAAATTCTGTTTTCTCTTGTAAGATGTATTGAGTCCACGGATTCATTCATATTTGTGGGATACCAATACCAAAGCTTTAGGACACGGACGAAGGGAGGGACAAGACAGGTACCCTAAACAGAAGGCACCACTGCTTTTAAAACCTTTCTCCCAAAAATAGCCTCCGAAGAAGCAAAAGTATCGAATTTGTAAAATTTGGAAAAAGTATGAAGCGAAGACCAAGTCGCTGCCTTACAAATCTGTTCAACAGAAGCCTCATTTTTAAAAGTCCATGTGGAAGCCACTGCTCTAGTAGAATGAGCAGTAATCCTTTCAGGAGGCTGCTGGCCAGCAGTCTCATAAGCCAAACGGATGAAGCTTTTCAGCCAAAAGGAAAGAGGTAGCCGTAGCCTTTTGACCTCTCCGTTTACCAGAATAAACAACAAACAATGAAGATGTTTGACGGAAATCTTTAGTTGCTTGTAAGTAGAACTTTAAAGCATGAACCACATCAAGATTGTGCAACAGACGTTCCTTCTTTGATGAAGGATTAGGACACAGAGAAGGAACAACAATCTCCTGATTGATATCAACCTTAGGAAGAAAACCCAGGTTTGGTACGCAAAACCACCTTATCTGCATGGAAAACTAGGTAAGGTGAGTCACACTGTAAAGCAGATAACTCAGAAAGTCTTCGAGCCGAAGAGATAGCTACTAAAAACAAAACTTTCCAAGATAGAAGCTTAATATCTATGGAATGCATAGGTTCAAACGGAACCCCTTGAAGAACATTAAAAACAAAATTTAGGCTCCATGGTGGAGCAACAGGTTTAAATACAGGCTTGATTCTGACCAAGGCCTGACTAAAGTTTTACGCTTGAATGTCTGGGACATCTGCCAGACGTTTGTGTAAAAGAATAGACAAAGCAGATATTTGTCCTTTTAAGGAACTAGCTGATAATCCCTTCTCCAATCCTTCTTGGAGAAAGGACAAAATTCTAGGAATCCTAATCTTACTCCATGAGTAACCCTTGGATTCACACCAACAAAGATATTTGCGCCAAATCTTATGATAGATTTTCCTGGCGACAGGCTTTCTAACCTGAATCAGGGAATCAATGACCGACTCAGAGAAACCACGCTTTGATAAAATCAGGCATTCAATCTCCAAGCAGTCAGACGCAGAGAAATTAGATTTGGATGCTTGAATGGACCTTGGATTAGAAGGTCCTGCCTCATTGGCAGAGTCCACGGTGGAACAGATGACATGTCCACCAGGTCTGCATACCAAGTCCTGCGTGTCCACGCAGGCGCTATCAGAATCACCGAAGCTCTCTCCTGCTTGATTCTGGCAACCAGACGTGGGAGGAGAGGAAACGGTGGAAATACATAAGCCAGATTGAAGGACCAGGGCACTGCTAGAGCATCTATCAGTACCGCCTGGGGATCCCGGGACCTGGACCCGTAACAAGGAGGTTTGGCGTTCTGTTGGGACGCCATCAGATCCAATTCTGGTGAGCCCCATAGCGGAGTCAGCTGGGCAAATACCTCCGGATGGAGCTCCCACTCCCCCGGATGAAAAGTCTGACGACTTAGGAAATCCGTTCTCTACCCCTGGGATATGGATTGCTGAAAGATGGCAAGAGTGATCCTCCGCCATCGGATTATTTTGATTACCTCCATCATCGCTAGAGAACTCCGTGTTCCTCCTTGATGATTGATATAGGCTACAGTTGTGATGTTGTCCGACTGAAATCTGATGAATTTGGCCGCAGCTAGCTGAGGCCACGCCTGAAGCGCATTGAATATCGCTCTCAGTTCTAGAATGTTTATGGGAGGAGAGATTCCTCCCGAGACCATAAGCCCTGTGCTTTCAGGGATTTCCAGACTGCACCCCAGCCTAGCAGGCTGGCATCTGTCGTTACTATGAGCCACTCTGGCCTGTGGAAACACATTCCCTGAGACAGGTGGTCCTGAGACAACCACCAGAGAAGAGAATCTCTGGTCTCTTGGTCCAGATGCAGTTGAGGAGATAAATCTGCATAATCCCCATTCCACTGTTTGAGCATGCATAGTTGCAGTGGTCTGAGGTGTAGGCAGGCATAAGGAACTATGTCCATTGCCGCTACCATGAGTCCGATTACCTCCATACACTGAGCCACTGATGGCCGAGGAATGGAATGAAGAGCTCGGCAAGTGATTAAAAGTTTTGATTTTCTGACCTCCGTCAGAAATATTTTCATTTCTACCGAGTCTATCAGAGTCTCTAGGAAGGAAACTCTTGTGAGAGGGATGAGAGAACTCTTTTTTTATGTTCACCTTCCATCCTTGAGATCTCAGAAAAGCCAACAAGATGTCCGTGTGAGACTTGGCTAGCTGGAAAGTCGACGCCTGAATTAAGATATCATCTAGATAAGGCGCCACTGCTATACCCTGCGGTCTTAGAACCGCCAAAAGGGACCCTAGCACCTTTGTGAAAATTCTGGGAGCCGTGGCCAACCCGAAAGGAAGGGCCACAAACTGGTAATGCCTGTCCAGAAAGGCGAATCTGAGGAATTGATGATGATCTCTGTGAATAGGGATGTGTAGATACGCATCCTTTAAATCCACGGTAGTCATATATTGACCCTCCTGGATCAGAGGAAGAATAGTCCGAATAGTCTCCATCTTGAAAGATGGTACTCTGAGGAATTTGTTTAGAATTTTGAGATCCAAGATCGGTCTGAAGGTTCCCTCTTTTTTGGGAACCGCAAACAGGTTGGAGTAAAAACCTAGCCCTTGTTCCGCTCTTGGAACTGGGCGGATCACTCTCATGGTATGTAGGTCTTCTACACAGCGTAAGAACGCCTCTCTCTTTGTCTGGTTTGCAGACAATTGAGAAATGTGAAATCTCCCCCTTGGGGGGGGGAGTCTTTGAAGTCCAGAAGATATCCTTGGGACACAATTTCTAAAGCCCAGGCCTGAGCGAAGAGAGAGAGTCTGCCCCCTACTAGATCCGGTCCCGGATCGGGGGCTACCCCTTCATGCTGTCTTAGAGGCAGCAGCAGGCTTCTTGGCCTGTTTACCCTTGTTCCAAGCCTGGTTAGGTCTCCAGACTGACTTGGATTGGACAGAATTTCCCTCTTGCTTTGCTGAAGGGGAAGCTGAAGCGGGACCTTTGAAGTTCTGAAAGGAAAGAAAATTATTTTGTTTGGTCCTCATCTTATTTGTTTTATCCTGAGGGAGGTCATGGCCTTTCCCTCCAGTGATGTCTGAAATAATTTCTTTCAGTGTAGGCCCGAATAGGGTCTTTCCTTTGAAAGGGATGTTCAACAACTTAGATTTTGATGACACATCAGCAGACCAGGACTTAAGCCAATACGCCCTGCGTGCTAAAATGTCAAAACCTGAATTATTTGCCGCTAATTTAGCCATTTGGAAAGCGGCATCTGTAATGAAAGAATTAGCCAACTTAAGGGCCTTAATTCTATCCATAATATCCTCTAATGGAGTCTCCACCTGGAGAGAGTCTTCTAGAGCCTCAAACCAGAAAGCAGCTGCAGTAGTTACAAGAACAATGCATGTAAAAGGTTGGAGAAGAAAACCTTGATGAACAAAAATTTTCTTCGATAGGTATAGTTGTACGCTTAGCAAGAGTAGAAATAGCTCGCTCCACCTTAGGAACAGTCTGCCACGAGTCCTGTATGGTGTCAGATATGAGAAACATTTTCTTAAAAACAGGAGGGGGAGCGAACGCAATACCTGGTCTATCCCACTCCTTAGTAACAATAGTCACAATCCTCTTAGGGACTGGAAAAACATCAGTGTAAACAGGAACCTCTAAGTATCTGTCCATTTTACACAATTTCTCTGGGACCACTATAGGGTCACAATCGTCTAGAGTAGCTAATACCTCCTTGAGCAATAAGCGGAGGTGTTCAAGCTTAAATATTAAGGCCGTCATATCAGAATCTGAATGAGGGAGCGTCTTTCCTGAATCAGAAATCTCTCCCTCAGATAACAAATCCCTTACCCCTACTTCAGAACATTGTGAGAGTATATCGGATACGGCTACTAAAGCGTCAGACGGCTCAGCATTTGTTCTTAACCCAGAGCTGTCACGCTTTCCTTGTAAACCAGGCAGTTTAGAGAAAACCTCTGTGAGGGTTGTATTCATAACTGTGGCCATGTCTTGTAAAGTAAATTAATTTGACGCATTAGAGGTACTTGGCGTCACTTGTGCGGGCGTTACTGGTTGTGACACTTGAGGAGAGCTAGATGCTAAACCCTCATTTCCTTCTAACCGAGAATCATCTATTGCAATATTTTTAAGTGCTAAAATATGCTCTTTAAAAGAAGTAGTTTTCCAGCCTCCAGTTAGATTTTAAAAAGACCTTTATTAATTTCTTACAGGGTCCATCATATCAACCAACCAGTTGGTTGATATGATGGACCCTGTAAGAAATTAATAAAGGTCTTTTTAAAATCTAACTGAAGGCTGGAAAACTACTTCTTTTGAATACATATTGGGGTCTGGCTAACCCTTTCCTGTGCCCCAGGAAAGAAAAAAAAAGGTGCTGTCTTTCACTATTGCATATACAAAATATGCTCTTTATAATTTATAGACATATTAGTGCAAGTGGGACACATTCTAAGAGGGGGTTCCACAATGGCTTCTAAACACATAGAACAAGGATTTTCCTTGGTGTCAGACATGTTAAACAGGCTAGTAATGAAACAAACAAGCTTGGAAAACACTTTAATCAAAGAAAATAACACTTTAAACAAAAACTGTACTGTGCCTTTAAGAGAAAAAAAAGCTGCACAAACTCTGCAAAACAGTGTAAAAAAGCAGTAAACAAAACAAAATTTTTACAGTAGCATCATAAAGCCTTAGTAACTTTACACCACTATGCAAATAAACAATTAGCCCCTTAATGTAAAAACCGGATTGAAAAAAACTTCAAAACCGGTAAAATAACGTTCAGCACCTTGCCACAGCTCTGCTGTGGCGCCTACCTGCCCTTTAGGAACGATTTGTGGGGAAAAACCTCTTTACAGCCCTCAAATACAGCAGGAATCTCTGGAGAAGTAGCTGGATGCTTCTGAGGTAAATAAACTGTGCAACTGAAAATAGGCCCCTCCCACCTCACTCGATGTTATGGGGCCTAAAAGAAACACCACAGAGTGTTTCTTAAGCTAGCCATGTGGGTTAATAACCCTTAAACAAGCCACAAAGACCCCTTAAAGTCCCTCAAAAAACGTTTTATTTGTAATTAAACCAAAACGTTTTTTCCTATTAGTGTCACCAGTAACTATGAGACCTGTATGCAAGCTTGGATTCCTCTTTTACTGAATACAGCTTACCTTTCCCTCATGGGGATATTGCCAGCCTTTTCTAGAAATAACACAGTCTGTCTAGAAAAAAATAGACTGGACATACCTTAATGCAGTTTAGCCTGCAAACTGTTCCCCCAACTGAAGTTTTCCTGTACTCTTCAACCCTTGTGAGAACAGCAGTGGATCTTAGTTGCAAAATGCTAAGATCATCATCCTCCTTGCAGAAATCTTCATCCCGTTTCTGCCAGAGAGTAAATAGTACACACCAGTACCATTTAAAATAACAAACTTTTGCTTGAGAAAATAAAAACTAACATTTTTGTCACCACACTCACTTTACCCTTCCTAGCAGTTAAGCAGGCAAAGAGAATGACTGGGGGCGGAGCTAAGGAAGGAGCTATATAGACAGCTCTGCTGTGGGTGCTCTCTTTGCCACTTCCTGTAGGGAAGGAGAATATCCCACAAGTATGGATGAATACGTGGACTCGATACATCTTACAAGAGAAAACTAAATATAGTTGAATTAAACCTGTACACAAATTAAATGTAATCAGTTAAATATATGTATCATTGTAGCAAAGCGTTTACAGATTAAAATACAAAATAACTACTACTAATAATAATGGTAGAAATAATAATAAGTAACGGATAAAAAAATATTCACTGCACATATATTTATTGAAAAGGTTAAAGGGCCATGATACCAAAATATTTAAACACTTGAAAGTGATGCAGCATAGCTGTAAAAAGCAGACTAGAAAATATCACCTGAACATCTCTATGTAAACAAAAAAGATATTTTACCTCAAAAGTTCCTCAGTAGCCACATCCCATTGTAAAGGACTTCTAAGCAGCAAATCAGTATGTCTGTCCCGGGACAGCCGAAGGATTGAGCCATGTGCACTCTCATGTTATTTCCCTATTCAGTCTAGGGAAGTTTACTATGAAATCTCATGAGCGTTAAAGGGACACTGAACCCAATTTTTTTCTTTCACGATTCAGATAGAGCATGCAATTTTAAGCAACTTTCTAATTTACGTCTATTATCAAATTTTTTTCGTTCTCTTGCTATCTTTATTTGAAAACTAAGGCATCTAAGCTAAGGAGCCAGCAAATTTTGGTTCAGACCATGGACAGCACTTGTTTGTTGGTGCTGTCCAATCAGCAAGGACAACCCAGTTTGTTTACTAAAAATGGGCCGGCATCTAAACTTACATTCTTACTTTTCAAATAAACATACCAAGAGAATGAAGAAAATTTGATAATAGGAGTTAATTAGAAGGTTACTTAAAATTGCATGCTCTATCTGAATCACGCAAGAAAAGATTTGGGTTTAGTGTCCCTTTAAGTGAAATCTCATGAGATCACAGTAAAAGAGTTCATGACCTCAGCACTGCTGATGCCAATTGGCTGCTGTTCATTTCTTTTTATTTTTTTTTACCTGCAGCTAAGCAGCAGCAGAGTATAACTTTTTACACAGAACTTACTCTGCTGAGCTGAGGAGATTGTGAGGTAAAATATCTTCCTTTTTTACATAGAGATGCTCAGGTGATATTTTCCTGTCAGCTTTTTATAGTTATACTGCATTAGATTCAAGTGATTTAGCATATGAGTATTATGTCCCTTTAAGTGGAAAAAAAAATGAAAACACATTAGGCAATCATCATCCATATGAAATGGATATGAAACCCAAACATTTTCTTTTGTTATTCAGACAGAACATATAGTTTCCAATTTACTTCTATTATCAAACTTGCTTTGTTCCATGGTATTCTTTGTTGAAGCGATACATAGGTAGGTGTCTAGAGCAAAACATGTCAGGAAATAGTGCTGCCATCACTTACAGTGCTCTTGCAAATGGATAACATTCTCACAAAACTGCTGCCCAATAGTTTTCCGACACGTGCACGCTCCTGAGCTTACGTCCCTGCTTTTGAACAAAAGATACCAAGAGATCGAAGAACATTTGATAATAGAAGTAAATTAGAAAGTTGTTTATAATAGTTTGCTCTATACGAATCATAAAATAAATGGTTTGAGTTTATGTCCCTTTAAGTTAATTAGCGGTCACATTTGACTTATTTTGCCCCATAATATTTGCTTCTGTAGATGTCTTTAAAGCGCTTTGTGAAAACCCATTTACAATCCTTTGATATCTCTGCTTCGTATACTTGTTTGTTTGTTTGTCTTGTGTTTAATTACGTTTTGCATCCTTAATGTTTTTTATTCAATCAGTGACTTTTCTTATTTACGGAAATGGCTTAGAAGAGGGTCTGATTAACCTGTGCGCCAAAAGGAGCCGAAAAAAAATGGGCTCTGGCGCATGGCAAAGTGGCTTGACCGGACATTGCTCTTTGAGAAAAAAAATAAAAGGATACCAATAGATCAAAGCAAATTAGATAAAATAAGTAAATTGGAACGTTGTTAGAAAAAAAAATATTTTCCCAGTTACCTGCACCAGCCAGATTCCATCTTTTGTATCTTCTACAAGTTCATAAAAGTGCATTTCACCACTGAAATTGGTACTGGATACTGCTTCAGAGGCCTCTTCTTCCTTCAGGGCTGAGTACAACTCACCCTCCAGAAGATCCCCTGTGAAACACAACATAAAGATGAATGGGAGGAACAAACAGGAGTCCTTATAAACAATGATATAAACGGCATCACGGGATGTAATTGCGGTTATTGCAATCCGTATTTATTATAATAATAAAAAAAAAAAAACTAGCGCTCTGTACATTTATATTCCATTATTGTGTTAAGTAAAACACAAGTAGAAAACAGAATTTATGCTTACCTGATAAATTACTTTCTCCAACATAGGTGTGTCCGGTCCACGGCGTCATCCTTACTTGTGGGATATTCTCTTCCCCAACAGGAAATGGCAAAGAGCCCAGCAAAGCTGGTCACATGATCCCCCCTAGGCTCCGCCTTCCCCAGTCATTCGACCGACGTAAAGGAGGAATATGCATAGGAGAAATCATATGATACCGTGGTGACTGTAGTTAGAGAAAATAAATCATCAGACCTGATTAAAAACCAGGGCGGGCCGTGGACCGGACACACCGTTGGAGAAAGTAATTTATCAGGTAAGCATAAATTCTGTTTTCTCCAGCATAGGTGTGTCCGGTCCACGGCGTCATCCTTACTTGTGGGAACCAATACCAAAGCTTTAGGACACGGATGATGGGAGGGAGCAAATCAGGTCGCCTAGATGGAAGGCACCACGGCTTGCAAAACCTTTCTCCCAAAAATAGCCTCAGATGAAGCAAAAGTATCAAATTTGTAGAATTTGGTAAAAGTGTGCAGTGAAGACCAAGTCGCTGCCTTACATATCTGATCAACAGAAGCCTCGTTCTTGAAGGCCCATGTGGAAGCCACAGCCCTAGTGGAGTGAGCTGTGATTCTTTCAGGAGGCTGCCGTCCGGCAGTCTCATAAGCCAATCGGATAATGCTTTTAAGCCAGAAAGAGAGAGAGGTAGAAGTTGCTTTTTGACCTCTCCTTTTACCAGAATAAACAACAAACAAAGAAGATGTTTGTCTGAAATCCTTAGTGGCTGCTAAGTAAAATTTGAGAGCACGAACTACATCCAAGTTGTGCAACAAACGTTCCTTCTTTGAAATTGGATTAGGACACAAAGAAGGCACGACTATCTCCTGGTTAATATTTTTGTTAGAAACAACTTTCGGAAGAAAACCAGGTTTAGTACGCAAAACCACCTTATCTGCATGGAACACCAGATATGGAGGAGAACACTGCAGAGCAGATAACTCTGAAACTCTTCTTGCAGAAGAAATTGCAACCAAAAACAAAACTTTCCAAGATAATAACTTTATATCAACGGAATGTAGGGGTTCAAACGGAATCCCCTGAAGAACTGAAAGAACTAGATTTAGACTCCAGGGAGGAGTCAAATTTTTGTAAACAGGCTTGATTCTAACCAGAGCCTGAACAAAAGCTTGAACGTCTGGCACAGCCGCCAGCTTTTTGTGAAGTAAAACAGATAAAGCAGAAATCTGTCCCTTCAAAGAACTTGCAGATAATCCTTTCTCCAAACCTTCTTGAAGAAAGGATAGAATCCTAGGAATTTTTATCTTGTCCCATGGGAATCCTTTAGATTCACACCAACAGATATATCTTTTCCATATTTTATGGTAGATTCTTCTAGTTACAGGCTTTCTAGCCTGAACAAGAGTATCAATGACAGAATCTGAGAACCCTCGCTTTGATAAAATCAAGCGTTCAATCTCCAAGCAGTCAGTTGGAGTGAGGCCAGATTCGGATGTTCGAACGGACCTTGAACAAGAAGGTCCTGTCTCAGAGGTAGCTTCCATGGTGGAGCCGATGACATATTCACCAGGTCTGCATACCAAGTCCTGCGTGGCCACGCAGGAGCTATCAAGATCACCGATACCCTCTCCTGTTTGATCCTGGCTACCAGCCTGGGAATGAGAGGAAACGGTGGGAACACATAAGCTAGGTTGAAGGTCCAAGGTGCTACTAGTGCATCCACTAGAGCCGCCTTGGGATCCCTGGATCTGGACCCGTAGGAAGGAACCTTGAAGTTCTGGCGAGACGCCATCAGATCCATGTCTGGGATGCCCCATAATTGAGTTATGTGGGCAAAGATTTCCGGATGTAGTTCCCACTCCCCCGGATGAAATGTCTGACGACTCAGAAAATCCGCTTCCCAATTGTCCACTCCTGGGATGTGGATTGCAGACAAGTGGCAGGAGTGAGTCTCCGCCCATTGAATTATTTTGGTCACTTCTTCCATCGCCAGGGAACTCCTTGTTCCCCCCTGATGGTTGATATACGCAACCGTCGTCATGTTGTCTGATTGAAACCTTATGAATTTGGCCTTTGCTAGCTGAGGCCAAGCCTTGAGAGCATTGAATATCGCTCTCAGTTCCAGAATGTTTATCGGTAGCAGAGATTCTTCCCGAGACCAAAGACCCTGAGCTTTCAGGGGTTCCCAGACCGCGCCCCAGCCCACCAGACTGGCGTCGGTCGTGACAATGACCCAATCTGGTCTGCGGAAGCTCATCCCTTGTGACAGGTTGTCCAGGGTCAGCCACCAACGGAGTGAATCTCTGGTCCTCTGATCTACTTGTATCGTTGGAGACAAGTCTGTATAATCCCCATTCCACTGTCTGAGCATGCACAGTTGTAATGGTCTTAGATGAATTCGCGCAAAAGGAACTATGTCCATTGCCGCAACCATCAAACCTATTACTTCCATGCACTGCGCTATGGAAGGAAGAAGAACAGAATGAAGTACTTGACAAGAGTTTAGAAGTTTTGATTTTCTGGCTTCTGTCAGAAAAATCCTCATTTCTAAGGAGTCTATTATTGTTCCCAAGAAGGGGACTCTTGTTGACGGAGATAGAGAACTTTTCTCTACGTTCACTTTCCACCCGTGAGATCTGAGAAAGGCTAGGACAATGTCCGTATGAGCCTTTGCTTGTGACAGGGACGACGCTTGAATCAGAATGTCGTCCAAGTAAGGTACTACTGCAATGCCCCTCGGTCTTAGCACCGCTAGAAGGGACCCTAGTACCTTTGTGAAAATTCTTGGGGCAGTGGCTAATCCGAATGGTAGTGCCACAAACTGGTAATGTTTGTCCAGAAAGGCGAACCTTAGGAACTGATGATGTTCCTTGTGGATAGGAATATGTAGATACGCATCCTTTAAATCCACCGTGGTCATGAATTGACCTTCCTGGATGGTAGGAAGAATTGTTCGAATGGTTTCCATTTTGAACGATGGAACCCTGAGAAATATGTTTAAGATCTTGAGATCCAAGATTGGTCTGAATGTTCCCTCTTTTTTGGGAACTATGAACAGATTGGAGTAGAATCCCATCCCTTGTTCCTTTAATGGAACGGGATGAATCACTCCCATTTTTAACAGGTCTTCTACACAATGTAAGAATGCCTGTTTTTTT
This sequence comes from Bombina bombina, assembly GCF_027579735.1. Lineage (NCBI taxonomy): Eukaryota > Metazoa > Chordata > Amphibia > Anura > Bombinatoridae > Bombina > Bombina bombina. The sequence goes on from NC_069500.1 coordinate 1,356,825,805, forward strand.
ATGTGGTCTGAAGACAATTGAGACCTGTGGAACCTTCCCCTTGGGGGTAGCTCCTTGAATTCCAGAAGATAACCTTGGGAGACTATTTCTAGGGCCCAAGGATCCAGAACATCTCTTGCCCATGCCTGAGCGAAGAGAGAAAGTCTGCCCCCCACCAGATCCGGTCCCGGATCGGGGGCCAACATCTCATGCTGTCTTTGTAGCAGTAGCAGGCTTCTTGGCCTGCTTTCCTTTGTTCCAGCCTTGCATTGGCCTCCAGGCAGGCTTGGCTTGAGACGTATTACCCTCTTGCTTAGAGGGTGTAGAACTTGAGGCTGGTCCGTTTCTACGAAAGGGACGAAAATTAGGTTTATTTTTAGCCTTGAAAGACCTATCCTGAGGAAGGGCATGGCCCTTTCCCCCAGTGATATCTGAAATAATCTCTTTCAAATCAGGGCCAAACAGCGTTTTCCCCTTGAAAGGAATATTAAGCAATTTGTTCTTGGATGACGCATCCGCTGACCAAGACTTTAGCCAAAGCGCTCTGCGCGCCACAATAGCAAACCCTGAATTTTTCGCCGCTAATCTAGCTAATTGCAGGGTAGCGTCTAGAGTAAAAGAGTTAGCCAATTTAAGAGCACGAATTCTGTCCATAATTTCCTCATAAGAGGTATCTTTATCTAGCGACTTTTCTAGTTCATCAAACCAGAAACACGCTGCTGTAGTAACAGGAACAATGCATGAAATTGGCTGTAGAAGGTAACCTTGCTGAACAAACATCTTTTTAAGCAAACCTTCTAACTTTTTATCCATAGGATCTTTGAAAGCACAACTATCTTCTATAGGGATAGTAGTGCGTTTGTTTAAAGTAGAGACCGCCCCCTCGACCTTAGGGACTGTCTGCCATAAGTCCTTTCTGGGGTCGACTATAGGAAACAATTTCTTAAATATAGGGGGAGGGACAAAAGGTATGCCGGGCCTTTCCCATTCTTTGTTTACAATATCCGCCACCCGCTTTGGTATAGGAAAAGCTTCGGGGGGCACCGGGACCTCTAGGAACTTGTCCATCTTACATAATTTCTCTGGAATGACCAAATTGTCACAATCATCCAGAGTAGATAACACCTCCTTAAGCAGAGCGCGGAGATGTTCCAATTTAAATTTGAACGTAATAACATCAGGTTCAGCTTGTTGAGAAATTTTTCCTGAATCTGAAATTTCTCCCTCAGACAAAACCTCCCTAGCCCCTTCAGACTGGTGTAAGGGCATGTCAGAACCATTATCATCTGCGCCCTCATGCTCTTCAGTATCTAAAACAGAGCAGTCGCGCTTTCGCTGATAAGTGGGCATTTTGGCTAAAATGTTTTTAATAGAATTATCCATTACAGCCGTTAATTGTTGCATAGTAAGAAGAATAGGCGCACTAGATGTACTAGGGGCCTCTTGTGTGGGCAAGACTGGTGTAGACACATAAGGGGATGATGCAGTACCATGCTTACTCCCCTCACTAGAGGAATCATCTTGGGCATCATTTTCACTATCACATGCATCACATCTATTTAAATGAGAAGGAACTTTGGCTTCCTGACATACAGAACATAGTCTATCTGATGGTACAGACATGTTAAACAGGCATAAACTTGATAACAAAGTACAAAAAACGTTTTAAAATAAAACCGTTACTGTCACTTTAAATTTTAAACTGAACACACTTTATTACTGAATATGCGAAAAAGTATGAAGGAATTGTCCAAAATTCACCAAAATTTCACCACAGTGTCATAAAGCCTTGAAAGTTTTAACTCTTAAAATAACGGAACCGGAGCCGTTTTTACATTTAACCCCTATACAGTCCCTGGTATCTGCTTTGCTGAGACCCAACCAAGCCCAGAGGGGAATACGATACCAAATGACGCCTTCAGCACGCTTTTTCAGTGTATCAGAGCTCCTCACACATGCATCTGCATGCTTTGATTCCCAAAAAACAACTGCGCATTAGTGGCGCGAAACTGAGGCTCTGCCTATGACTAGAGAAGGCCCCCAGTGAAAAAGGTGTCCAATACAGTGCCTGCCGTTTTTATTATCAAAATTCCCCGATAAAAACAACTCCTCAGAGTAACAAACCATTAAACATGCTTATAAAACAAACGTTTTAGCCCAGAAAAATGTCTACCAGTCTTTAAAGCCCTTGTGAAGCCCTTTATAAATTGTTATTAAAATGGCTTACCGGATCCCATAGGGAAAATGACAGCTTCCAGCATTACCAAGTCTTGTTAGAAATGTGTCATACTTCAAGCAGTAAAAGTCTGCACACTGTTCCCCCCAACTGAAGTTACTTCATCTCAACAGTCCTGTGTGGAAACAGCCATCGATTTTAGTAACGGTTGCTAAAATCATCTTCCTCTTACAAACAGAAATCTTCATCTCCTTTCTGTTTCAGAGTAAATAGTACATACCAGCACTATTTTAAAATAACAAACTCTTGATTGAAGCAATAAAACTACATTTAAACACCAAAAAACTCTAAGCCATCTCCGTGGAGATGTTGCCTGTACAACGGCAAAGAGAATGACTGGGGAAGGCGGAGCCTAGGGGGGATCATGTGACCAGCTTTGCTGGGCTCTTTGCCATTTCCTGTTGGGGAAGAGAATATCCCACAAGTAAGGATGACGCCGTGGACCGGACACACCTATGTTGGAGAAATAGTATTCTAATAAAACGTAATTTTTTTTTTGCTTATGTATAAAGTGCCAACAGCATGAAATGATGTGTACATTGCACAAGCTTACAAAACACTTTATCCAACTGCTTGGGACCTGTAAAGGTTTGTATTTCTGAATATTTACATGTCATAATGTAGCTTAGAAGGCAACCTAAAAGGTAGTTTTATTTAAGTTGTAATACTTTTGTATACACATGGGCTCCAGGTACACAGCAGTGAATGCTGCTATGGAGCTCATACGTGTCTGATTTCTGCAACGTATAAAGCAACGGTCACCTGGCCTGCAGCAGAGTCTGAGTGTGAGGTGAGGTAAGAGACAGCACTACATACAATACCCTGCAGCACAGTCAGAGGGTGAGGTAAGAGACAGCACTAAATACAATACCCTGCAGCAGTCAGAGGGTAAAGTAAGAGACAACACATGTACACACTACCATGCAGCACAGTCAGAGGGTGAGGTAAGAGACAGCACATATACAACAGCCCTGCAGCAGAGTCAGGGTATCTATAGATATCAGCGGACAATACATATACATGATAAAATAAGTATGAAATCTCTCAAATAGTAAGTTTGAGCATGCTCATTTTATCAATGACTATATGGCTGTGCATAGCAAATCTTACATCAGACATCATTTTTTTTTTTTTACTGATTAACATAGCGTCTAACAACAAAAGGTTTAGCTTGTGAAGCTCACAGGCCCCCTGTGGGGAATAGTTGAATCTACAAACATGTTCAGAGGATCCAGCTGTCCTCATCGAAGTGCTAAATTGTCCCTGCTGAGTTACAATACACATCATTTCCAGACAAATTAGAAATGTAAATCATGGTTTAAAGAAGAAGAAAAAAAAAAGTTCAAAATATCTTAACCTATGTACGTTTGATAACAAATTATCTATATAGTTTTCAAATATTTAATATGTGTCTCAGACTATCAAATAATAGGTACAAAATAATGGATATGAGATTGTCTATTTGTATAACGGTAACATATTAGGTAAGTGTATACTGGAATTAAATAAATAGCAATAGTCAATTTTAAAATGTCTAATTTTAATAACCTATTAGTTTATATCTTTCTTGCATCTAATAAGTACATATATAATTGGTATTTTAAATACTATCCTGTGTATTTTGTACTCTCCAAGAGAGATATACAGATATGAAATATTAATCTGTATGGGATAATAATCCAATGTAGATATAATTATATGAAAATGACATATGTTTGCTGATCTCAAGGTATGTATGAGATATTAAGATGATGGCTGAGAGAGTAAGTGAATCCATGAAGAAGATATTATAATCCTTTTAAATCGTTTCATAGAAAATATGATTTTAAAACGCATTTTTATATATTATAAGTGGAATATATTCACGTTTGGTCTTAAAATGATCAGAAAAAATGGTACTGTGTGATCCATGTGTATTTGAACATGTAACTTACTAGTACTAGGAATCATGGTGTGTTGAATAATCACTTTAATAGGATATATTAAATTGTTAGCAATATTGATGATGAGATCTGCATTTGCGGTTGTTTGCTGCCCCCTAAGGGATTAAAACTGGTATGACAGCCAAACGAATTGACTGTTTAAAACACATGCAAATCCAAATAGCCAATCAAATGTTTCAACTCTAAGGGCGGACCAGGGAAAAGCTCCGTTAAGGGCCAATCAAATTCAGATCAACAATGATTAGAATAAAAAGGGGGAGGGATATCACATGATATAACCTCTCGCAAGGAGAGAGAAAGGTGGTCTTTTTTGTCTGCTGAAACTGGTGATTGAATAACTGGCTGCCATACTTGGGACACAATCACTTTAAGCAAAAAGCTGAGACTAACTTCTTGATCTATGCAATAACCTTTCTTCATATGAGGTGATCTGAATCTATAGAGAAAAGATTGGAATACTAAATTGGCTCATGTTGGTAATGTATGAATTCTATAAATTTGATATTTTAAAGCAAATGCATTCATTATTGCTACAATCAAACTGCAGTTAATAGATTTAAAAGAGCATTTTGTATTTTAGCTTGCATTCATAATCCTGTGTAGACTTAACTAGTCACTATTGTTAAATAATTTCTTTTGTTAAACAAAGGTCCTTTGTATTGCATATTTCGAAGTCAGGCCCATTATTGTAAGTAAATCTTTCTGGTGTGCATTAAGTTATTGGTAACTATATTATAATTTTAGAACTTGCCTTAATTGTAGATAATCAATAATTTATTTTAGATAAATTGGTATATAAACTGACTGTTTACAGTAAGAATATATATAACTTCTGGTGTTTTAATCAGAGTTGTATAAAATCATTTGTGTGCTAAATAGCTTAAGTATATTGGTCTGGAAGTTAGTGACCCATACTGTGATATTTCATTGTGATATTTAAATGCAACTCTGATTTGGGAGATTATTGTGAATAAGGTAATTTTATGATCTTTGTATAGCATACTATAACAGTTTAAACTGGTTTTCTATAAATATAATTCAATGTGTCTATACATTTTAACTAATATAAAGAATTTAGGAATTTACATTAATTTTATTGTTTTGTATATGCATTCTATTGGGAGTTTGTTTTAAAGAATAATTAATAAATATATTGTATTTTAACCCGGCCATATACTGACTATACACACTACCCTGCAGCAGTCAGAGGGTGCGGTAAGAGACAGCACATGTACACACTACCCTGCAGCAGTCAGAGGGTGAAGTAAGAGACAGCACATGTACACACTGCCCTGCAGCACAGTCAGAGGGTGAGGTAAGAGAGAGCACTATACACACTACCCTGCAGCAGTAAGAGGGTGAGGTAATAGACAGCACATGTACATACTGCCCGGCAGCACAGTCAGAGGGTGAGATAAGAGAAAGCACATGTACACACTGCCCTGCAGCACAGTCAGAGGGTGAGGTAAGAGACAGCACATGTACACACTGCCCGGCAGCACAGAGGGTGAGGTAAGAGACAGCACATGTACACATTGCACAACAGCACAGTCAGAGGGTGAGGTAAGAGACAGCACATGTACACACTGCCTTGCAGCACAGTCAGAGGGTGAGGTAAGAGACAGCACATGTACACACTGACCGGCAGCACAGTCAGAGGGTGAGGTAAGAGACAGCACATGTACACACTGACCGGCAGCACAGTCAGAGGGTGAGGTAAGAGACAGCACATGTACACATTGCCCAACAGCACAGTCAGAGGGTGAGGTAAGAGACAGCACATGTACACATTGCCCAACAGCACAGTCAGAGGGTGAGGTAAGAGACAGCACATGTACACACTGCCCTGCAGCACAGTCAGAGGGTGAGGTAAGAGACAGCACATGTACACACTGCCCGGCAGCACAGCCAGAGGGTGAGGTAAGAGACAGCACATGTACACACTGCCTTGCAGCACAGTCAGAGGGTGAGGTAAGAGACAGCACATGTACACACTGCCTTGCAGCACAGTCAGAGGGTGAGGTAAGAAACAGCACATGTACACACTGCCCTGCCGCACAGTCAGAGGGTGAGGTAAGAGACAGCACATGCACACACTGCCCTGCAGCACAGTCAGAGGGTGAGGTAAGAGACAGAACATGTGCACACTGCCTTGCAGCACAGTCAGAGGGTGAGGTAAGAGACAGCACATGTGCACACTGCCTTGCAGCACAGTCAGAGGGTGAGGTAAGAGACAGCACATGTGCACACTGCCTTGCAGCACAGTCAGAGGGTGAGGTAAGAGACAGCACATGTGCACACTGCCTTGCAGCACAGTCAGAGGGTGAGGTAAGAGACAGCACATGTACACACTGCCTTGCAGCACAGTCAGAGGTTGAGGTAAGAGACAGCACATGTACACACTACCCTGCAGCATAGTCAGAACATGTACACACTTCTGCAGCACAGTCAGAGGGCGAGGCAAGAGACAGCACATGTACACACTACCCTGCAGCACAGTCAGAGGGTGAAGTAAGAGACAGCACTATACACACTACCCTTCAGCACAGTCAGAGGGTGAGGTAATTGCAGCACTATACACACTATCCTTCAGCACAGTCAGAGGGTGAGGTAATTGCAGCACTATACACACTATCCTGCAGCACAGTCAGAGGGTGAGGTAAGAGCAGCACTATACACACTACCCTGCAGCACAGTCAGAGGGTGAGGTAAGAGACAGCATTATACACACTACCCTGCAGCAGTAAGAGGGTGAGGTAAGAGACAACACTATACACACTACCCTGCAGCAGTAAGAGGGTGAGGTAAGAGACAGCACTATACAGACTACCCTGCAGCAGTAAGAGGGTGAGGTAAGAGACAGCACTATACACACAACCCTGCAGCAGTAAGAGGGTGAGGTAAGAGACAGCACTATACACACTACCCTGCAGCAGTAAGAGGGTGAGGTAACAGACAGCACTATACACACTACCCTGCAGCAGTAAGAGGGTGAGGTAAGAGACAGCACTATACACACTACCCTGCAGCAGTAAGAGGGTGAGGTAAGAGACAGCACTATACACACTACCCTGCAGCAGTAAGAGGGTGAGGTAACAGACAGCACTATACACACTACCCTGCAGCAGTAAGAGGGTGAGGTTACAGACAGCACTATACACACTACTCTGCAGCAGTAAGAGGTTGAGGTAACAGACAGCACTATACACACTACCCTGCAACAGTAAGAGGGTGAGGTAAGAGACAGCAGTATACACACTACCCTGCAGCAGTAAGAGGGTGAGGTAACAGACAGCACTATACACACTACCCTGCAACAGTAAGAGGGTGAGGTAAGAAACAGCACTATACACACTACCCTGCAGCAGTAAGAGGGTGAGGTTACAGACAGCACTATACACACTACTCTGCAGCAGTAAGAGGTTGAGGTAACAGACAGCACTATACACACTACCCTGCAACAGTAAGAGGGTGAGGTAAGAGACAGCATTATACACACTACCCTGCAGCAGTAAGAGGGTGAGGTAACAGACAGCACTATACACACTACCCTGCAGCAGTAAGAGGGTGAGGTAAGAAACAGCACTATACACACTACCCTGCAGCAGTAAGAGGGTGAGGTAACAGACTACACTATACACATGAACTTTTAAGGCTGGTTCCTATCTAATAAATACATTTCTAAAGCCTGAATGTAACTTTATTTGCAGCCTTTAAGACTGCCTCCCAATAAGGCTCCTTTTTCTGCTTGCAGTCAGGAAGCACAGACTCTATTACAGACTATGTTTATTACAGACTATGTTACCTATGAGATACGAATACGGTATATAGAGTCACGTGCACTACTTGTTGCCAGGGCAGCGAAACTGAAGAGTTACCCTGCATATGCAAAGATCCTTTACAGTACCTATTGCCTGTGACAACGAACAGTGACTTGGGTGATTAACTGGAGGCAAATATAAATGTATAGAGCTTGTCACCTCATCAGAAGCATTTTGTAAATACATGTTTATTACAAAACTGCTTCTAAAAAAAAGGTATTTGAAGTGCATGGCTGTTCATAACAAATAAAATAAAAAATTAATTACATACAGTCATGCTGATTCAAAAAGCAGTGCAAGAAATGACTGTGACCGGTCACGTATATGGATAAGTATTGCAATCTGATAGAAATCTCAGCACTAAATGAGAAAACAAGGCAAACACCTGCATATCATTCCCCAAGATATACAAATGCTAGTATCTTTGCATGGGAAGCAATGTGTCCTTTTTATTTTTTTAAATAAATGTGAAACTGCTCCCTTTTCCGCCATGCTGTGTGTAATTGTTGTTGTTGTAGGGATAAAAAAATAAAAAAAAAACACGTTGTAAAACACATGCAGATACTTTATCTGTGTGTGCCGCTGTTCTACCTCTTTTTGTCCCACATTGTACAATAAAGTTCTCCAGCCAGCAGATGGCGAACTTTTGTAGTGTGATGGTTTGTGTGGCAAAGATACGTCTGCATGCTTAGTATGCTTGAATGGAAATATCAAACAAAAGGGTCAATTTCAATCCTAACAATTTTGTTCAATTCCTGATCTGTGTTTTTCAAGTTTTGAGTGATCAGTTCCAAGCAGACAAGGGTAAAAACTGCCTATATGATGGATGGACAGCGATAACTGGTGACCACAATCCTTCCGACCACAGGTTTTGCACTTTATTTCTGCAACAAAAGCTGGTCTTTGACATGTTTGACAGTATTCGCAGATAATTTGGAATAATTATATTGCGCATGAGTAATACACTTTAAAACGGTCACAGACTCCATTTTAGATCTATATAGCCATACATGATCTGATTCATTAAACTTATATTGACTGCTATTGTATAGTCCTAAGTAGTGGGCAGGATATTTACATATTATTTAAATAGACAGATATGTAAAATCTCGTACAGGCTAAAAAAACAGATATGCGAGTGCGCTCAGAGGCTCTACCAAATGATTACTTAAAAGATAACTTAATTATCAAATTGAGAACTATCAACTCAAAACATAAATAATCGCTTAAGATTAGCAAATATATATATATATATATATATATATATATAAAACAAATTTATTACGTGTCTAATATAGTACATTTAAAAAATATACATACAATACATATAATTGATAAGGTGCACCTTATAAAAAAAAAAAAAAAATTTAAAAAAACAATCAAATGATACATAAAGTTAGAATTGCATATGCAAAATAGTATTATCTTAAGATAATGTGTATTTAAATGGAGATGCTGCTCTAAATTGTTGGTTCATGCACTTATATAAGTGTCCAGAAAGTGACCGTAGTCAGCACCACTGTTCCTTTAATGTAAATAATACAGTTCGATTTCTCTTTGGTTTTTTTTAAATTGAATCACTTCAAATTGTACAGGTGATAGTGTCTAAGAGTTTTCACTGGAACTGTGATGACCTTAGAGACCGGAGGGGATTACTCACCAGAATCCGAAAGCGTGTATCTTTCTGACCGCTTTCTCCGACCTGCTATCCTGCAGCGTGCAGTTGGCGTTGAGGCAGCCGTTTCCAATCCTCTGACGTATTCTCGTCACGTGTCTGCCTGAATAGCCAATCCAGCAGTCGGATTACCGGTGTTCTTTCAAACCCACTCCGTAATTCCGATTCTTGTATAGATGAACTTTTCCAGTGTTGTATAAACACTTATCGCTCAGTCTCCTTACTTTTCACCTCCACACTAATGCCCAGGATAGTGTAAGGCTAGGAATTTGGATCACATATATTTAATTGGGTAAAAAGTTCAAAGTAGTTCATTCACAATGTGTCCATAGAGAGCTGGCCAGCTACACAGGACTGCTTAACATCAACGCGTTTCAGCTGGAGGCTTTTTTCAAGATAAGCCTGTGTACTTCCTCTTTGCCTTTTTATACCCAGTGATTTAAAGCCACAGTATTGTACCTTGACTTGCTTTTTGTGTTTTCAGTGGTTTCACATAACTGTGTCTATTAGCAGCAGACTCCATAAGATTTGATAGTATAAACAGACTTTCCATCTGTTAATATACTCTATAAGTACATATTAGTATTCATAGGATTTAGAGAACTCTCATAAAATTTAAAAGAGAAAAGAAAAAACAAAATAAAAAGGTGATGGTATGTTTTTATATATATTCAACCAAAAAAAATCTAAAATTATATTTCTGAGCAGCTTCATTATAGAGCTAGAAACACTTTAGTGTAATTTACATTATTACAGCACAGTAACAATAACTAAAGTGCTAAAATGTCCCTATTGTCGTTTTTTTTTAAATTCTTACCACACCTAACCATAAATTGGGAGTTAAAGCAAACACTTATTCTTCCATTATAACCTAGGTATGGCTAAAAAACAGAATTTATGCTTACCTGATAAATTTCTTTCTCCTACGGTGTGTCCGGTCCACGGCTTCATCCTTACTTGTGGGAATATTCTCTTCCCCTACAGGAAATGGCAAAGGGAGCACACAGCAAAAGCTGTCCATATAGTCCCCCCTCTGGCTCCGCCCCCCAGTCATTCGACCGACGGTTAGGAGAAAAAGGAGAAACTATAGGGTGCCGTGGTGACTGTAGTGTACAGAAATAAAAAATTTGAAACCCGACTAAAAAGCCAGGGCGGGCCGTGGACCGGACACACCGTAGGAGAAAGAAATTTATCAGGTAAGCATAAATTCTGTTTTCTCCTACATTGGTGTGTCCGGTCCACGGCTTCATCCTTACTTGTGGGAACCAATACCAAAGCTTTAGGACACGGATGAAGGGAGGGAACAAGTCAGGTTACCTAAACGGAAGACACCACGGCTTGCAAAACCTTTCTCCCAAAAATAGCCTCCGAAGAAGCATAAGTATCGAATTTGTAAAATTTGGCAAAAGTATGCAGAGAAGACCAAGTCACTGCCTTACAGATCTGATCAACAGAAGCCTCATTCTTGAAGGCCCATGTGGAAGCCACAGCTCTAGTAGAGTGAGCTGTAATTCGTTCAGGAGGCTGCCGTCCGGCAGTCTCATAAGCCAATCGGATGATGCTTTTCAGCCAAAAAGAAAGAGGTAGCAGTAGCTTTCTGCCCTCTCCTCTTACCAGAATAAACGACAAACAAAGATGAAGTCTGCCTGAAATCCTTTGTTGCTTCTAAATAGAATTTTAAAGCACGGACCACATCTAAATTGTGTAACAAACGTTCCTTCTTCGAAACTGGATTCGGACACAGAGAAGGAACAACTATTTCCTGGTTAATATTCCTGTTGGAAACCACTTTTGGAAGAAAACCAGGTTTGGTACGCAAAACAACCTTATCTGTATGGAATACCAGATAGGGTGAAGTACACTGCAAAGCAGACAATTTAGAAACTCTTCTAGCAGAAGAAATAGCAACCAAAAACAGAACTTTCCAAGATAGTAACTTAATATCTATGGAATGTAAAGGTTCAAACGGAACCCCTTGAAGAACAGAAAGAACTAAGTTTAGACTCCATGGAGGAGTCATGGGTCTGTAGACAGGCTTGATTCTGACTAAGGCCTGTACAAATGCCTGTACATCTGGCACTGCTGCCAGATGTTTGTGCAACAAAACAGACAGAGCAGATAACTGTCCTTTTAGAGAACTTGCTGACAACCCTTTATCCAAACCCTCTTGGAGAAAGGAGAGTATCCTAGGAATTTTAATTTTACTCCAAGAGAAACCCTTGGATTCTCACCAACAGATATATTATTTCCATATCTTACGGTAAATTTTCCTAGTCACAGGTTTTCTGGCTTGGACCAGAGTATCTATAACTGAATCTGAAAACCCACGCTTAGATCAAATCAAGCGTTCAATTTCCAAGCAGTCAGTTGCAGAGAGACTAGATTTGGATGTTCGAATGGACCTTGTACTAGAAGATCCTGTCTCAAAGGTAGCTTCCATGGTGGAGCCGATGACATATTCGCCAGGTCTGCATACCAAGTCCTGCGTGGCCACGCAGGAGCTATCAGAATCACAGAGGCCTTCTCCTGTTTGATCCTGGCTACAAGCCTGGGAAGGAGAGGAAACTGTGGAAACACATAAGCTAGGTTGAACGACCAAGGCGCCACCAATGCATCCACAGATGTCGCCTTGGGATCCCTGCATCTGGACCCGTAGCGAGGAACCTTGAAGTTCTGACGAGACGCCATCAGATCCATGTCTGGAATGCCCCATAGTTGAGTTAACTGGGCAAAGACCTCCGGGTGGAGTTCCCACTCCCCCGGATGGAAAGTCTGACGACTCAAATAATCCGCCTCCAAGGTGGCTACTCCTGGGATGTGAATTGCAGATAGATGGCAGGAGTGATCCTCCACCCATTTGATGATCTTGGATACCTCTCTCATCGCCAAGGAACTCTTTGTTCCCCCCTGATGATTGATGTACGCTACAGTCGTCATGTTGTCCGACTGAAATCTTATGAATCTGGCCTTCGCTAGTTGAGGCCAAGCCCGGAGCGCATTGAATATCGCTCTCAGTTCCAGAATGTTTATCGGGAGAAGAGACTCTTCCCGAGACCATAGACCCTGAGCTTTCAGGGAGTCCCAGACCGCGCCCCAGCCTAAAAGACTGGCGTCGGTCGTGACAATGACCCACTCTGGTCTGCGGAAACTCATTCCCTGAGACAGGTGATCTTGAGTCAACCACCAACGGAGTGAGTCTCTGGTTAACTGGTCTACTTGAATCTGGGGAGACAAGTCTGCATAATCCCCATTCCACTGTTTGAGCATGCACAGTTGTAATGGTCTTAGATGAATTCGAGCAAAAGGAACCACGTCCATTGCTGCAACCATTAAACCTATTACCTCCATGCACTGAGCTATGGAAGGCTGAGGAATAGATTGAAGAACTCGACAAGCGTTTAGAAGCTTTAACTTTCTGACCTCTGTCAGAAAAATCTTAATTTCTACAGAATCTATTATTGTTCCTAGAAAAGGAACCCTTGTGGACGGGGACAGGGAACTTTTTTCTATGTTCACCTTCCACCCGTGAGACCTGAGAAAAGCTAAAACAATGTCTGTATGAGCTTTTGCTTTGGAAAGGGACGACGCTTGGATTAGAATGTAGTCTAGATAAGGTGCTACAGAAATGCCCCTCGGCCTTAGAACCGCTAGAAGGGACCCTAGCATTTTTGTGAAAATTCTGGGAGCGGTGGCTAAACCGAATGGAAGAGCCACGAACTGGTAATGTTTTTCCAGAAAGGCGAACCTTAGGAACTGATGGTGATCTTTGTGGATAGGAATATGCAGGTACGCATCCTTTAAGTCCACGGTAGTCATATATTGACCCTCCTGGATTGTTGGTAAGATCGTCCGAATGGTTTCCATTTTGAATGATGGAACTCTGAGGAATTTGTTTAGGATTTTTAAATCCAGAATTGGCCTGAAAGTTCCCTCTTTTTTGGGAACTACAAACAGGTTTGAGTAAAAACCCAGACCTTGTTCCGCTGCTGGAACTGAGTGTATCACTCCCATCTTTAATAGGTCTCCTACGCAATGTAAGAATGCCTGTCTCTTTATCTGGTCTGAAGATAAGCGAGACATGTGGAACCTTCCCCTTGGAGGGAGTTCCTTGAACTCTAGAAGATACCCCTGAGAGACTATTTCTAGTGCCCAGGGATCCGGAACATCTCTTGCCCAAGCCTGAGCAAAAAGAGAAAGAACAAGGGGATATGGGAACGCGCTGTACAAAACAGCATATGAGAGGTAAAGAACTATATAAGGAATGTGGATAACAAGAGTATAATAAAAAAGTTTATATTTGTTAATAATTGTATTACAATAAGCGATGCCGGCATCTGTTACTAAGTAAAATAGTACAATTAAAATAGGATAAGAATCAACATAAAATATAAAACATCAGTGTGTAGTGCTGTAAGTAACTATAAAAATAATATGTTGCAAAGTAACACAATGTTAAAATTTAAACAGAGTCAATGTTACCGTCCTTTCACAATCAGGCCAGTGATTAGAGTGTCTAATCCAGCTGTTTATATGAATGCAGGTATGACTTGGAAAATTCCCTCTGCTTTGTTTTTAAAACAGCGAAAAACTTGCAAGAATCTTCTGGCTTGTATCCAATGACTGTGAGTTAAATTTCAAAGACACATTGACAGCCGTATTTGCGGGATGTCCCGTGCTGTGGACTGGTTCCGGTCAGGAGGTCAAAGTGCAGGAGTAATGATAAGCAACGACAGACTTCGTTTCTTTGAAGTAAAAATGAATCAGACTGCTTTTAACAAATGTGGGTCATGGGTGGGAATTACGCATATAGAGTCAATTCATATATTAAAGAGGCTCAATGCACCGCACCTACCGCATATGTAAGTCAAGCAGTTGTATTGCAAGTGAAGTTTGTAACAGTGTCCATATTATTCAGATTCCAGTGCTGGACAGAAGAAAGTAGATCATGGGTATGATGGTATTTCCAGGAAAAAAACAACTCTGTGAATTAGAGTTGGTCTCAACCACCTTACCTACTACTTAATTTCACAAGTTATGAGCAAATTTCTACGCCTTTCAGCCTAGTCAGGCCTTTATCAAGAGCAAAGAGAGACAGTCTGCCCCCTACTAGATCCGGTCCCCGGATCGGGGGCTACCCCTTCATGCTGTCTTGGTAGCAGCAGCAGGCTTCTTGGCCTGTTTACCCTTGTTCCAGCCTTGCATTGGTTTCCATGCTGGTTTAGGCTGGGAAGCGTTACCCTCTTGTCTAGAGGCTGCAGAGTTAGGAGACGGTCCGTTCCTGAAATTGCGAAAGGAACGAAAATTAGATTTGTTCTTAGCCTTGAAAGGCCTATCCTGTGGGAGGGCATGGCTGTTTCCCCCAGTGATGTCTGAAATAATCTCCTTCAATTCTGGCCCGAAAAGGGTCTTACCTTTGAAAGGAATATTAAGCAGTTTTGTCTTGGACGACACATCCGCCGACCAAGATTTTAGCCAAAGCGCTCTGCGCGCCACTATTGCAAAACCTGAATTTTTCGCCTCTAATTTAGCCAATTGAAAAGCGGCATCTAAAATAAAAGAATTAGCCAACTTTAGTGCGTGAATTCTGTCCATGACTTCCTCATATGGAGTCTCCTTATGGAGCAAATTTTCTAGTTCCTCGAACCAAAAAGACGCCGCCGTGGTGACAGGAATAATGCACGAAATTGGTTGGAGAAGGAAACCTTGCTGAACAAATATCTTTTTAAGCAACCCTTCCAATTTTTTATCCATAGGATCTTTGAAAGCACAACTGTCCTCAATGGGAATAATTGTGCGCTTGGCCAACGTAGAAACTGCCCCCTCAACCTTAGGGACTGTTTGCCATGCGTCCCTTCTGGGGTCGACAATGGGGAACATTTTCTTAAATATAGGAGGTGGGACAAAAGGTATACCTGGCTTCTCCCACTCCTTGGTCACTATGTCCGCCACCCTCTTGGGTATCGGAAAGGCATCAGCGTGCACAGGGACCTCTAGGAATTTGTCCATTTTGCACAATTTCTCTGGAATCACCAAAGAGTCACAATCATCAAGAGTAGTTAGCACCTCCTTAAGCAGGGCTCGGAGATGTTCTAACTTAAATTTAAACGCCACAATATCAGGTTCTGCCTGCTGAGAAACTTTTCCTGAATCAGAAATTTCTCCCTCAGACAGACCCTCCCTGCCAATTCAGACTGGTGTGAGGGTATAACAGATAAATTATCGTCAGCGCCCACTTACTCATCCTCTGTATTTAAAACTGAGCAATCACGCTTTCTGGGAAATGCTGGCAGTTTGGATAAAAGATTTGCTATAGAATTATCCATTACTGCAGTTAATTGCTGCATAGTAACAAGCATTGGCGCGCTAGATGTACTAGGTGTCGCCTGCGCGGGCAAAACTGGTGTTGACACAGAAGGAGAGGATGATGAACTATCCCCACTACCTTCATTTGAAGAATCATCTTGGGCAACCTTATTAAATGTGACAGTACTGTCCTTACTTTGTTTGGACGCCATGGCACAATTTTCACATACATTTAAAGGGGGAACCACCTTGGCCTCCATACACACAGAACATATGCTATCTGAAGGTATAGACATGTTAGACAGACTTTAGCAGGCTATTAATGCAATAAAACCGTTTTTAAACAAAACCGTTACTGTCTCTTTAAATAATAAAAAGAGTACACTTTATTTCTGAATGTTTGAAAAACTATGAAGGAAATATCCGATCTTTACAAAATTTGCACCCTAGTGTATTAATGCTTTGAAAGTATTGCATACCAAATTTCAAGTCTCTAACCCCTTAAATGAGCAAACCGGAGCTAATTGTTCAATTTACCAGTTTAAACCCACTACAGTCCCTGCCACAGCCTTTGCTGCAGCTTTTACCTTCCTTGGGGGTTATTCACCACAGATATAAGCCTTCTTGAAATCGTTTTTATGGCCACAGGACCCTCTCACATGAAGCTGCATGCACTGCTTCCAAAAGTAACTGCGCAACTGAGGCGCGAAAATGAGGCCTCCTCCCTCTGCATACCAGAGTGAAGGGGCCTTCCTGACTAGATTAGGTGTCTAAACAACTGCCAGGCGTAATAAAAACGTTCCCAAAAGTGTTTCAAAGTCACAAAACACTCCAAAAGTCATATAAATATTATATAAAATCAATCGGTTTAGCCCACAATAGTGTCAACCAGTATAGAGCCCATTTATAAACTTTCATTCTGTTATGAGTCTAAGAAAATGGCATTACTATGTCTTGTTAGAAAAGGGACTAGTCATACCTGGAGCAGAAAAGTCTGCAAACTGTTCCCCCCAACTGAAGGTCTCTGGTTTCAACAGTCCTGCGTGGGAACAGCAATGGATTTTAGTTACTGTTGCTAAAATCATACTCCTCTTTTAACAGAACTCTTCATCACTTTCTGTTGTAGAGTAAATAGTACAAACTCTTGATAGAAGAAATAAAACTACAACTAACACCACATACTCTTAACCATCCCTGTGGAGATGCTACTTGTTCAGAGCAGGCAAAGAGAATGACTGGGGGGCGGAGCCAGAGGGGGGACTATATGGACTGCTTTTGCTGTGTGCTCCCTTTGCCATTTCCTGTAGGGGAAGAGAATATTCCCACAAGTAAGGATGAAGCCGTGGACCGTACACAGCAATGTAGGAGAAATATACAAGTTTAATTTTATTTTTATTTGAAAAATCTTTCTAAAGGACTACTATAGAATTACATCTGGAGATCTTGCAGAAAGTATTTTAAATTACTAAACAATTTTTTATTTATTTTTTATTTTAAAAATATATATTATATTAAAAACTTTTTACTAATTTTAAAAACTTAACTAAATTATAATAAACTATTTCAATGTTCAGTAAAAATATATATAATATCAAATCTTAAAATACAAAATACCTTAAAATTCATGTTGTGACTATAAAAAAGGGGTTTAAATCTAACTCTGCATTAAGTCCTAATGGATCTAGAGTTTTAAAAGAAAAAATTAATTCTGCTTCAACTCTCAACAGTTTTTGTTTAAATCTCCACCTCTCCAGTCACGTGTGATTTTCCTAATCCCCCAGTATCTCCATTTAAATACACATTATCTTAAGATAATACTATTTTGCATATGCAATTCTAACTTTATGTATCATTTGATTGTTTTTTTAATTTTAATTTTTTTTTATAAGGTGCACCTTATCAATTATATGTATTGTATGTATATTTTTTAAATGTACTATATTAGACACGTAATACATTTGTTTTATATATATATATATATATATATATATATATATATATATATATATATATATATATATATATATATATATTTGCTAATCTTAAGCGATTATTTATGTTTTGAGTTGATAGTTCTCAATTTGATAATTAGGCTATCTTTTAAGTAATCATTTGGTAGAGCCTCTGAGCGCACTCACATATCTGTTTTTTTAGCGTATACAATAACAGTGTGAAATTTGGGATTGTCACACTAGTGAGTTGCCATTTCTACCTAAAGGGTATACTTGTGTTATGTTATTTTAAAATCTCGTACAGCTAAGATCTGCAGGAAACACGAGAAAAGAGAAGTCGCAACATCGAGAAACGGTCTTTAGCAATCACACTCTTAATATCTTTGTTTTTATTTCATTTCATGCTCATAAGTACAGTATTCTCGTCTTTAGGAACAGAGTTACTCTTAGCGATCTCGTCATCGTGATCAGGAGTTAAGGGGACATGAAACCCAAAAATATTCATTCATGATTCAGATAGAGTACAATTTTAAACAACTTTCTAATTTACTTCTATTAACTAATCTGTTTTATTCTTTTGGTATCACTTGTTGAAGGAGCAGCAATGCACTATTGGTTTCTAAATGACCACATGGGTGAGCCAATGACAATTAGTATATTTATGCAGCCACCAATCAAAAGCCAGAACCTAGGTTCTCTACTGCTCCTGAACTTGCCTAGATAAACATTTCAGCAAAGGATAACAAGAGATGGAAGCAAATTGGAAAGTTGTTTGAAATTGTATTCTATATCTGAATCATGAAATAAAATGTTTGAGTTTCATGTCCCTTTAAGTATTTGCCATTCATTCTTGTTTGTTTAAAACCACAATCTTCTTAAAGATTGTGCGGCAAAGAGAAACCAAGTTCTGTATAGTGAGTGGGTTTTTAAATCATAGTCTGTACAGCGAGTTCTGCAACTTTGGATTGTCTTTAAAACTTCAACACATATTGATTTCCAGATTTTCAGTGTGAGAATTGTAAAAATCCCGTTTTAGAAGACGAGATAAGTTACAGACACTTTCTTCTTATGGAAATTATCCTGCACTTTTCTTCTTGATTTTTGTTAAAAAAAATCTCGCCAAAACAGAAAACAACATTTTCTTAATGAATTTAAAAACAAACAAACTTAACATATTAAAAGTTTAAAAACATAACTAATCAAACATGCCAAGTATACCTTATGATGCACATATACAAATGGCATTCATTCTAACACTTATCATAAAGATAACTACATTAACACCTTCATCCAATCAATACATTTAGTATTTCAGCGAGTGGCAACCATTATCGGTAGTTCTGAGTGCAGATTTGGGACAATGGAGATCAATTGTAGTAGAAAATAGTTAACAGTGCCAGAAAAAAAAACAAGCTAACTTAGATCACCTAACAAGATCTGATGAGAAACAGATACAATACATAGGATAGCCTACAGGCTAAAGTATGATATCAGGCAATATATAAAATTAAATACATTTATTACTTAAAAATAAAAACATGAGTATATATAACAATAGGGCAAATCTCAATTCAGGATAGGATAAATCCAAGGTGAGGGTATAATAAGTGTCCTAATAGAAAAAAAGAGTTCCAGCGAATGTCCTAGTATAATAAGTGTGAAACAGTTCCAATACGTGTCCTGAAATGTAAAGTGTTGTTGTGTCAATGCAAGGAAATCCTAGATGAACAAAAAATTAAATCCAAGGAGATAGGAAAAAAAAGATATCAATAGCAAAAATAAAAATAGAATATAAATCATATGCACAAAGGAAAAAAGCCCAAAACAGATACAAAAACTTTAGTATAGTGTCCTATAGTCGAGTTGAATATCGGCTTAGTGACAACCTAAAAAAAAATGTGCAATATACTCTAAACGAGTGTACCAAATGAAGATTTGCTCACCAAATAAGGGAAAACTCAAGTCTCGGTGTCTAGCAAAGTAAACGTGTTTCGGCCCAATGGAGATCAAATCTTGTCTCAAGTTAATCTTGGATAATGACTTATGTTCTTGTTTTTCCAACATAAGGGAAAAAATGGAAAGATTGGAATTGAACCCAAAATGGTATGAAAAAAGGGCCAAGTGTGTGTTTTCTGCAAGAATCTACACATCTGCGAGAATGTGTGTACATAACAGTATATCCTATTATTTCGTACTGCTTCACGTGATTTTAAATAGGGAGTGTCTCTATTTCATGTGGATTTGCTTGTACGCCTGATTTTTAAATAGGACTGTAAGAACAAAATCACCTTTATAAACCTATACAAAATATAAAATCAATAAAAAGTGTATGTAACCGTTTTATTAAAGCTATTTAAGACAACTGTTCATGCTCTCATATTAAATATGAATCATTCTTCTGCTAGCGTACTAAAGCAGTTACAGTAAGCTGGCATCCTGCTACATAATCAGCAAGCTAATGACTATGATCACTGAATAACTGCCATTCTTAGATGTATGATAAAGAAGTTAAGGCCCTTAGATAATTAGTGGCACGTGTATATAATAAAGAATATCTAGAGGTTATGAACTTCTTTTGTACCAGGATGTTTAATAGAATTATAGCAAAGTAAATTAAAATGTTTTAAACACTAGTAATGTCCTGTGTGCTTGGTTTAGAAACTAGAAACACAGGTGGCAGGAAAATGTGTATAGTCCACAGAATAACATGCAAATGTTTATTAAAACAATGCATTCAAGTGTACGGTAAATAAGCAATATAATAGCTGTACTTCAAAACGTAAAGTGAAATTACATAATGGCTATAAAGAATTATATGTTCAAAGCAACAATTACAATATGTAGGTGCATTTTTAATCATATTAGTTGTTTAAATATTGAAGAAATACGTGTGAAGTTTTAGTTTCTATAAAGTTATGGGCACTGCCATGATTAAACCCAGGTGTCTCATCTGCTAAGAAGAATTAGGAAGACGTTTAGCATTGCTAAATTCTCACAGCCATCATTTGTACAGTTTAATCTGTCCTTCTGCAGAAGAAAAATTAGATAAAGGAAATCTCACTTTCAACAGTGAGGCACCCAATACTTTATAGAAACTCAGGGTAATTGGAAAGACCAACATTTTCAGATTTAAATGACAGGAATTGGGGACAAAATAAAATAATGAAAGTATATTACAATGTTTTTAATTACACATAATTAAAAATATAATTTGTTATAATAAAGTTTTTTCTATATGAAGTCCGGAGTCACTTTTGTGGGTTTGATGGTTGAGAGTAATGCTGAGGGGAGCCGGCTAGCTCCATGAATCTCTGTGGTGTTTGACAGATGACGGTGGGGCTGGGGGAAGCTGGACTAGCATGGAGGCTGTGATAATTTATGTTCCAAAACATTGAACTTCTTATTTTGACAGAAGTGAGAACAATCACCTTCAGCCAGCAGCGAATCTTCAGCGCTGAGAGCGCTCTGGTGCACCACGCCCACCAATGTCTACATCACAATCCAGATGTCCGCCCTGCTTTTTGATGACATGCCACAGAAGAATAAACTGATGGGAACCAAAATGCGCATGCGTTACTTAGAACCTATGTTAAATGCACATGCGGGCCACCATGATGTTTCTACCTAGGTAGAACATCTTTATAGGGTATGCATAATGAGGAAAAACTGGGTTAGGCAAAATATGGAATTTGTATTAGAAATACCAAGAAAAGGACAGGAAACTTAATAGGTACTTATTGTAAATATTTATAATACTTAATGATGTTTTTAAAAAAAAAAAATTTTTTTTTTGAGTTTACTATCCCTTTAATAAGTGTGCTGCTGCTGCTGCTGCAAAAAAGAACATTTCACATAAATATTTAGAAGAAATGTGCTAATATTTTAGTGTTTACTTTTCATTTATTCTTGTAAAATAAAGTGTATTATACTGATCATGAGGAAGGCAGCAATATAATGGCGCTTTATTTGTTTTGGGTGTGCCCATTCGTCATTTCTGGCACTTTTTCAGTAAAACAAACACACCCAAACATACATAAAAAGAATCTGTCACTTGTCCAAAGCCTCTCTTGTAGCACAAATATGTCAGCATTGTGTCTGTTTCCACACTACCCATTTTTAAAGGAACAGTCAACACTAAAATTGTTATTGTTTAACAAAAAATAGATAACGCCTTTACTACCCCTTCCCCAGCTTTGCACAACCAACATTGTTATATTAATGTACTTTATGACATTTAAACCTCTAAATTTCTGCCTGTTTCTAAGCCACTAAATACATCCTCTTACCACATGATTTGTTATTAGCTTTTCACAACAGGGGAGTAGTAGTTCATGTGAGCCATATAGATAACATTGTGCTCATGCCTGTGGGTTCTGCACAACACAGCTAAAATGCAAGTCAATAGATAATAAAAAATGTCATGTGATCAGGGGGCTGTCAAAAGTGGCTTAGATACAAAATAATCACAGAGGTTAAAAGTTTATTAATATAAAACATGTTGGCTGTGCAAAACTGGGGAATGGGTAATAAAGGGATTATCTTTTTAAACAATAAAAAATGTTGAATTGACTGTCCCTTTAAGGAAACGGTCTCTAAAAATGAAAATGTCATTGGTGTAAATTAAAAAAAAGATAATAAACATCTCTAGTCTGAAGAAATAATGGTCATTGTATGCCATATAGGGCACATACATACGTGTTTTCAAATAAAATCAAGATACTACACAATTTGCGGAAGGGGGATATATATCCTAGAAAATAAAAGGTTAAAAGAGATGTCCGCTATGTATAAATAGAATTTTTTTTGTTTTGTTTAAATGCTGGGACCAAATAGTCCCAAGCTTTGTGTATTTGATTAACAAAAGTTTTTTTGTTTAGTTTTATTTTTTACTTTCTGTATAAGTTTTTTGTCATTTGAACCTGATATAACTGAGCTTTAAAGTAAATGGTAAATCCTAGCCACCATCTAGCATGCAATCGCTAAACCAAAAATGGGCCGTCTCCTAAACTTTACATTCCTGCTTTTCAAATAAAGATACCAATAGAACGAAGAAAATTTAATAGGAGTTAATTAGAAAGTTGCTAAAATTGCACGCTCTATCTGAATAATGAAAGAAAAAATTTGGGTTTCATATCCCTTTAAAGGGGCAGTAAACCTAAAAAATAAGGTTATATAATTCTGCACATAGTGCAGAACTATACAACATTATCTTAGCCAAACTTTATTCAACATAATATTGCCGGTGAAATTTGATTTAAAAAAAAAAAAAAAGAGCGTTTTTCAGACCGCCGCTCTTGCTCTACTGAGTGGGTCTGGTTTTCCCCCGAGCGCATCTGGGCAGCTGTCTAGTCACAGCCCGGCCTGATCGTGCCATTACACTCAATGCAGCTTGCTCCTGCTCTGTCTGATAGCGGGAGCGAGCTGCATTGAGTGTAATGGCGCGATCAGGCCGAGCTGTGACTAGACAGCTGCCTAGATGCGCTCAGGGGGAAAACCAGACCCCTTCATTAGTGCAAGAGCGGCGGTCTGAAAACCCCTTTTTTTTTTCCCAATCAGATTTCACCGGCCATATTATGTTGCATAAAGTTTGACTAAGATAATGTTATATAATTCTGCACTATGTGCAGAATTAGATAACATTATTTTCTAGGTTTACTGCCCCTTTAAGCAGGGAGCGAGCTTTGAAGCCTCTCCGCTAAGCCGGCATGCAAGTCAAGGCAAAATGTCCAAAGAGTAAAGGCTGTGACACACTGCAAGTGATTCGGCACGAGGCGAAGAAGCTGCTTCTTGTCGCATCGCTTCTGAAGTTCAAATATTTCAACACTGAGCACTCAGCTACACGACCTGACGCGGCTGAGCGCAGAGAGATGAAAAGTCAGGACACACTGAGCGTACACAGCCGCATCAATCACGCTGCGTACCGCGCCGCTCTGTGTGTCACAGCCTTAAGAAGCAGGTGTCCCAGTCTGAGACAAACATGTTACAGGTGTCATGTTACATTAAACATGTCCAGGCAGCAAGCACTAGTTACTAAAAACGGCTTATTTTCTAGACAAGGCTGAACATGTCCAGACAACGTAACCAGCTAGCAATAAACTTGCAGAGACCTATATCCCCAGCAATAGCAAATAACTAGGCAGCTACCCCAGGGCAGACTAGATGCAAACGCCACTAGTGATTGACCATAAACAAACACAGAACACAATTAGCTAAAGCACCCTCACAGATGCAGCATGCATGTACGGACTGAAACCAGCAGTGTATTTCCCAAATGGCTTATTTAAAAGGGTATTTTAGAAGACAATAAAACAAAAACACAGGCAGACATTTGTCATTTTAAATAATATTAATGAAAAAGTCTGGATATGAAACCCAAATTTTTTCTTTCTTGGTTCCAATAGAGCTTGTGATTTTTAACAACTTTTCAATTTACTTCTATTATCTAATTTGTTTTGTTCTCTTGGTATCCCTTGTTGAATAGGATACTTAGGTAGGCTCAGGAGCTTCTGATTGGAGGGCTGCACATATAAGCGGATAAGGGAAATGGACCAAGCGCCCTGGGGATACCTCTAGCTGTGTACAAAGGCCGCCTAGCCGGCCAAAGGAAGAAGAATTTGGTGGTGTAATGTAATGTACAAAGCGCCTAAATAAAAGGCTGAGGTGATAATGAATGAGAACGTACCTAATGAGATGTGTGTAAGAAGTTTAATCCTAACAAAGACACAAAAAAGCATACAATAAAAACAGTGACAATAAAATCATACAGTAAAATTCTACAATAAAAATTAGCATGGATCCATGTAAACTGTACAGTGATTACAAATGACAGGTAAATTACAGTAATTGCATATGAGAGGTAAGATTGATAACCTGTGCAATAATTACAAGTGACAGGTGGAGTACATAAAATTGGTGTTAGTACCAAATATGGAGCTAGTGAGCACCAGTTGTAGCAAAAGCAAAAATAAAAGTCCAGCAACAAATGAAATGCAAATGTCCAAAAGTCAACCGTGTCAATTGGTCCTATGTGAAGAAAAAGATCAAATTGATTCCTTAGTGAAGTGAAGCAAGTGGAAAAATCCAAAAAGTGAAAAAATGTCTACAATCAAAAAATGATGAAAAAATTTGAAATGTTGGGATACAAATAAAACCAAATGCAATGAGTAAATGTGATGCAGTAATGCTCAATGAGAAAACCAAAAGGTGGGGTGCTATATACTTCTTGTATTTCATATATAGTTCTGCAAGTCCTTGTAAAAAAATAAAAATAGTGTAGATGGTACAGGTCTATTAAATAATATTGAAATAGTCCTTACCAGTTGTCGACGCGTTTCGGCCTATATAAGGCCCTTTTCAAGACAGTAATAAAATTAGGGGCATCAACGGCTTTATATAAAGGTGACTGATCAAATCATAAGTGGTCATTTTGGTACCAAAATAGTGATACGCCCACTTCCTGTTCAGGGAATTGTGGGTTTTTGAGATGCATAGAGATTATTGCAAATATAGTTATAGCGTAAAGCTTATAGAACATAGAGACAGAAGTATAACATAGATACGGAGGTGCATCATCCTAATTTAGTGATGTTGGCATATATTTCACTGACCATTCCATGAGTGTATGTTGATCGGCCTTGTTCGTAACATAATTTCCGGTATAGGTAAATGACGTCATTTCCGGTTTTGGTTTTACTGGAAATGCATATGGGAATAATGGGAAGTGGGCGTATCTCTATGCATCGCAATAACCCACAATTCCCTAAACAGGAAGTGGGTGTATCACTATTTTGGCGCCAAAATGACCACTTATGATTTGATCAGTCACCTTATATAAAGCCATTGATGCCCCTAATTTTATTACTGTCTTAGAAAAAGGCCTTATATAGGCCGAAACGCGTTGACAACTGGTAAGAACTATTTCAATATTATTTAATAGACCTGTACCATCTACACTATTATTTTTAATTTTTTTACAGGGACTTGCAGAACTATATATGAAATACAAGAAGTATATAGCACCCCACCTTTTGGTTTTCTCTTTGAGGATTACTGCATCACATTTACTCATTGCATTTGGTTTTATTTTTATCCCCACATTTCTTCATCATTTTTTGATTGTAGACATTTTTTTCACTTTTTGGATTTTTCCACTTGCTTCACTTCACTAAGGAATCAATTTGATCTTTTTCTTCACATAGGACCAATTGACACGATTGACTTTTGGACATTTGCATTTCATTTGTTGCCAGACTTTTACTTTTGCTACCACTGGTGCTCACTAGCTCCATATTTGGTACTAACACCAATTTTATGTACTCCACCTGTCTTGCACAGGTTATCAATCTTACCTCTCATGAAATTACTGTAATTTACCTGTCATTTGTAATCACTGTACAGTTTACATGGATCTATGCTAATTTTTATTGTATAATTTTACTGTATGATTTTATGATCACTGTTTTTATTGTATGCTTTTAGGTGTCTTTGTTAGGATTAAACTTCTTACACACATCTCATTAGGTACGTTCTCATTCATTATCACCTCGGCCTTTCATTTAGGCGCTTTGTACGCTGCACATATAAGCCTCATGTTATTGGCTCACCCAATGCTTTAACTAGCTCCCAGTAGTGCATTGCTTTTTTTCCCCCCAACAAAGGATACCAAGAGAATGAAGCAAATTAGATAATAGAAGTAAATAGGAAAGTGGCTTAAAATTGTATTCTCTATATAAATCAAGAAAGAAAAAAAATTAGTTCATCGTCTGTCCTTCCTACATCATGTTACAGCTATCTGCCAATCACAAAATGTATATACTGTGAACTATTGCACATGCTCAGAAGGAGCGGGAGCCTCTGAAAGTGTGCATATAAAAAGATTGTGCACATTGTGATAACAGAAGTTGGATTTTGTTTTAATTTATTTTTTAAATTGCCTTCTCTCTCTGAATCATGAAAGTTTAATTTTAAAGGGATATTCCAGCCAAAATTGGAAACCACATGTGTGCATTTCAGTATTGAACAGAAGCATTTTTGTAATATACATGCATTGGCAAAAATGCTTCTAATAAAAGCTAATAGCCGTTTCAAAAGAGTATTTACATATGCAACGTGCACCAGCATTTTAAACACAGTACTTGCTCAGAGAGCCTCAGGTGCTTGTACCATCTGATAATGATTCAATTTGTTAATTTTTTACATGATACAAGCCCCAGTGATGATCTGAGCAGCTGCAGTATTTAAAATGTAGGTACAGTGACAATATCTAGCTATGCTTCACATGCACGTGCAGAGAAAAATGTTAACGCTAAAACAGTAATAACTTTTACTAGAAGCATTTTTGCTAATGCATGTATATTGCAAATATGTTTCTATTTAAAGATGTAATTAATCTATGTGCATTTAAATTTTGACTGGAATGTCCCTTTAACTTTAATGTCCCTTTAAAGACAGTTTAACACTTTCTCCCTAACAGGCACACTGTTAGTGTATTTTGACAACCATGTACAGAGGTAATACAATATTTGTCACTATATAACTTGTCCAACCCTTTTTAAAATGAGGGTTCACTGTAACCTTTTAATTTTAACCAAGGAAAGTGAAGAAACATTACAAATAGGACTATTATATACAAAACTGAAAAACATATTCTGCATCTTCTCAAAGAGGGAGTCCAAGCAACTTGCCATGAAAACGTAGGTAGGGTTGCCACCATGTGCTCCAGTTATCCTCCCTGCATCCAGATTCTGTGCACGTTAACCAGGTATATTGTGTGCATGCACAATGCACACTGGGAAATGGGTAATATAGTTAGTGGTGGTCTCATTTCAAGACTTTAACAGTGAAAGGTCCCAATATTGCAGGTCAGGGTTCCTCAATCCCAACAGAAGACACTAAATGGTCAGATTTTCAGAATTACCTTAAAGCGATGTAAACCCAAGCGTAAAACAAACGCTAGGATTTACGATCACAAAAAATAAATGTTAGTTTCTCTCATCGTTTTGTAAAAAACTGTGTTAGGGTGAGTTTAACATCATTTTTTACAAAACAATAAAAGAAACCAACGTTTATTTTTAGTTATGGTAAATCCTAAGGTTTGTTACAAACTTGGGTTTACCATCACTTTAATTACAGTTAGTGAGCAACTGATCATATCACCTACGCTATACTTCAGTCATATCAAAATCGGACCTGTAAGTGGGTATTGAAGAACTTTGGCCTTGATGGAAATCCCTAGTTTAAAATCAAGTATATAAAGGTGATCCTTTTGTTAACCAAAAACAAAACCACAACTTGGTCACTGCGCATCAGTGTTCTCAAACCTCATAACATGCCAACTGGCAGAAAAAAAAAAAAAAGAATATATAGCAAAAGTTTAGAAATTTGAAACTTTATCAACTCAAAAATGTTTTACGATACAGTAAAGGCAATAAAAATTATTTTTTTTAATTTACAAATTAATTTGCCTAAAAAATGTAGCTTTTCACCATAGGTGACTGCATATGCACAAGTGTTGCCAAATGATAAAATGTATAATAAAAGGCCAGTTCTACCTTTGCAGTTATAAAAACATTAATGCTGTTACGTCACACCAATTAACTTCCTGCCCTCCTTGCTCTCTTTATATAAACTGTGCTTGAACACAAAGGCATTGATTGGATTATCTAATGCAGTTTTCTACCACAGCTGATGTTTTATTCTTATTATCCTCATCAGGTATGTGTAGCGCGCCAACAGATACCGGAGTTAACAGGTTGTTTCATTACAACTTGACAATTCCAAGGAGCCACTGCTGTATTCAGTTTGCTGACTGCTGAAATATTCCAAGCACTGGAGTTAAAGGGACAGTGAAGTCATAATTAAACTTCATGATTCGCATTCAATTTTAAACAACTTTCCAATTTACTTCTGTTATCAACTTTGCTTTGTTCTCTTGGTATCTTTTATTGAAGAGTAAAACTAGATAATTTCATAAAAGCTCAGGAGTGCGCAAGTGTCTAACACTATTGCAGCACTGTATAACAAAGATACAAGTAATGCTGCAAACCAATGCTGCCACAGGGTACTACAGACACGTGCACACTCCTGAGCTCTTATGATCCTACCTATTTTTACTTTTCAATAAAAGATACCAAGAGAACAAAGCAAATTGGAAAGATGTTCAAAATTGTATGCTCTATTTGAATCATGGAAGTTTATTTTTGACTTTACAGCCCTTTTAATAAATACTGCCCTGTACTCTCTAATGGCTGTTAGGATAACCAATGGAGAAAACACTTGTTTCATATCTAATATGATTTTATCATCTATGTATGTTGCAAATCACCTTAAATGTATAGTATATTTACATTTCAATAAATAACTTGTTTTTCTAAAAGTAGGAAAAGAGATTTATAAGATATTAAACTGGACTCACATTAATTTCCGGATTTCCCACCACACACACACACATATATATATATATATATATATATATATATATACATATATATATAAATAAAACAGGAAATGCCCACAAGAATTACATTTTGATCACTGAAACGATAATGACATGTAATGTTATTTAAAAAAATAAAGTAAACTTTGTCTGCTATTACCTGATTTCTCCACCAGCTCTCTGACATCTCTCTTCTCTGGTAAGCCTGAATACCCCAGCCCCCGGCATTCCAAGATGGTCTTTAACTGCCGAAAGCTTAAAGTCACAGGGTCCACCAACTGGCTGGCAAAGATGCCTGATTCATACCACACTATGGTCTCAAAAAACCTGGCCAGCACAAAAAGAATGAGGAAATACAATAGTAGGAAAAATAGCTTGAGCCACATCTTGCAAGTGTCTTCAGTTTTGAAGTTTCCAATGCTGTAAATTGCGGTAGATCACTAGCAGGACTGGACCCAACAACCCCAAAACTGGGTAACGGCACAACCCAGCTGAGCACCCCAACAATCACTAACCCACTAATTTAAGGCGTCTTAAGTGTGAGTGGCAGGTATACGATTCATCCGCTTCATTCCCACAATCCTAAAGTAAACAAACTTCAATAATCTGCTGCTTGGCTTATTGATTCACACATGTAACGCAGCATTGTTAATACAATGATGGGATAATTGACGGCTATACAATGTGTGGGGCTGGCCCTGCTGAGGCATTTATAATCTGCCACTGGGTGATTTAACAAATGTGAGCCTAGACAACATGATTTAGTTTAATCAATTCATGGACAGCAATAACAATTCAGAAATGTTCAGGCTAAAGTAGAAGGAAGCAGAACCGGCTGGAGGGTGCTCACACTTACTGAAAGGCCTGTCTATAGGCCAATGCACTCACAAGACCCTTTGCAATGTCTAAACTACTTTTGCTGCAGCGTGGTCACATTCATTGGGTTTCTCTGGCTGCTAGATTCTCTCACTGAAACTGTCACTGTGGCAGCAGAGTATTCTAAATGATCTTACAGAATCACTAACAAGGTCTGTGTGGCTGCAGGATAGTGTCACTATCAGGGTCCTTCTGGCTATAGGAATATTTCACTAACAGGGCCCCCTCTTGCTGCAGAATGATCTGACAAAGACACTGGTTGCAGGATCACCTCAAACCACACGGCCCCTTTGGCTACAGGGTGATCTTAATGATAGGACCTCTGGCTGCAGGATAGTCTCAATGGCAGGTCCCCTTTTGCTTCAGGATGGTCTCAATGACAGGCCCCCTTTGGCTGCAGGATGGTCTCAATGATAGGCCCCCTTTGGTTGCAGGATGGTCTCAATGACAGGGCCTCTTTGGCTGCAGGATGGTCTCAATGATAGGCCCCCTTTGGTTGCAGGATGGTCTCAATGACAGGGCCTCTTTGGCTGCAGGATGGTCTCAATGATAGGCCCCCTTTGGTTGCAGGATGGTCTCAATAACAGGGCCTCTTTGGCTGCAGGATGGCTAGAACGTCAGGGCCCCTCTGTCTGCAGAATACTGTCACGGTACCCTTATAGTTGCAGGATGGTCATACTGAAAGGGACCTTCTAGTTGCAAGATGCTCTCATAGACAGGATTCTTATAGGTACAGGCAGCTCACACTTACAAGGCTCCTGTTCCTTTGTGACAGGGCACCTTCTGACTGCTGCTGCTCACAGGATCTTTACCCTTTCTGTCACTAGAGACCTTCACACTCCGCCTCCCCGGGTGAGAGGGTCCCAAAAAGGCCTGCGATGTTAGTAACTCTTTCGCAAGCTCTGAAATCCTTAGAAGCGCGTCTACCAATATAATGTTCCCAACCCGGGCCAGGGGGGAGCGCGAAACTGGTATAGCAGGGCAGCAAGCAAAGCAGCGACACAGCAACAGTGACGTCACAGGGCTGCTGACCCCGGCTTGTTTGTGTATGGGAAAGTGGGCAGACCATAGAGAGGGAAGGCGGAGAGAGAGGGTGTGGCTACACAGTGTGAACAAATGACAACAGAGGGATCCTGGCCAACGGGTAAAGAAGTTGACCATAGAGAGGTTGTACATAGACAAGACGCATGCCATTAGCTGGATCATAGAGACGAGAGTATAGTTAGCGCTTACATATATCAATCATTGAGGAAGAAATGCTAGATGGGCTATAGCGGGTGCTGACATGGTGATGTAAAAATGTAAACAAGTAGGTAATTGCGTACACATTCACAAGGGTAAGGGGCAACACAGAAGTGGAGTTCGGGTGACACGTTGTGCAAGTGGTGTCATGCGGTATTTATATCAGTCAGTTTATTAAGCTGCAATCAAGTGTTTATTAGCTGGGGCTACGTACTACTTTTCAATGGAATTATAAATACTAGTATTATACCGTGTGACGTGTGTACTACTCAGTATCTGGAATTGTAACTAACCCACCTAAAGTTGGACACTTTTTCGGTATTTGTTTTTCATTACTCACAACCTAATGGGAATTTTCATGTTAAAAGAAAGCAAAGAAAAAAATATAAAAAGTTAGCTTTGTGTCACTTAGTGACTAATACCCAAACATACCCCTGAATGAGAAGAATTAATGACATCAAAGTTATGATTCTAACTTTGGGATAAGACCCCAGGTAGCCCCCAAAATGCGCTGCCCCTATTCACTCTCATAGGTAATAATACAAATATATAAATTATAAAAACAACTACACTATAAAAAGTAGGTATATTGTCACTTAGTGACTTCTACCCAAGTAAACCCCAGAAATTTAAGACCCTGACTTGGGGACAAAGCCCTACAGGAGCCCCCATATTGCACTGGCCCTATTCACGTTCATAGGTGATAATGGCAAATATACAATATAAACATCTGCCCTATACAAACTTGATTTTGTGTCACTTAGTAAAACACAAGTATACCCTACACTCGGCAGAATCTAATTACATGTAAGCAGATGTTTATATAATGTATGTATTAGCCATTATCACCTATGTGAGTGAATAGGGCAGTGCATTTAGGGGCTCATGAGAGGTCTTATTCCCAAGTTAGGGTCCTAACTTTAGTGCCATTGGATTTACCTGTGATATAGCAATATAGGATAAGAGTTAAAGTAATGTTGATATTGATATGTAATCTAACTTTGACCGGTATAAGGACTGATGTTACTAGTCATGTACTGTAACATACATATGTGATCTAGTTATAATCAGTATAAGGAATAATGTTACTAGTCACATTATGACACTGTTAAATTATAACCTTGATGTTCAAGATAATCAATATTCCCTTTTAGATTGGTATAGGCAGATTATGGGCTCTGGGCTACTTTCCACTACATTCCTAGGTGTTTTTTTTAAAGGTATATACTAGCTAGTGATTCACTGTTAGGAATGCCATTACAAATGAACAACTAACCATGCCATCTGCTTCTGTAACATGCTTGCTTCCTCATTTGCTGACCTGTGTGCCAGAATAAAATATGTACTTTGCTGAACATGCTGATTGTGATGTCTACCTGAAAGAAAAATTCTGTAACAACACCATGTTTTTTTTATAGGGCAGTTGTTTTTATTATGTATGTATTCAGAGTATCTCCTATGAGAGTGGATAGGGGCAGTGCATACTGAGGAGTCCTATTTCCAAGTTAGAGTTCTAACTTTGATTTCGCTGGATTTTGCTGAGTCTGGGGTATACAAGGGTATTAGTCACTAAGTGACACAACTGGTGGTCCTAACTTTAATGTTATCGGATTCTGATGAGTCTGGGGTATACTTGGGCTGTAGTCACTAAGTGACACAAAGCCTAGTTTCTATAGGGCAGATGTTTATATGATGTATGTATTTGCCATTGTCACCTATGAGAGTGAATAAGGGCTATGCGTTCAGGGGGCTCTTGGGGGGGTCTTATCCCCAAGTTAGAGTCCTAACTTTGATTTTTTTTATTATTCTCAGTCAGGGATATGTTTAGATATTAGTCACTAAGTGACACAAAGCTTACATTTTATATATTTTTTTCTTTGTTTTAACATGGAAATCCCCATTAGGTTGTGAATAATGAAAAAGTGTCTAACTTCAGGTGGGTTTGTAATTAAGCAATACATCATATAAGGTTTTATTGCTGTATATTTAATCACTATTTTTGGTCAGTGGTGTCCCTTTCTGTCTTTCTTAAAGGGACACTCAAGTCAAAATTAAACTTCATGATTCAGATAGAGCATGCAATTTTAAACAATTTTTCAATTTACTTCCATTAACAAAATGTGACCCCGGCTTGACGTCATGCATGTATATCTCTATCTATCTATCTATCTGCTCGGTCGAGTATGGCGAGGATGTTGTCTGTGGCGGCGAGGAGGGCGGTCTCGGTGCTGTGGTTGCTCCTGAAACCGGATTGGGAGGGGTCCAGGGTGTGGTTGGCTTCGATGTAGTCAACGAGTTGCGCGTTGATGGACTTCTCGATGACTTTGGCCGCAAAGGGGAGCAAAGAGATTGGGCGATAGTTCTTCGGATAATTGGGGTCAGCTGTGGGTTTTTTCAGTAAGGGTTTTAATTCTGCGTACTTCCAGTCATACGGGAAGGTGTCGATTTCGATGGAGCAGTTGATGGTGCTGCAGAGCTCGGTGATGCGGGCATGGGTCCGAGGGTGCTCCGGAGTGGATCGATCTCATGATTCTGATGGTGTCCTCTGTGGTGAGGGGGCTCCAGATGGTCAGTGGGGGGTAGGCGGTGGTGTGCATTTGGGTGAGGTATCGGTGGGAGTTGGTGGGTAGGCGGTGGTGGGGGAGTTCTGGGGCGCGAAGCTGTCATAGATGTCGACGATCTTGCGGTGGAAGTACATTGCAAGGTTATCGCAGAGGTCCTGGGAGGGCGGGATGTCGTTGGTGTCGCTGTTGGGATTGGAGAATTCCTTGATGACTGTGAATAGCTCCTTGCTGTTGTGGACGTTGGCATTGATTATATCTTGGATGGCTGTCTTCTTGGATGGCTGGTTTTGATGAGGTGGTGATGGGTAGTGATGGCTTCTTTGTAGGCTGTTTTATTTGAGGGGGTTTTGCTGGATCTCCAGGTCCTTTCCAATCGCCTTTAGTGGCGTTTGGAGTCCTGGAGGGCAGGGGTGAACCAACTAGCCTTGTTGGTGGGTTGAGAGGGGCAAGGGTGTTGGCATCTGTGGAGGTAGCTGGGGGGCACTTGTTCTGGGTGGAGTGCAGTTGGTCTTCAGTGATGTTGTTCCAGTTTCTGCGTGGTGGATGGTGCTGCCGGAGGTGTGTGGTGGGTTTGTTGAAGGAAAAATGTATGCAATGGTGGTCGGTCCAATGGAGTTCAGTGATGTGGTTGACTGAGATGTAGTTGCCTGCAGAGAAGATAGGGTCGAGTGTGTGTCCGGCTAAGTGGGCTGGGGAGTTGACGAGTTGCTTTAGTCCGATGGTTCCAAGGTTTTCTAAGAGGCTGGCAGTGTTGTGGTCATTGGGGTTGTCTAGGTCGACGTGTAGGTCATCGAGGAGGATGTAGTCTGTTGAGGGGAGGGCGTGGGGTATGATGAGGTCGGTGATGGAGTCACAGAAGGCAGGACGAGGTCCGGGAGGTCTGTAGATGAGGGTGCAATGGAGGGTAGTGTTGGGACTGACCTGGATCTTGAAGTGTAGGTGTTCCAAGCCTGGTGAGTGGTAGTCGGAGCTGGTTGTGACGTGGAGGGAGTTTTTGTGGACGATGGCGATGCCTCCTCCCGGTTGGTTGCTACGGTCCTTGTGGGAGATCTTGTATCCGTCGGGGATGGCGATGTCCGGCATTGATGTGGGGTTCAGCCAGGTTTCAGTAAGGAAGGCAACATCTGGGGAGGTGGAGTTGAGCAGGTTCCAGATTTCGACGGCGTGCTTGCGGACAGAGCGGGTGTTGAGGAGGATGCAGTTGAGGTGGTTGTGGTTGTTTTTGCGTGAGGTGTCTGACAGGTTAGTGGTTCGGAGGGAGGCGAAGGCGTGTGAGGTGACTGACAGGTTAGAGGTTCGGAGGGAGGAGAAGGCGCAGTTGCGGCAGGTGAAGGGTCCTATGGTGTTCGTCTGGGATGCATGGTGGCAGGCAGATGATCTACCGGTGTTGAGATGGAGGTGCTGGCGTCGTAGTGGCGATGGTTGTGGCAGCCAGGGTTAGTGGCGCTCGACGCAGTCCAGGCGCGGACGGGCGCAAACGGGCTTGCCTTTGGCGCGCAGAAACTTCCATTAAATAGGTGCTGGGAGGTGGGAGGGCTGGGAGGCGGGGGCAGGGCAGTGGCTGTAGGAAGAAAGTTAACAAAGGGAGTTACCTGTGCTGTGCTGGTAGGCGGGGGGAGGGCAGTGACTGTGGCATGGGAGAGACAAGCAGGAAGGAGAGCAGGCTAGAAGAGGCTGCAGTCACGTATACGCCCTTGGGAACGACAAATGCCGATGATTAGCTATAGAAGGAGGCTGAACAGATGATGCGTAATTCCGATTGTATACCCAGCACCCATGCTTGGTGTTTCAAGGGGGCGTTGGTCAGCCTTAGTAAACTGTGATTGGCTGATCTTACAAAAGGGACTGTGTATAAGACTAGGTGGCACCCGGGCTTCGGCTTATTCAATTTTAATTTTAACATTGACAAAGGCTGCTTAGACAGCCGAAACGCATCTGTTTAAACTTATCTCATTACTTAATTTGTACTTCACCCCTGACGCCTGATGCCGACGGCTGCAGATATCGGCCAGGAAACAGGGGGGTGTTTGTACTATTGTATTTTGTATTGTGTTTGACTAGTTGGTTATCTGGGAAACATTGTTTTTCCCTTTTATTTTAATAGATACATTAAAGAATTGTGATATACATTTAAGGTATATCCCTTCCTACCCTCTGACCCTTTAAAAGGCTTCCTTTTGCATCACTTCCTTGCCTGATTATTGAAGCTATACAGCTATACAGCCACATCGTATATGCCTCTCTTCCAGGTCATCATATCACTTCAGTCCTACTTCGTTGGCGTATTATCCATGTTCTGAGCACTTTCAGTTACAGCGTTTGTGAACTCGCTCCTCACCCTGATATCCACAATAGTTCTATCGGAACTAACCTGTCACTGAAATCCTCCGGACCTGACAGGCAGCCTCAGCTATTTCATCCACAGCTGATCGGAGACCAATTCCCGGGAGACCGGAAGTGAGTCACACACACTCGCATCAAGCAGCCACACATAACGCTGCATAGCGTTTCAGGTAAAACGAACCCTTACTATTTTTGGCACACTGTACACGGTACATTGCCTGCTTACTTCAAAGGTAACTATAAAATTACATGCCAACTCTTCCTTATAGCTTACGCTAATCGCATTTGCAGGACATGTAATATATGTTGCTTTCTCTGGAGACTTTGTCTACTCGTTACTGCTGCATCATATGAACTGCTGAATGTTTGTATATAGAGAATGAGTGTGTGTGTGTGAAGTTAGACCCAAGAACCAACGCATCTTACTCTAACAATTGTTATACTACCTATAGTCAATTATACTGTATAATTTACCAGACGCTGTGACTGGACTAAATCTTCATTCTATCTAATAAGAGATTGATACTTACCTCGCTCTGAGTACCACATGATTTATTTTGAAGCCTGCATTACAGTTTAGCAATTACTGTTTATTAAAACCGCTCACAGTGTCTCATCCCTGTTATCTCAGATATTTCCAGGGTTTGTACACTCTAGAGCAGAGCTTTCCAAACTTTTCATGTTGGAGACACACTTTTTAGACCTACATCATTTTGCGACACAGTAATTCAGTTGTACTAGCAAACAGGAGGTTAAACTAAATTGTTTTAAGAGATAGGGACACATACATAAATGGTATAATGACGAAATGTATTTACAAGTTACCGTATGTAAGTGCAAGAATTAAAAAAAAGTTTAACAACACCAATAGCTACTTACTATTTTAATGGGATGTATGAGGTTGATGGGATGAACACAATTTCTGAATATTTGGTGGAATATTAAAGACACTTGCATTTTTATCATGAAGCACTTTTAAGCGTCCCCTTCCTATCCATATATCAAGAGCAGGAGCAGCAATGCACTACTGGAAGCTAGCTGCAAAAAACATCCCTTTGACTTCTGACTTCAGTTCAGCGTTTAAGTTGCTGCCCTCAGAGCTCGGTGAGTCTGATTGACTACTGCCTGCGCTGCAAAAACACTGCTGTCGCACTCACTGACTACACGTGCAATCAAAGCCAATTAAGGAGACTACACATGAAGTCAGGAGTCAATGTGCCGCCAAAGCCGCCAATCGGAATAGTTTCAGTTCCCACTGAGCTGCACCAATAGGTTAAGATGATCTGTGACCCCCTAGGTATCCGTCATGTGTCAACCATGTGATATGCGTAGCAGGCAGGCGGAAAGTCAGAAACAAAAAAAAAAAATGTTTAAAAATTAAATTTAAAAAAATTTGTGCTGAAGCAGGGACACACCTACACACTGCTGCCGACACACTAGTGCAGAGCTTTCCAAACTTTTCATGTTGGAGACACACTTTTTAGACCTACATCATTTTGCGACACAGTAATTCAGTTGTACTAGCAAACAGGAGGTTAAACTAAATTGTTTTAAGAGATAGGGACACATACATAAATGGTATAATGACGAAATGTATTTACAAGTTACCGTATGTAAGTGCAAGAATTAAAAAAAAGTTTAACAACACCAATAGCTACTTACTATTTTAATGGGATGTATGAGGTTGATGGGATGAACACAATTTCTGAATATTTGGTGGAATATTAAAGACACTTGCATTTTTATCATGAAGCACTTTTAAGCGTCCCCTTCCTATCCATATATCAGGAGCAGCAATGCACTACTGGAAGCTAGCTGCAAAAAACATCCCTTTGACTTCTGACTTCAGTTCAGCGTTTAAGTTGCTGCCCTCAGAGCTCGGTGAGTCTGATTGACTACTGCCTGCGCTGCAAAAACACTGCTGTCGCACTCACTGACTACACGTGCAATCAAAGCCAATTAAGGAGACTACACATGAAGTCAGGAGTCAATGTGCCGCCAAAGCCGCCAATCGGAATAGTTTCAGTTCCCACTGAGCTGCACCAATAGGTTAAGATGATCTGTGACCCCCTAGGTATCCGTCATGTGTCAACCATGTGATATGCGTAGCAGGCAGGCGGAAAGTCAGAAACAAAAAAAAAAAATGTTTAAAAATTAAATTTAAAAAAATTTGTGTGAAGCAGGGACACACCTACACACTGCTGCCGACACACTAGTGTGTCCCGACACACAGTTTGGAAAGCACTGCACTAGTGTGTCCCGACACACAGTTTGGAAAGCACTGCTCTAGAGCAACAACTCACTTAAAGGGACAGTAAAGTCAAAATTAAACTTTCATGATTCAGATAGGGCATGTAATTTTAAACAACTTTCCTATTTACTTTTATCATCAAATTTGCTTTGTTCCCTTGGTGGTATTTTTGAAAAGCTAAACCTAGCTAGGCTCAAACTGATTTCTAAACCGTTGAAAACCGCCTCCTAGCTCAGAGCATTTTGAAAGTTTTTCACAGTTAGACTGTGCTAGTTCACATGTGTCATATAGATAACATTGTGCTCACTCCCGTGAAGTTATTTAGGAGTCTTCACTGATTGACTACACTGCATGTCTGTCAAAGGCACTTAGATAAGGAGGCTGTCTGCAAAGGCTTAGATACAAGGAAATCACATAGGTAAAAAGTATATTAATATAACTGTGTTGGTTATACAAAACTGGGGAATGGGTAATAAAGGGATTATCTATCTTTTTAAATAAGATAAATTTTGGTGTAGACTGTCCTTTTAATATACGTGACCAGTACTTAGTATAGGAGATTCATCACAAGAATATAGTTTTAAATATTCTCTTTACTTTCACATTAGGGAAGAGTGCTTATTTTAAACCCCCACTTTGGTAGGATCTTCTCCTACCGCTTGATTTTCCTTTTTAAAGGGATTGTAAGTTCCCACGGGAATAGGGCCCTCAATTCCCCCTGTATTTTTCTGTAAAATGTTGTCTTTTATTGTATTGTTTCTCTGTTGTACTTTTATCCTTGTTCCCATGGGAAGTCTGTTGACGCTTTATAAATAAAGAATAATAACAATAATAATATTCTAATTCTAAAATTACATGCTCTCATTAATTTTTGTGACTGATCCTAACCACCCAAATGAATAAAATACATAGGTGAAGTGGTGCTTGGAAAATGCAAACATTGTAGCTACAAAACATGACAACAACCAGTGATTAGTGAGTTGTGAACTTCTGCGACTGTCACTCTTGATTTCCTTACTGCAGAGCTTTCCAAACTTTTCATGTTGGTGACACACTTTTTAGACCTACATCATTTCGCGACACAGTAATTCAGTTGTACTGGCAAACAGGAGGTTAAACTAACTTGTTTTAAAAGATACGGGCACATACATAAATTATATAATAACAAAATGCATTTACAAGTAACAGTATTGTATGTGCAAGAATTAAAAAAAGTCTAATAACACCAATAGCTACTTACTATTTTAATGGGATGTATGAGGTTGATGGGATGAACACAGTTTCGGAATATTTGGTGGAATATTAGATAAAGACACTCACATTTCATCATCAAGCATTTTTAAGCTTCCACTTCCTATCCATATATCAAGAGCAGGAGCAGCAATGCACTACTGGGAGCTAGTTGCAAAAAAAATCCCACTGACTTCTGACTTTAGCTCAGCGTTTAAGCTGCCACCCTCAGAGCTCTGTGAGTCCGACTGACTACTGCCCGAGCAGCAAACACACTGCTGTCCCACTCACTGACTACACTTGCAGTCACGAGCCAATTAAGGAGACTACACGTGCAGTCAGGAGCCAATGTTCCGCCAATAGTAATAGTTTCAGTTCCCACTGAGCTGTGCCAATTGGTTAAGATGATCTGTGACCCACTAGGTATCAATCACGTGTCAATCATGTGATATGCGTAGCAGGCAGGTGGAAAGTCAGAAACCAAAAAACAATAATAAAAAAAAAAAATTAAATGTAAAAATTTTGTGCTGAAGCAGGGACACACCTACACACTGCTGCCGACACACTAGTGTGTCCCGACACACAGTTTGGAAAGCACTGCCTTACTGGTTCCATTCTTGTCTGGAACTACAACATTCTAAGTAGGACTTTATGTATTTAACACCTTTGCGGGGTAAACTCCTAGTTGTCTAGGGTCAGTAATGCAAAAATGATGTGCTATTGTAATAGAGTGTCCTTTTTCATTATAATGTCCCTTTAATTTTAACTCTTCTTTATTTGTAAGTTGCCAACATATTCAGCTGTGCTTTACAGAGGGTACAATAAATAAACCAGACAGAAGGATTACACAGTTCTGCTCCCTAGACGGTTTACAGTCTAAACGGCAGTTGGAGACAAAAGGTGTGACTTCCCATAACCACCTGTTTGTTTGATGATGTTGTTGTCTCTTTGTGTCCAAAGGTCATAACATTATACTGGAAAGGAAAGCCATAATATACAAAGTTCAACAAAATACGGCAACATCTTTTATTTCACAACATCTGATTATTGTTTTATTCAGATGACAACATATTGTATTAAGTTCCCTATGTCATAAGAAAATAATGATGTTCAGTAGTGATAACACCACATATTTAACCCCTTTACCCAATTAGAAGTATATAAACATCATGCGGTACAAAGCTCATTGTCTCACATACTGTATACACTCATGTGAAAAAGAAAGTACATCCTCTTTGAATTCTATGGTTTTACGTATCAGGACATAAATCTTCTGGTCCATAGCAGGTCGTAAAATTAGGTAAATACAACCTCAGATGAACAGCAACATGGCATATTGCACTGTGTCATGATTTATTTAACAAAATTAAAGCCACAATGGAGAAGCCATGTGTGAAAAACTCAGTACACCCTAACTGCTTCCATAGGAATTAAGAAGCTAAGTAGCAGCCAGGTGTTGCTAATCAAATGCTCTTGATTAGTTGATCATCAGCAAGTGTGACCACCTCTATAAAAGCCAATGTTTTAGAATTTTGCTGGTCTGGAGTTTTCAGGTGTGTGTTAACACAATGCCAAGGAGGAAAGGCATGATCTTGGAGAAGCAATTGTTGCTACCCATCAATCTGGGAAGGGTGGTAAGGCCATTTCCAAACAATTTAAAGTCCATCATTCTATAGTGAGAACGATTATTCACAAGTGGAAACTAGGGTTGCACCGATACTAGTACATACTAGTATCGGTATCTGTGCCGATACCAAGTATTTGCATGAGTACTTGTACTCGTGCAAATGCACCGATACTTAAACCGATACCTCCACTTCCTAACCATATGTCATCTTGTGACGTTTTTCAAACTGCATGTTCCCATTTCATTTTAAGCTGGAGTGGAGACTTAACTAAAAATTGTTCACTTCTTTTCTGCCAATACAAATTGCTGTTGTTTGTATTATTGTACGTCAGAGCAGTGCTCCAAAAGCTGCTACTTTACAGCTTGAAGCCTGCCTTGGAGAAATCACTGAACCTTATTCAGACAAACCCCTGAAGTACTGTGCAGTTAATAAACTGAGATTTAATGGCCTAAAAATATCTTTCTGACCCATGCAGTAGTGTGAAAAGTGAATGACTGTTCAGCTTAGCGTCAAACGCCCTTACTGATAGCAGAAACAGACTTATAGCTGAACATGCAGAGAACTTGCCACTTGCTAGATTGCCTGTTATACTGCTTGTTCTCATATTGCACAATTATGCTCAAAACATACTGTACTCTGAGGAACATCCTTAGCCAGGGCTGGACTGGGAATAAAAAGAAGTCCTGGAAAAATATGAAGACCAGCCCTATTTTCTGTTGAGTCAGTAGAATGCAAATGCCCCATTTTTCTCAAAGGGGATTACTGGGACACTCCTTCCCCAATATTTGTTTCAGAATTAAATTATATTACTTTGTATTAAGTGCAAATGTCAGATTGATGTTATATAGGGACCCTACACAACCCAATGGCATCCAGGAAATCACCCCTTTAAATTGTAGCTTTACAGCCCCAGCTACTGCAGCTGTTACTTATTGTTGTTATTATTAATATATTTTATTGTAGTATTTTTATTTATAAACATGTTCTGTGAACTTTGTGACAACAAGCACATTATTAAAAAAGCAGGAATGTGATGTATAGGAGCCGGCCCATTTTTGGTTGAGAACCTGCATTATGCTTGCTTATTGGTGGGTAAATGTAAGCCTCCAATAAACAAGCGCTATCCATGGTGCTGAACATAAAATGAGCTGGCTGTTAAGATTTATATTCCTGCTTTTAAAATAAAGATAGCAAGAGAACGAAGAAAAATTGATAATAGGAGTAAATTAGAAAGTTGATTAAAATGTCATGCTTTATCTGAATCATGAAAGAAAAAATGTGGGTTCAGTGTCCCTTTAAGTAGAGAATAAAACAATTTTAAAGTTTTATATAATATTGCAGCAGTTGAAAATTAAATTGCAAATTAACTGCTTCCTTTTCTCTTGGTCTTACATCACATACTTATAAGGTAAAAATGAAGTAATAAAAAGGTGCATTGCTCACAAGAATGTCTTGCATTCAGAAGTCACAGCTTTGCAGCCCGGGAAAAGCTAGGGGTCGGGGTTGAAAAAATCCTTGTGAGCCACTCATAATCAATGCACTGCTACTTTCCATCACTGGTCTGTATTTGACTGTTCTCTTCAAACAGCACTTTTATCTGGCTGCACTGTTTTAAGGAAAACTTACACAGTGCAGCCAGGGCAAAACTCTGTTTGAAGAAGACAGTCTAATGTGGAGCAGTGCTGCAAAGTGAAAGTGCTAACAGTTCCTGCATGTGTCCCATACTTTCTGCAGTCATGCTGCATTTTCTGCAATGACTGCCCCGATCACAGCATGTTCTGCCTTGGGGGATGGCTGAAAAGAATCAAGGTGTTGCAATGGCCCAGTCAAAGTTCAGACTTCAACCCTATTGTAATGCTGTGGCTGGACCTTAAAGGGACATTATACACTAGATTTTTGTTTGTATAAATGTTTTGTAGATGATCCATTTATATAGCCTATACAGCTTTTTTTTTTTTATTTAAATGTATAGCTTATTTTTAAATAACATTGTGCTGATTTTCAGACTCCTAACCAAGCCACAAAGTTTTAGGAGAACACTGATGTATACCTACTCCAGCTTGCTCCTGTTTGTGTAAAGAGTCTTTTCATATGCAGAGGAAGGGGGGGGATGTCTGCTTTTTTGCTATAGAACTACTTGCAGTGGGTGTTCCAGCTAACCTTTTCAACAGTGCTAAACTGGGAGCCTCTAAGTAAGTTTTTAAATGGTTTTATACTGGATTTTTAGATCAGTATCTGTGCATATTATTCTTTATAGTAGTGTCTACTATCACCTGAACATCTCTATGTAAAAAAGGGAGATATTTATCTCAAAATGTCCAAAAGTATTCACACCCCATTGTAAAGGACTTTAAGCAG
This sequence comes from Bombina bombina, assembly GCF_027579735.1. Lineage (NCBI taxonomy): Eukaryota > Metazoa > Chordata > Amphibia > Anura > Bombinatoridae > Bombina > Bombina bombina. The sequence continues at coordinate 1,356,869,640 of NC_069500.1, forward strand.
CAAATCAGTGTGTCTGTCCCGGGACCGATAAAGGGAGTGGGCCTCATGTTTTAGGAAGTTTACTATGAAATCTCATGAGAGTTAAGTGAAATCTCATGAGATCACAGTGAGAGAGTTCATGACCTCAGCACTGTTGATGCTGATTGGCTGCAGTTCATTTCTTAATTTTTTTACCTGCAGCTGGGCAGTAGTTGAAGTATAACTTTTTACACAGGACTCACTCTGGTGAGCTGAGGAAATTGTGATGTAAAATATCTTCCTTTTTTACATTGAGATGCTCAGGTGATATTTTCCTGTCAGCTTTTTACAGTTATACTGCATCACTTTCAAGTGATTTAGCATATGAGTATTATGTCCCTTAAATTAAAATTGGTGTATATTATTATTATTATACTTTATTTATGAAGCGCAAACATATTCTGCAGCGCTGTCCATGGATACAATTCATATATATATTAAGATGCCAGATCTTAACAAATAGTAACACTGTATGTGGTGCCACTGTCTGTAACAATCATCTGCTGGTGCCAGCGGGAGGTGTGGGATGGAAAGGGGGAAACGGGTGGGTGGCCCAGTGGTAGATGGGGGAGGCAGTAGGATGGGTCCTACACTGCAGAAAAAAAATTTGAGAGAGGGAGGGATGGGGAGCTACGACCACTACACTACAGAAAAATAACAACAACAACAAAATTATATATATATATATATATGTATACTATAAGGCACTGGCAGACAGGGATCAGGGAGGTGGGAGGATCACTACACTGCAGAAAGAAATATATGTAAGAAACCCCTCCTAAACTGCATACTGGCAGACTTTCTGCCACTACCTAAGATATGATTGCATTTGGCAGTGAAATGTTAGCATGAAATATACCAAAATGGGCCTAGATCAATACCTTGGGTTGTCTACTTAAAAAAAAATATATACATTTGACAGGTAAATAAAACAAAGCTCTATTTCTGTTTAAATGGAGTGACAGCAAAAATGCTAAAAAATCTCTGGTATTTTGGGCAAGTTTTCTCTGAAATTCCAGGTAGTGAAGACGTTAATCTTAATAGAGGATGCAATGTTAACTTTCCAAAATTATTTCGATGATCTAATTTTCTTCATTCTCTTGGTATCCTTTGTTGAAAAATAATACCTAGGTAGATTTAGTAACATCAATACACTACTGGGAGCTAGCTGCCCATTGGTGGTTGTACATAAATACCTTGTCATTGGCTCAATCAATGTGTTAAGCCAGCGCCCAGTAATGCATTGCTGCTCCTTCAACAAAGTATACCAGGAGTATAAAGCAAATTAGATTAATTGCGGGTTTAAACATACAGTAGAGCAGGATCAATAGTGTTAAAATTAGTTGCTCTAATGAATTGGATTATGTAATTTTCCTATTATTATAGCCCTTTAAATTCCACAGAATTCACTACAGCCTCTCTTGGGGCAGTGGACCAACTACAATTGTCAGATATAAATCACTAAACAAATAAATAATAAGATTTATAATAGATGTTTCTTCTGTTAAGTGTGATCAGTCCACGGGTCATCATTACTTCTGGGATATTACTCCTCCCCAACAGGAAGTGCAAGAGGATTCACCCAGCAGAGCTGCATATAGCTCCTCCCCTCTACGTCACTCCCAGTCATTCTCTTGCACCCAACGACTAGATAGGATGTGTGAGAGGACTATGGTGATTATACTTAGTTTTATATCTTCAATCAAAAGTTTGTTATTTTAAAATAGCACCGGAGTGTGTTATTACCTCTCTGGCAGAGTTTGAAGAAGAATCTACCAGAGTTTTTGCTATGATTTTAGCCGGAGTAGTTAAGATCATATTGCTGTTTCTCGGCCATCTGAGGAGAGGTAAACTTCAGATCAGGGGACAGCGGGCAGATGAATCTGCATAGAGGTATGTAGCAGCTTTTATTTTCTGACAATGGAATTGATGAGAAAATCCTGCCATACCGATATAATGTCATGTATGTATACTTTACACTTCAGTATTCTGGGGAATGGTACTTCACTAGAATTACACTGTAAGAAATACATAAAGCTGTTTAATAACTAAAGATTATGTTTAACGTTTTTGCTGGAATGTAAAATCGTTTTCATTTGCTGAGGTACTGAGTGAATAAATGTTTTGGGCACTATTTTTCCACTTGGCAGTTGCTTAATCTTTTTTCTGACAGTTTCTGTTCTCTCTCACTGCTGTGTGTGAGGGGGAGGGGCCGTTTTTTGGCGCTTTTGCTACGCATCAGATATTTCAGTCAGCAGCTCATTGTATTTCCTAGCATGATCCGGTTCATCTCTACAGAGCTCAGGGGTCTTCAAAACTTATTTTGAGGGAGGTAATTTCTCTCAGCAGAGCTGTGAGAATTATAGTTGACTGAGACAAAAAACGTTTATTCTGTAATTTGTTTCCTGCTTTCAGAATTTGTTATCTTTGCTAATGGGATTAAACCTTTGCTAAAGTTGTGTTGTTTATAAGGATTGAGGCTATAACTGTTTCAATTTATTAATTTTCAACTGTCATAGATCTTCTGTGGTTCTTAAAGGCACAGTACGTTTTTAATATTATTCTAATTGAATTGTATTCCAGGTTGCAAGTTTATTTGCTAGTGTGTTAAACATGTCTGATTCAGAGGAAGATACCTGTGTCATTTGTTGCAATGCCAAAGTGGAGCCCAATAGAAATTTATGTACTAACTGTATTGATGCTACTTTAAATAAAAGTCAATCTGTACAAATTGAACAAATTTCACCAAACAACGAGGGGAGAGTTATGCCGACTAACTCGCCTCACGTGTCAGTACCTGCATCTCCCGCTCGGGAGGTGCGTGATATTGTAGCGCCGAGTACATCTGGGCGGCCATTACAAATCACATTACAGGATATGGCTACTGTTATGACTGAAGTTTTGGCTAAATTACCAGAACTAAGAGGTAAGCGTGATCACTCTGGGGTGAGAACAGAGTGCGCTGATAATATTAGGGCCATGTCAGACACTGCGTCACAGGTGGCAGAACATGAGGACGGAGAACTTCATTCTGTGGGTGACGGTTCTGATCCAAACAGACTGGATTCAGATATCTCAAATTTTAAATTTAAACTGGAAAACCTCCGTGTATTACTAGGGGAGGTGTTAGCGGCTCTGAATGATTGTAACACAGTTGCAATACCAGAGAAAATGTGTAGGTTGGATAAATATTTTGCGGTACCGGCGAGTACTGAGGTTTTTCCTATACCTAAGAGACTTACTGAAATTGTTACTAAGGAGTGGGATAGACCCGGTGTGCCGTTCTCACCCCCTCCGATATTTAGAAAAATGTTTCCAATAGACGCCACCACACGGGACTTATGGCAAACGGTCCCTAAGGTGGAGGGAGCAGTTTCTACTTTAGCTAAGCGTACCACTATCCCGGTGGAGGATAGCTGTGCTTTTTCAGATCCAATGGATAAAAAATTAGAGGGTTACCTTAAGAAAATGTTTGTTCAACAAGGTTTTATATTGCAACCCCTTGCATGCATTGCGCCGATCACGGCTGCAGCGGCATTCTGGATTGAGTCTCTGGAAGAGAACATTAGTTCAGCTACTCTGGACGACATTACGGACAGGCTTAGAGTCCTTAAACTAGCTAATTCATTCATTTCGGAGGCCGTAGTACATCTTACTAAACTTACGGCGAAGAATTCAGGATTCGCCATTCAGGCACGCAGGGCGCTGTGGCTAAAATCCTGGTCAGCTGATGTTACTTCTAAGTCTAAATTGCTTAATATACCTTTCAAAGGGCAGACCTTATTCGGGCCCGGGTTGAAAGAGATTATCGCTGACATTACAGGAGGTAAAGGCCATGCCCTGCCTCAGGACAAAGCCAAAGCTAAGGCTAGACAGTCTAATTTTCGTTCCTTTCGTAATTTCAAAGCAGGAGCAGCATCAACTTCCTCTGCACCAAAACAGGAAGGAGCTGTTGCTCGCTACAGACAAGGCTGGAAACCTAACCAGTCCTGGAACAAGGGCAAGCAGACCAGGAAACCTGCTGCTGCCCCTAAAACAGCATGAATTGAGGGCCCCCGATCCGGGATCGGATCTAGTGGGGGGCAGACTTTCTCTCTTCGCCCAGGCTTGGGCAAGAGATGTCCAGGATCCCTGGGCGCTAGAGATAATATCTCAGGGATACCTTCTGGACTTCAAATACTCTCCTCCAAGAGAGAGATTTCATCTGTCAAGGTTGTCAACAATCCAGACAAAGAAAGAGGCGTTTCTACGCTGCGTACAAGAGCTCTTGTTAATGGGAGTAATCCATCCAGTTCCACGATCGGAACAGGGACAGGGGTTTTACTCAAATCTGTTTGTGGTTCCCAAAAAAGAGGGAACTTTCAGACCAATCCTGGACTTAAAGATCCTAAACAAATTCCTAAGAGTTCCATCGTTCAAGATGGAGACTATTCGGACAATTTTACCTATGATCCAAGAGGGTCAGTACATGACCACTGTAGATTTAAAAGATGCTTACCTTCACATACCGATTCACAAAGATCATTACCGGTACCTAAGGTTTGCCTTCCTAGACAGGCATTACCAGTTTGTGGCTCTTCCATTCGGATTGGCTACAGCTCCAAGAATCTTCACAAAGGTTCTGGGTGCTCTTCTGGCGGTACTAAGACCGCGGGGAATCTCGGTAGCTCCATACCTAGACGACATTCTGATACAAGCTTCAAGCTTTCAAACTGCCAAGTCTCATACAGAGTTAGTACTGGCATTTCTAAGGTCACATGGATGGAAGGTGAACAAAAAGAAAAGTTCACTCGTTCCACTCACAAGAGTTCCCTTCCTGGGGACTCTTATAGATTCTGTAGAAATGAGGATTTACCTGACAGAGGACAGGCTAACAAGACTTCAAAGTGCTTGCCGCACCCTTCATTCCATTCAACACCCGTCAGTGGCTCAATGCATGGAGGTAATCGGCTTAATGGTAGCGGCAATGGACATAGTACCCTTTGCACGCTTACACCTCAGACCACTGCAACTGTGCATGCTAAGTCAGTGGAATGGGGATTACTCAGACTTATCCCCTTCTCTGAATCTGGATCAAGAGACCAGAAATTCTCTTCTATGGTGGCTTTCTCGGCCACATCTGTCCAGGGGGATGCCATTCAGCAGACCAGACTGGACAATTGTAACAACAGACGCCAGCCTTCTAGGTTGGGGTGCCGTCTGGAATTCTCTGAAGGCTCAGGGACAATGGAGTCAGGAGGAGAGTCTCCTGCCAATAAACATTCTGGAATTGAGAGCAGTTCTCAATGCCCTCCTGGCTTGGCCCCAGTTGACAACTCGGGGGTTCATCAGGTTTCAGTCGGACAACATCACGACTGTAGCTTACATCAACCATCAGGGAGGGACAAGAAGCTCCCTAGCTATGATGGAAGTATCAAAGATAATTCGCTGGGCAGAGTCTCACTCTTGCCACCTGTCAGCAATCCACATACCGGGAGTGGAGAACTGGGAGGCGGATTTCTTAAGTCGTCAGACTTTTCATCCGGGGGAGTGGGAACTCCATCCGGAGGTCTTTGCCCAAATACTTTGACGTTGGGGCAAACCAGAGATAGATCTCATGGCGTCTCGACAGAACGCCAAGCTTCCTCGTTACGGGTCCAGATCCAGGGATCCAGGAGCAGTCCTGATAGATGCCCTGACAGCACCTTGGGACTTCAGGATGGCTTACGTGTTTCTACCCTTCCCGATGCTTCCTCGATTGATTGCCAGAATCAAACAAGAGAGAGCATCAGTGATTCTAATAGCACCTGCGTGGCCACGCAGGACTTGGTACGCAGACCTGGTGGACATGTCATCCTGTCCACCTTGGTCTCTACCTCTGAAACAGGACCTTCTGATACAGGGTCCCTTCAAACATCAAAATCTAACTTCTCTGAAGCTGACTGCTTGGAAATTGAACGCTTGATTTTATCAAGACGTGGGTTTTCTGAGTCAGTTATTGATACCTTAATACAGGCTAGGAAACCTGTTACCAGAAAGATTTACCATAAGATATGGCGTAAATACCTATATTGGTGTGAATCCAAAGGTTACTCTTGGAGTAAGGTTAGGATTCCTAGGATATTGTCTTTTCTACAAGAAGGTTTAGAAAAGGGTTTATCTGCTAGTTCATTAAAGGGACAGATCTCAGCTCTGTCCATTCTGTTACACAAACGTCTGTCAGAAGTTCCTGACGTCCAGGCTTTTTGTCAGGCTTTGGCCAGGATTAAGCCTGTGTTTAAAACTGTTGCTCCACCATGGAGTTTAAACCTGGTTCTTAATGTTTTACAGGGCGTTCCGTTTGAACCCCTTCATTCCATTGATATAAAGTTGTTATCTTGGAAAGTTCTATTTTTAATGGCTATTTCCTCGGCTCGAAGAGTCTCTGAATTATCAGCCTTACATTGTGATTCTCCTTATTTGATTTTTCATTCGGATAAGGTAGTTCTGCGTACTAAACCTGGGTTCTTACCTAAGGTAGTTACTAACAGGAATATCAATCAAGAGATTGTTGTTCCTTCTTTGTGCCCAAATCCTTCTTCGAAGAAGGAACGTCTACTGCACAACCTGGATGTAGTCCGTGCTCTAAAATTTTACTTACAGGCAACTAAGGAATTTCGACAAACGTCTTCTCTGTTTGTCGTTTACTCTGGGCAGAGGAGAGGTCAAAAAGCTTCTGCTACCTCTCTTTCTTTTTGGCTTCGTAGCATAATTCGTTTAGCTTATGAGACTGCTGGACAGCAGCCTCCTGAAAGAATTACAGCTCATTCTACTAGAGCTGTGGCTTCCACTTGGGCCTTCAAGAATGAGGCCTCTGTTGAGCAGATTTGCAAGGCTGCAACTTGGTCTTCGCTTCATACTTTTTCCAAATTTTACAAATTTGACACTTTTACTTCATCGGAGGCTATTTTTGGGAGAAAGGTTCTTCAGGCAGTGGTTCCTTCTGTATAAAGAGCCTGCCTATCCCTCCCGTCATCCGTGTACTTTTGCTTTGGTATTGGTATCCCAGAAGTAATGATGACCCGTGGACTGATCACACTTAACAGAAGAAAACATAATTTATGCTTACCTGATAAATTCCTTTCTTCTGTAGTGTGATCAGTCCACGGCCCGCCCTGTTTTTAAGGCAGGTAAATATTTTTTAATTTATACTCCAGTCACCACTTCACCCTTGGCTTTTCCTTTCTCGTTGGTCCTTGGTCGAATGACTGGGAGTGACGTAGAGGGGAGGAGCTATATGCAGCTCTGCTGGGTGAATCCTCTTGCACTTCCTGTTGGGGAGGAGTAATATCCCAGAAGTAATGATGACCCGTGGACTGATCACACTACAGAAGAAAGGAATTTATCAGGTAAGCATAAATTATGTTTTTTTTTGCAGATGCACAGATAAAGAAGGTATAAATTCCACTCTGATCTAGCAGACACTTTTCTTGAGCACACTTGCTGGCAGGTAGACACTTCTCATGAGCACACTCGCTGGTAGGTAGACCCTCCTCTTGAACACACTCGCTGGCAGGTAGACCCTTCTCTCGAGCACCCTCGCTGGCAGGTAGACATTTCTCTTGAGCACCCTCGCTGGCAGGTAGACTCTTCTCTTGAGCACCCTCGTTGGCAGGTAGACACTTCTCTCGAGCACCCTCGCTGGCAGGTAGACCCTCCTTCGTTAACACACTTGCTGGCAGGTCGACACTTCTCTTGAGCACCCTTGCTGGCAGGTAGACACTTTTCTTGAGCACACTCACTGGCAGGTAGACACTTTTCTTGAGCACACTCGCTGGCAGGTAGACACTTCTCTTTAGCTCACTCACTGGCAGGTAGACACTTCTCTTGAGCACCCCCGCTGGCAGGTAGACCCTCCTCTTGAGCACACTCACTGGCAGGTAGACACTTCTCTTGAGCACACTCACTGGCAGGTAGACACTTTTCTTGAACACACTCACTGGCAGGTAGACACTTCTCTTGAGCACACTCACTGGCAGGTAGACCCTCCTCTTGAGCACACTCGCTGGCAGATAGACCCTCCTCTTGAGCACACTCGCTAGCAGGTAGACCCTCCTCTTGAGCACACTCGCTGGCAGGTAGACGCTTCTCTTGAACACACTTGCTGGCAGGTAGACACTTCTCATGAGCACACTCGCTGGCAGGTAGACCCTCCTCTTGAGCACACTCGCTGGCAGGTAGACGCTTCTCTTGAACACACTTGCTGGCAGGTAGACACTTCTCATGAGCACACTCGCTGGTAGGTAGACCCTCCTCTTGAACACACTCGCTGGCAGGTAGACCCTTCTCTCGAGCACCCTCGCTGGCAGGTAGACATTTCTCTTGAGCACCCTCGCTGGCAGGTAGACTCTTCTCTTGAGCACCCTCGTTGGCAGGTAGACACTTCTCTCGAGCACCCTCGCTGGCAGGTAGACCCTCCTTCGTTAACACACTTGCTGGCAGGTCGACACTTCTCTTGAGCACCCTTGCTGGCAGGTAGACACTTTTCTTGAGCACACTCACTGGCAGGTAGACACTTTTCTTGAGCACACTCGCTGGCAGGTAGACACTTCTCTTTAGCTCACTCACTGGCAGGTAGACACTTCTCTTGAGCACCCCCGCTGGCAGGTAGACCCTCCTCTTGAGCACACTCACTGGCAGGTAGACACTTCTCTTGAGCACACTCACTGGCAGGTAGACACTTTTCTTGAACACACTCACTGGCAGGTAGACACTTCTCTTGAGCACACTCACTGGCAGGTAGACCCTCCTCTTGAGCACACTCGCTGGCAGATAGACCCTCCTCTTGAGCACACTCGCTAGCAGGTAGACCCTCCTCTTGAGCACACTCGCTGGCAGGTAGACGCTTCTCTTGAACACACTTGCTGGCAGGTAGACACTTCTCATGAGCACACTCGCTGGCAGTTAGACCCTCCTCTTGAACACACTCGCTGGCAGTTAGACCCTCCTCTTGAACACACTCGCTGGCAGGTAGACCCTCCTCTTGAACACACTCGCTGGCAGGTAGACCCTCCTATTGAACACACTCGCTGACTGGTAGACCCTCTTGAACACACTCGCTGGCAGGTAGACACTTCTCTTGAACATACTTGCTGGCAGGAAGACACTTCTCTTGAGCACATTTGCTGGCAGGTAGACAGTTCTCTTGAGCACACTCGCTGGCAGGTAGACCCTTCTCTTGAGCACACTCGCTGGCAGGTAGACACTTTTCTTGAGCACCCTTGCTGGAAGGTATGCACTTTTCTTGAGTGCACCCCCTGGCAGGTAGGCAATTTTTTTGAGTGAACCCCCTGGCAGGTGAACACTTCCCTTGAGCACACTCGATGGTAGGTAGATCCTTTCCTTGAACACACTCACTGGCAGGTGGACACTTCTCTTGAGCACACTTGCTGGCCTGTAGACATTTTTCTTGAGCACACTCGCTGGTAGGCAGACCCTTTTCTTGAGCACACTCGCTGGCAGGTAGACCTTTTTCTTGAGCACACTCGCTGGCAGGTAGACACTTTTCTTGAGCACACTCGCTGGCAGGTAGACCCTTTTCTTGCTGGCAGGTGGACACTTCTCTTGACCACACTCGCTGGCCTGTAGACACTTTTCTTGAGGACACTCGCTGGCAGGTAGACAATTTTCTTGAGCACACTCGCTGGCAAGTAGACACTTTTGTTTTAGCACACTAGCTGGCAAGTAGACACTTTTCTTGAGCACACTCGCTGTCAGGTAGACATTTTTCTTGAGCACACTCGCTGGCAGGTAGACACTTTTCTTGAACACATTTGCTGGCAGGTCGACACTTCTCTTGAGCACCCTCGCTGGCCTATAGACATTTTTCTTGAGCACACTCGCTGGCAGGTAGACACTTTTCTTGAGCACACTCGCTGGCAGGTAGACACTTTTCTTGAGCACACTCGCTGGCAGGTAGACACTTTTCTTGAGCACACTCCCTGACAGGTAGACACTTTTCTTGAGCACACTCTTGAGCACACTCGCTGGCAGGTAGACACTTCTCTTATGATCCTTATGTATATCCAGGACTAAAGCTTTTGACACTTTATTTAAAGGGTAGCAGCACTTCCATTACAGTTATAACCTCACTCCTTTATTGTGTCCAAAACAAACAATTATTTTGGGCAACACCCCCTAGTTATATCATGATGCTATATTTATTGGCACAATTTTGTTGGGGGGCTTGGTAGAGTGCCCCATGGTAAGCTTGGACCATTCAAAAGAGATACGTGTGATAGACTTGCTATTGCTGTGTATACTTTGTTGTTTACGGACACTAAACACCTTACAGAGATTACTGTTGTGTTGCTATAGAATAGCAAAGCCAAATGTTTTTTTAAAACAAATTAACATCTTGTTTGCTGCAATTGTTGGTTAATAGCCAAACTCCACCCATCCTTTGCCTTACTTGGATGAGCCAATCCAGGCTTGAATTGCAGCCAGTCGGTTAAAGCCAGCTAGATGTATATATGTAGCCGGCTTAGCCTTGAAAAGGCAACAGAGTGCATTTCAAGTTCTGATAATGAGAAAGTCTACAATTTCCAGAGCTAAAGCATATGAAAATGGTGTTCCCATATGACAGTTCAGTGCCCACGGAGTGGTGACAGACAAGGGCAAATACAGTATATGTCACCATGACATAATTTTTCTTAAAGTGCAGCCTCCTAAAAAATTATACCATTTTGTAAATGTCATCCACCCATACACCAAATATATAATCAATAGAGCGCCACCAATTGGCATAGATGGAAACATCTAAGCTAAATAAAATACTCTTTTCAGTAGAAATAGAAATGTCATTAAGCTTATTCAAAAAAATCACTGACTGGGATTGCACCACAATTTTTTTTTTTCCGTATATACTGAAATATTTGAGAACACTGAATTTACTGAATTTTTATTGTTATTTATTTACAAAGCGCCAATGTGTTATACAGCACTTAGGTTAATAATTCCAGAGTACAACATAAAAAGGTATTTACATAAATTATAAAGGGTAGAGGCCCCTTCTCATGAGCCAAGTTTACATGTTAATAGTGATGACAATTTCCAAACTCTAGTGCCGTCGTGATGTTTTGCAGTATTAACTACCATGTACCTTTTGTCAGGGTGCCAGGAATCAGACTGAGACGAGAAGTGCAAAAATAATCACACCTTTATTAATAGCAAAAAACAATAAAAAGTCCACAAGTCAAATAACAAGCCAGGAATCAAAACCAGAGCTGGTAGTCAGACGAGCCGAGTCAGGAGCCAAAGCGAGTAGTCAGACGAGCCGGAATCAGGAACAAGGAGAACAGCAGAGTCGGGAACAAGCCAGGGATCAGGAACCAGGAGGGACGTCAGACAGCCAGGTAATACACAGGAGCTCTCAGAAACAGGTCTAAGACAACGCAAGGGCAAAGCATACTGAACAGAGGCCCTTTAAATAATAAGTGATGACATCACAATTCTGAGACTGCATCCTGTCTCACACGGATGATGTATACCAGTCTGGCCATAAAAGGAAGTGCAGGAAATGAGCAGCATCACACAGTATGCACCATAGTCAGTAAGAGAGGTGAGTAAAATGGCTGCCAGCAGCACATGGCAAACAAAACAGGGAAAAAACCCTGACACCTTTTATTTCAAATGCAATGAAGTGACAATTAAGCAACATCAGAATTTTAGCCTCAAGAAAAGGGACATAAAACACCTTCGCCTAGATTTAGAGTTCTGCGTTAGCCGACAAAACCAGCGTTAAGGGGTCCTAATGCTGCTTTTTACCGCCCGCTGGTATTTAGAGTCAGTTAGGAAAGGGTCTAACGCTCACTTTCCAGCCGCGACTTTTCCATACCGCAGACCCCTTATGCCAATTGCGTATCCTATCTTTTCAATGGGATCTTCCTAACGCCGGTATTTAGAGTCTTGGCTGAAGTGAGGGGTAGACCCTCTACCGACAAGACTCCAGCCACAGAAAAAAGTCAGTAGTTAAGAGCTTTATGGGCTAACGCCAGTTTATAAAGATCTTAACTACTGTGCTCTAAAGTACACTAACACCCATAAACTACCTATGTACCCCTAAACCGAGGTCCCCCCACATCGCCGCCACTATAATAAATTTTTTTAACCCCTAATCTGCCGACCGCACACCGCCGCCACCTACATTATCCCTATGTACCCCTAATCTGCTGCCCATAACATCGCCGACACCTACATAATATTTATTAACCCCTAATCTGCCCTAACAGCGAATGAAGGTTCCTTTAAATGATGTCATCCAAGATGGCGTCCCTTGAATTCCGATTGGCTGATAGGATTCTATCAGCCAATTGGAATTAAGGTAGGAAAAATCTGATTGGCTGATTGAATCAGCCAATCAGATTCAAGTTCAATCCGATTGGCTGATCCAATCAGCCAATCAGATTGAGCTTGCATTCTATTGGCTGTTCCGATCAGCCAATAGAATGCAAGCTCAATCTGATTGGCTGATTGGATCAGCCAATCCGATTGAACTTGAATCTGATTGGCTGATTCAATCAGCCAATCAGATTTTTCCTACCTTAATTCCGATTGGCTGATAGAATCCTATCAGCCATTCGGAATTCGAGGGACGCCATCTTGGATTACGTCATTTAAAGGAACCTTCATTCGCTGTTAGGACGTCGTTAGAAGAGGATGGATCCGTGCCGGCTGCTTCAAGATGGACCTGCTCCGCTCAGGATGGAAGAAGATAGAAGATGCCGTCTGGATGAAGACTTCCGATCCTCTGGAGGACCTCTTCTGCCCGGATAGGATGAAGACTTCGGACCCTCTTCTGGACGGATCGGATGGTACCCGGCTGGGTGAAGACAAGGTAGGAAGATCTTCAGGGGCTTAGTGTTAGGTTTTTTAAGGGGGGTTTGGATGGGTTAGATTAGGGGTATGTGGTTGGTGGGTTGTAATGTTGGGGGGGTATTGTATGTTTTTTTTTTACAGGCAAAAGAGCTGATTTCTTTGGGGCATGCCCCACAAAAAGCCCTTTTAAGGGCTGGTAAGGTAATAGAGCTGTTAACTTTTTATTTTAGAATAGGGTAGGGCATTTTTTTATATTGGGGGGCTTTGTTATTTTTTTAGGGGGCATAGAGTAGGTGTAATTAGTTTAAAATTCTTGTAATCTTTTTTTATTTTTTGTAATTTAGTGGGGTTTTTTTTGTAATTTAGTTTAGTTGATTTAATTGTAGGTAATTGTATGTAGTTTAGTTAATAAATTTATTGATAGTGTAGTGTTAGGTTTAATTGTAACTTAGGTTAGGATTTATTTTACAGGTAATTTTGTAATTATTTTAACTAGGTAGCTATTAAAGGGACACTAACCCCACTTTTTTTCTTTCATGATTCAGATAGAGCATGCAATTTTAAGCAACTTTCTAATTTACTCCTATTATCAATTTTTCTTTGTTCTCATGTTATCTTGATTTGAAAAAGCAGTAATAAAAGGTTAGGAGCCGGCCCATTTTTTAGTTCAGCACCTTGGTAGAGCTGCTGATTGGTTTGCTACATTTAGCCACAAATCAGCAAGTGCTACCCATGTTCTGAACAAAAAATGGTCTGGCTCTAAAGCTTACAGTACTGCTTTTTCAAATCAAGATAGCATGAGAACAAAGAAAAATTGATAATAGGAGTAAATTAGAAAGGTGCTTAAAATCTCATGCTCTATCTGAATCGTGAAAGAAAAAAATGGGTTTAGTATCCCTTTAAATAGTAAATAACTATTTAATAGCTATTCTACCTAGTTAAAATAAATACAAAGTTGCCTGTAAAATAAATATAAATCCTAATATAGCTACAATGTAATTATTATTTATATTGTAGCTATATTAGGGTTTATTTTACAGGTAAGTATTTAGCCTTAAATAGGTTTAATTTTTTTAATAAGAAATAATTTATTTTGTTAGAATAAAATTATATTTAACTTAGGGGGGTGTTAGGGTTAGACTTAGCTTTAGGGGTTAATACATTTATTAGAGTAGCGTCGAGGTCCGGTCGGCAGATTAGGGGTTAATACTTGAAGTTAGGTGTCACAGATGTTAGGGAGGGCAGATTAGGGGTTAATACTATTTATTATAGTAGCGGCGAGGTCCGGTCGGCAGATTAGGGGTTAATAAGTGTAGGTAAGGTAGCGGCGACGTTGGGGCGGCAGATTAGGGTTTAATAAATATAATATAGGGTCGGCGATGTTGTGGGGAGCAGATATGGGGTACATACGTATAATGTAGGTTGCGGCGGTGTCCGGAGCGGCAGATTAGGGGTTAATAATAATATGCAGGGGTCAGCCATTACGGGGGCGGCAGATTAGGGGTTAATAAGTGTAAGGTTAGGGGTGTTTAGACTCGGGGTTCATGTTAGGGTGTTAGGTGCAGACTTAGAAAGTGTTTCCCCATAGGAAACAATGGGGCTGCGTTAGGAGCTGAACGCTGCTTTTTTGCAGGTGTTAGGTTTTTTTTCAGCCCAAACTGCCCCATTGTTTCCTATGGGGGAATCGTGCACGAGCACGTTTTTCCAGCTAGCCCCTACCGTAAGCAACACTGGTATTGAGGGTTGAAGTGGCGGTAAATATGCCTTTATGCTCCCTTTTTGGAGCCTAACGCAGCCCTTCAGAGAACTCTCAATACCAGCGTTGTTTAAAAGGTGCGGGGGGGGGGGGGGGGAAACACGCGTAGCTAACGCACAACTTTGGCCACAAAACTCTAAATCTAGGCGCTTGTAATTTGGTGTGACATTTGTCTACAGCTGCTCGGTTATGGGAACCTAATTCATGAAGCTCCCAATGCATAGTTCTTGTGCTGATATTGCTTCCAGAGGAAGGTTAGACCTCTGTAGGGAGTGATGTAACAAATGATAGATGATTTTTACATAATATGTGCTTAAGTACTCGTGGCCCTGCAATGTGGTCTACCACTTTGTGACTGTTGTTGCTCCTAGATGCTTCCACTTCTTAATAATAGCTCTTAATTGAATGGCACAGTTCTAGTAGGGCAGAAATTTCACAAACTGACTGTGGCAAAGGTGGAATCCAATGACTGTGCCACTCATGTCATTGAGCTCTTCAGTATGACCAATAGTACTGCTAATGTTTGGAGATTTAATGGCTGTATGCTGGAATTTATCCACCTGTTAGCAATGGGTGTGGCTGAAATACCTGAACTCAATAATTAGTAGGAGTGTCCACATATCTTTGACCATATAGTGTATGTAGCAGGGTTAAGCATGTGAAGTCATGAGTGTGCCTCACATTTGGAAAACCAACATTTTTTAGTGTTTAAATTACAGTAAAATGGTGCAAAATTTTTAATTAAAGTATATTGTAAATGTTTTTGTTTTTAAAACTTTTATTTATTAACCCTTTCGTGCCAGGGTAGATGTAAACAGATTGAAATCTCGCGATCGTGCACGTGATCACGAGATTTCAATGATGGGATTGCGTCAGGGGGGCGTCCCTATGATGCTAGGCAGGCCCTCCAGACCGCGATCCCATCGGGGAAGCGCCAGTGGCTTCAGGAAAGCCAAGCAGTTAGGACGTTGTATTCCGTCCTTCGGCGCTAAAGCCCAGCAAAATTTAGGTGCAATACAACATTCAAACGGCGTTAAAATGTTAAACATTTTATATTACAATTTTTACCTGTTTCATCCTGTCTTGCAACTTGCACAGCATCGCCATCTAGTGTCTATTTTTTTTTATTATACTTCAACTTAAAGGGCCATTATACGCAAATTTTTTCTTTGCATAAATGTTTTGTAGATTACCTATTTATAAAGCCCATAAAGTTTGTTTTTTTTAAAAATTTATAATTTTGCTTATTTTTAAAGAACATTGCTCTGATTTTCAGACTCCTAACCAAGCCCCAAAGTTTTATTTGAATACCGTCAGCTACCTTCTCCAGCTTGCTCCTGTTTGTGTAAAGGGTCTTTTCATATGCAAAAGAAGGGGGAGGGGGGGGAGTGTCTTATTTCCCACTTGCAGTGGGCTTTCCAACTGCCTTTTCAACAGAGCTAAACTGAAAGCTTCTAAGTACGTTTTTAAACCATTTTATACTGGATTTTTATATCAGTATCTGTGCTTCTTATTACATGCAGTTATATGAAAATGAGTGTATACTGTCCCTTTAATGGAGTAAGAGATAAATTTACAATTACCTATTTGTTCTTCCAGAAACTGACACTTAAAATAGGTCAAGTTAAAGTTTTACTGTAACTGAAACCATAAACTTTACTTTAACAAAAGCAAATAGCTAAGACATAGCTTTGAGGATATTTGCAAAAAAAGAATTCTGTAAAACAAATCTAATCTTACTAGTTCCAACAATACCCAGTCTTGATTTAGACAGTTCACAGACCCCTTCACACCAAGCCCCAGATATGGTGCAGGATGTGATATTGCAGTTCTGTAGATAGAAAGACAAAGAATATATTCTCAGGTTGCCTTGAAAAAAAGGCTTTAGGATCAAAAATCTGTCTTATGATCATTAACTAGAATTCCCTTTCATCAAATGAAGCTGATGACACCTAAATATCAACAGTTGAGACCTGATTCCAACAACTCCAATCATAACAGAACTCAAAAGCAGCATCTCTTTTAATGGTCCCCAGCACACTCAAATACTGTGCAGTGAGTCAAGCATCAAGGCCTCTTGAGAAGAAGCTGGAATCCAGTGGGTGTCTCAGACACAGCAAGATAGTACCTTCCACAGAACCCCTCCAGCAACATAATTTAGGAGATGCCACCAAGGAAACATCTACCTCTCCCAATCTAACTCCTCCATATCCACAGGATCCCCACCAGTAACACATTGCAGCTCAGTGTAAATGTTAGGCTTGTAACATTGTTTGCCAGGATCAAAACTCAGGGCCATGCACATACTACATATGTGAGTTGTGAGGGCAGAACTGGGGTATCCCACTAAGGAGAAGGACCCAACAGAAAGTCCAGTGCTAAGTGCAGTAAAACTGCAAGTCAATCCAGAATATATCCCAGAGCTAGTTGCCTTCTGAAAAGCTGACCAGTCTGTTTCACATTAAAATAAAGTGATTTGCAGGAGCTGAAATATTAAACATCATTCTTCCCCATGTGTAATTTAAAATGAAAAAGCTGATGACTTGTCGCAGCACTACAAGTCAGCTAAAAATCCTCTTTCTGGTGGTTCTAATATTATTGTTAGCTGCCAGCAACAGGGCTCCAGAACTATTTCTGAGGTTGTGGGTCTTTGCTGTATCCTAATGCTGAGTATGCATTTTAACAGAATAAGATTTACTTAACACTGCAGCTCACCACTATTTTTTATTTCCCAACATGAGCATTTTATGTCGTCTTTAGAGACCTACTGGAAGACTATGAAAAAATGTGCAAGCGGTTTGATAGCCTTATCCAGTTGCAGCAAGCAGCGGATACAGCTGACGATGGCAGCATGATGGAGCACAAGGTGGTGGAGAATCTGCAGAGCGCTGTACCGAGAACAATTTCTTAGACACTTACCTCTTCACTATTGAGTTCTCCAGTTAAATCCCAAAGTCAAGCTGAGACCTCAGTGAGCCCTTACTGGAATGTCTCTTTTGCTTCAGCTGCTCAGAGGAATTGTGTGTTTTCTGGGATACGGCTCTCAAGAGCTGATGGGGAGTCTCTGGATATACAAAAGTACTTACTCACTGAAGGGTCAATGGCTCTAGTTGGAGAGTTTGCTCATAGCTTCGCTGTTCAATATCTAGATAGGGAGCTTGAAATTCACCATGCAGACCAGAAACTCTTAATATGGGTGAGCGGGTTTACATGTTGGATGCAAAACAGACGTTAAACCATCTACTTAATAGACTTCAGCACAGGCTGTAAATACATGAATCTGGTATTAGAGATCTCAACGCATATCAGGTACTGTATAACAAGGATCCATATACAACTGTGTAATCCCCAATTTGCAAAATGTAAGAAAATAAGCAAACTAATCTCTGTTGTCCTGGCTGCTGACAACTGAGCAACTATTTGGATAGTAACATTATGCAACAACACAACAGGGAATACCAAATTATCTGTAGTTCTATCTGACCATAGTTGTTGTTATCTGTATGGATGAGGAGAAAAATGGTGTTAATTAGTATTACAGTACCCTAATGATTATGAGTGTAGCGGTAGTCACAATGAACACAAACAAGACAGGATTGCAGATTCACATTATGCTAAGCGATGTAATTATTATTATAATGGACATCAGTTCAATAGAATGTCATTAGAAGCATTGTGTTAATCCCCCCACAAAATAAACAATTAACTATAGATGGCATTGGAAATGAATATATATATATATATATATATATATATATTAGACAGTGCAGGATACCAACCTACCATCCACCTACAGATGTTCAAAAACAGATACACACAGTCAGACGATAGCGTCACTTTATGAGCAAAGAGTCTGGACAGCAACAAAGGATTAAACCGCATACGTGTCGGTCAATCAAATTGAATTATATGGGAACTGATATAGTTGGCATTGGGTGAATAGTGCACAATATTTCTCAAAGTGAGTCTTCTCTGTAATTTCCAGTGGAAACGAGGACTATATCAGCCATCCACTAACATTGTGCCAAACTTCCTTCAAAAGCAGGTGAGTTGCTTGTCGGCCATTCATTGAGGTAATTCAGGTTCGTAGGAGAGATCGCTTCTTGGCCACTATATGAATGACAAAAAAAGACCTGCAGCCCACAGTCTTTGGATCTTGTCTGCTATTTGAGAGGGAGAGTGGCAACCATTGGGGCTGAAAAGCGTCTCCACTGCCATCCAGCACAGGAGTAGAATCCAATTGTGGTTAATCAACAGAGCTGTCGTCCGCTGGTGGGTTAAATGAAGCCCTAATTGTCTCTGCAAAGGCGACTTCGTAAGTATCCAAAAGATATCTGAGCTCCTCTTGAACAAAAGAAGCTGACTTTATGGCTGACATAGGTATTCTCTGGTAGCAAATACAGGTAGCTTTTCCAGAAGTGACATGGAAGATAACACTGCTCTCTCTAGGGGAAGCCACAACTCTTTCATCAGGGCCTCAGCAAATGTTCTGGAACATTGGCGCTGGGACAGTAAAAAAAAAAAAGGATATGCTCTTCCTCATCTTGACTTATACAGGCCCATCTATCAAAGTGTCAACCTGCAATACGCCCGAATTCCGCGTCGTACATGGCGCGATGAGGATGCGCCTTACTTATCAAAGCTTTAAGATCGCAATAATTAGAATTTTATGACGTAACATACGATCCACCGTTCTCTATTCGACGCAGATCGATACGAGTTGAAATCATGTGTAAATTGAGCGTAATCCTCTGCATTCGCTCTCCTTTTCGAAACAATTTGAAGCTGTTCAGAAATTATCTAAAGTTCAACAATTACGTTCGCGTCTCATCCGACGCAGCGTACCTATTTCTCAATCCGCCACCTCTGAGCTTGCGGATGCTATAGAACTCAATCGGAATTAGAAATGATTTCTAATGAAAAACATTTATGGTCCTTTTATCATTTGTTATATATTTTCAGATAAATATCTATGTATAAAATATATATAAATTATAAAGTATGTATAAATATATCTATACGAAAAAATCATATACCTTAATTGTCTCTTCCAAAACTTGCAGCAATCAATATGTTGCTTCCACCTGCATTTTCAGCAGGTGAAATGCTCATTATAAAAGGGAGTGTCTAACAGCATAGAAAGTTTGATGTATGCAGTCATTACCAAGATGGAGATGATCAATCTATTTTGCATTGCTATACAACAAAGACGCAAAAGAAGGAGATTTTTGGAGTTAGTTCAGCGTTATGAACGACGCAGAAGGCCAAGGTTATTTTTACCTAGAATAGGGTTACATACCCTGAGTGACAGGGAAATTGTTCGAAGATTCCGTTTGAATAGAGGTTTAATTGAGAATCTGTATCTGGAGATCAAAGACTCCATTGAACCTATAACTTATAGGACAAAGGCAATCCCTGGAATGTTAAAACTGCTGGCTGTCCTCTATTTCCTCGCCACAGGATCATTTCAGGCTGTAACAAGTTTAGTTGTGGGGATGAGCCAGGCTTCTTTTTCAAGTCATCTAACTGTAGTATTAAAAGCCTTACACCAACGGATAGTAAATTATGTACATATTCCGGAAACACCAGAGGATTGGCATCGTGTGAAGGTGCAGTTCTATGGGATTGCTGGGATGACAAACATTTTGGGTGCAATTGACTGTACCCATGTGTTAGTGCAGCCTCCAAAGTTAGGAGAATTGCCCTATCGTGACCGCAAGCGTAACCATTCTTTAAATATACAGGTCATCTCTGATGCCAAATTGAAGATTATGAGCATCCGGTCAGGATTCCCAGGTTCAACACATGATTCTTTCATCCTGAGAAATTCGCATGTTTATGACCTGTTTCAGAATCATCAAATGCCAGAGGGAATTCTCCTAGGTAAATATCTCTTACTAATTGTCATATATGGATATAAAAATATTATGTATTTCATATTGCTAAAATCAAATTATTTTTTACACACAGGAGATTCAGCCTATTCATGTCTCCCATGGCTTTTCACTCCTGTGCTGAACCCCAGAACTCCTGCGCAAGTGCGCTACAATGAGGCTCATACATCTACAAGATGTGTTATAGAGCGCACATTTGGCGTTTTGAAAAGCAGGTTTCGTTGTTTAGACCTCTCTGGGGGAGTACTTCTATACAAACCAAAGAAAGTATCCCTGATATTTCTCATATGTTGCATGCTCCACAACCTAGCATTACGCATGCCAGATGCTGATATTTCTATGTTACAAGTAGAGTATGATGACAATGTGGCACCTTTAGAGCAAATTGATGCAAGTGGAGTACAAGCTCGATCTGATTACATCCATGCTCTATTTGAACAATGATTATGTAAATATATTGTACATATGTTCTTTTGTTTCATCATATCTTTATGTTTAAAATTATCCCAAAAGAGGCTATTTATGTTAGTTTAACTTAATAGTTAATATGTATTCAAATAAATGTTCTTCATTTCACACCTGACTCTTTTTTTAATGAAATATTTCTAATTAATACTCAATAGATTATAAGTGATAGACCATGTTATCATAGGGCTCTCAGAAAATGCTTAGATACAAAGTACATTAAACATCATCTTTCATGATTTATCGAGAAGGCAATTTTTATTATTAAATTATATTCTATTTTCCTCATCTTTGTATATAATTTTTGGAATCAGCATCAATGCAATACAGGTTTAACACATGATCTTGGGTGGTGTTCTTTAACCAATGGCAGATGTTTAGTCTCCCTGATTAGCTTGTAATAATAAAAATCAAAAATCCACCCAAATCAAATATATATATTTTGTTGCTCTTATTATATGTGTAGATACATGTTTACATTTTGCCTTAAAACATTATCATGGAGATTGACCATTTTCCATTGGTTAAAGCATTGATTTTTTAACCTATTTATTTTTCATGGCACACTTTTTTCAATTAAAAAATACTGTGACACACCACCATTCAAAAATTGTAAAAAATCACACGTATCCTAATAGAGTATATATATATATATATTATATACATACACACATCACACTGTATGTATTGTGCTGTGATGCCATGCCTCCTACAAACTATACGTGACATATTGACATTCATTCTCAAACAATCATACTGAATGTCTGTGAGTGAATAGCAATATGTCATGGTTGTACATGATGCCTGTCACATACCTCCCAATATATACATATTTGAAAGAGGGACACCCCTGCACTGGGAGTAAAAAAACAAGCAAAATTAAAGAAATATCTCACAATGTTGTCAGTCTGCCGTGGCACACCTGAGGATCTCTCATGGCACACAAATGTACCATTGCACACTGTTTGACAAACACTGGGTTAAGGCATCACACCCAAGCTTAGGGGTGCTAAGGATATCTTTGAATCTTAAGCCCGGGCTTCAAATTATATTATGTAGTGTAATATCAGTAATTATTATGCCCACTGAGTAACGGCACTTTAGTGCATATACATTATTTTTAAGGAGTTGAAAACATATATATATTTCTATTTATCAATAACATTGGTTATTACCTGTTCATGAGCTTCCATACATTCATATTTCATCAATATAGAACAAGTGAATGACTAAAATTCTACAATTAAAGTTGTTACTAGAAAAGTTAGAAATAACATTCTATTTTCTAACATAAACATTAATTATTATTGTGTTTATGTCCATTTAATATAGTTGTGTTGGTTCTGCATAACCGGTCAATGTTTAATAATGTTATTTATTTTAAAAAATATAAAATACTTTGGTGTACATTGTACCTTTAATAACTTATTAGATATGACCAATGAATAGTAATTAAAAACATCATTGTTTTCAAATAAAATACAATAAAGATAATCATCAAAATAATTTCTTTTATTAAATTATAACAAGCATTACTTCATGCATAATACAAACAAAATAAATAAAAAAACTAATCTTTAGACCGCTTAGAGGCAGTGGGAGATTGTGGAGGTGATCCTTCCCTTCTTGAAGAAAGTAATTCTTGAAGGGTACCCTGCATCAACAGAAATAAATTGCGATTGAAATTTCGGTTCTCTTCATCTGCTCTCTCCCTTCGCACCAACTCCCTTTCCTCTATGGCTACCCTACGTATATCTATAGCTATTCTCTCCCTTTGCAATTCCATTTGCATCTCCACCTGACGCCCCTGTTGCTGAATATATACACCCAATGTCCTAATCAACTCCTGTTGATTGTCACTATATTGCCTCCCCAGATTGACCATATTATTTATTGCTCCATCATCATCATGGCCAGGGGCAGCAACAGGGGCGGCGGCAGGTGCGGCGGCAGGGGCAGCAGCAGGTGCGGCGGCAGGGGCAGCAGCAGGTGCGGCGGCAGGGGCAGCAGCAGGTGCGGCGGCAGGGGCGGCAGCAGGTGCGGCAGCAGCAGGGTCAGATCCTGGTGCAGCAGGTTCAGCGGCGGCAGCAGCTGAATCTTCAAGATACCTTTCTATCTGTGTATCGTCATTCAGTAGGCTACCAATCAGATCTTGTGATTCGTCATATAAACTCTCCTGTATCTGCCTAACCACAATTGTAAGCTCCTCCGACAGCTGATGACACCGTTCGGTACCTATTGTAAATATAAACTAATATTATAATCAAAATTAAAGTAGCATGAATGTGCAATGTATTCTCTTTTTAATACACATTGATAAACAATAATATTTTTAATATCGATTTGTTCTCTTGTAATCTCATTTCTTAGTAATGATAAATAAGCACATATTCAACACTTGGGTTAGATATATTATGGTTGTTGCCTGCACAGATTCATCTGTAAATTTCATTAATATAAGTCACAGCCATCTGCAAGGATTGCACTCCTTTTCCATTCAACTAATAATAATACATTGCAGTTGACATTTAACACACCAATCATAATATATTTGTGTTTTTTTTTTTTTTTATTTAAATATATTATTTTTGGAATTAAAAATAAAAAATTATTAAAATATTAAATTTAAAAAATAATATGCCTCGTGCAGCTAGATCACACATGTACATTATTATTTAATGGAAAAATACATATGCCCTCAATAAAACAGTCATATAATGAACTTTTCATGGTTTTGTACATTTTAATCTGCATTGCAAAAATGCTATAAAAATGTTTGTATTACATGCACCTTTAAAGGGACATCCAACAATGTTTTTTAAAAAAAAAAAAAATACATAATCCCTTTATTAAACATTCGGTTTTGCATAACCAACACAGTTCAAATGAATGTTTATCTTTTAAATAAGTACATCAAGAGAACAAAGCAGAATTGGTAATAAAATTAAAATGGAAATGTTTATAACATTACATGCTCTATTTTAATTTCTTTAGCTTTCATAATTTACTGTCCCTTTAAAAGAATATTACATACAAAATAGGAAAGCATATGGATGTATTTCATGCAGTAATATAAACCCAAAAACTTTTATATACAACTATTAACAACTATGCTTTGAATACAAAGTAAGGGATTTTAAATTAATTGTATTGAAAGGCACAGTCTTGTCTAAATTATGCTTTCATTATTCAGATTGGACTTACAATTAAATTTGAAATTTGATTCAAATTTAATCATAAAATTCAGGTGATCAGGGGACTGGAAGAAGGTTCCTAGATACAAGGTAATCACAGAGGTAAAAAGTATATTAAAGGCACAGTCAACACCAGCATTTTTTTTTTTTTAAAAAGAGAGAAAATAGCTTTATTATCCATTTCCCACTTTTGCAAAAGCAGCACTGTTATATTAATACACTTTTTACTTTTGTGACTAAATGGTATCTAAGCATCTTTTAACCTCCCCTAATCACATGACTTTGTTATTATCTATTAACTTGTATTTTAGCCAATTAGTGCAGTGTCTGCCACTAGCCACGAGCGTAATCACAATGCTATCTATATGGCCTACATGAGCTAGCACTCCCCTGCTCTGAAAAGTAAATAAAATATAGGCGGACTTGAAGGGCATAAAAATCATATGATCCTTCCTAGGTTTGCTTTCAAATAGAATACCAAGAGAACAAAGCAAATCTCTTGCTAAATGTTAATTGTAAAGTTGTTGAAAGTTTGTTTGGGACTTGACTGTCCCTTTAATATAACTTTGTTTGTTATGCAAAACTGGTGAATGGGTAATAAAGGGATTATCTATCTTTTCAAACAATAACTATTGTTTTGTAGACTGTTCCTTTAAATAAGCACTTTTCATCAGCATTTTCAACAACATTCATTGCCTGAGCCTGAGGTGCTTCTACAATCTTCTAATTAATAAATGTAATAGTTCACAGGATACAATCACCTCTTTTGCTCTGAAGAGATGCAGTGTTTAATATGCTGTGGAAATAATTTCTAGATATGCATCACATGCATGTAGCAATATAATGTTGAGCAATCAAAAATATAAATTATTTTTGGGTAATACATAAATTTAGAATGATTTCACATATAAATGGTTGAACGCCCCTTTTATTTTCAACAGTTATATTTGACAAAATTTCAATGTGCCCTAATACTTATTAACCCTTTATATTACATGCAGCATCACAAGATAAAGTATTTTAATTTTGATATTGTTTACTTGTTTTATAAAACTCTGGAATGAAATCCAATATGCTATCTTACAATCTTTAAATAAAAAGTAAAATAATAAATATTTACTGTGATTTCATAGGGTCACACAAATTAATGATTATGGCATTCAGTGTCTGTTTAAGTTTTCACACTTACAACATTCAGGTGTTGCATTAATTGTATTACCTGAGGAGGAGGAGGAGATGGAAGAGGTAGGAGCTGGCCCCATAGCCCTTCTGACTTCCACTACAATTATAAAAAATGGCATTATAATTTAAACTTGAATATTAACAATTACACATTTACTTTAAACAGTTAACAATTACAGATTTACATTAAACAACAGTTAACATTAACTTACATACCTGTTGTTTGTCCAACACCTGGGTCAGGGGTGCTGCACATTATGTCTGGCTGTGTTGTAGCTGAAGAAAAACTGTGGCTGGAGTCTGTATCAATCAGCCCAGTATCAACCACAGGTAACGGCTGTGTAGCAACAGTAGAAGCTCTACTAGTAGATGCTGTAATAGATTAAGGTTTAAAATCAATATTAAGTATTAATATAATTGAAATCCAATATTAAACATTTATACCATTAACATTTTTTAAAATTCGGCGTCAGAAATGACGCCGTTGAAATATATAAATGTACCTTGTGCGGCTAAGGCGTCAGTGTCGTGGTCAAAATCTTCTAGACCCTGAAGCATATTTTCTCCCAATTTCTCCATTAACAAAGTTTCATATGTTGAGAGTTCTGCAACATATGGCTTCCCACCACCTGTCTGACGTGCTGTCTTTTTTTCTCTGGCCATCTTTGCCTTCAAGATTCTCTTAATATCCGAGAATCTTTTTTTGCAATTATCTACAGTTTTAACATTGTTCCCCTCAGCAGATACATTTTCTGATATTGAGCGCCATATTTCGTTTTTCCTGGAGGTAGTTGTTTTTTGTGCTTTAGCACCAAATAAAAAATCGTAATTTTCCAGCACCATAGTAACAAGAATCTGGTTCTGCTGGAAATTGAATTGGATATTGCGTCCTGATTTTGTTTTTCCAGACCCTGCAGATGCCATTGTCTATGCCAAATTGAAAGGTAATGGTTAACAGACAATTCTATCTCCTGAACCATACACATTCAATTGACTTTTCTCTTGATATTTATTGGGAATCGATGAACCAGGTGATCATTTAAATCAGCCAATCAGTATGCTATTGCAAGCAATGTAATCAATCAACAATCATCCAAAAGTTTATATAAATCCATATACTTTGTGCGCCATTCGTGTCTCCATTTTTATGTCGAATAAATTGGAGGATCTCTGATTTCAACACCCCATAGGTATGTATTTTTTTGATATTTCTCATTTTGTTCACTATTAATAACATTAATCATATAATTTACAAGATGTTTTTTTTAATCAACAGGCCTATGGGGCCATAAGGTTTTTCATGCGCTATTTCTGTTTTTGTTTGTGACGCAGATAATATAATTTTCTATTGGTTTTTAAAACGTACATTGGTGACGCATTTAAAATTAATATTTAGATGACGCTCATCATGTTTAGTGATTCGCTGTTGCATACAATATTATTCAGATGTCCCTCCAATCAATAAGCGAAACTAAAATTTATATTTTCAATAACCAATGAGACAGCTGTATACCTAGTATATTTATTGTCGCCTTAAAAAAAAGTTATTTTTGTTTCCGTGAGTTTACAAGTATGTCGAGAACACCAATTTTCACAGATGGGGAGCTTATTATACTTGTTTACGGAATGAACAGGTATTTCCCGAGGAGAATCGGTGGTGTGCGCGGTATTAGGCACGAGAGACGGGATGAAATAATATATGAGATGATGCGCAGGATGAGACGCGTTTCAGGTATACATAGGAGGCGACGACAGTGTCTGAGACGATTCAGTGACCTGAGACGCAGAGAGCCAGAACGCTATACGGCCATGAGGTCGCTCATTCGGAGATGTAAGTTTTTATTTTGTTTTCTGTTTAATCTCTGTCGAAACATATGACGCACCAAAATAAAGCATGTAAAATGTTGACTGTTAAAGGGATAGTCTACATCAGAATTATTATTGTTTTAAAAGATTTAGAGAATACCTTTATTAGCCATTCCCCAGTTTTGCATAACCAACACAGTTACTATAATATACTTTTAACCTCTGTCATTATCTTGTATCTAGGCCTCTGCAAAATGCCCCTTTATTTTATTTCTTTTGACAGACTTAGTTTAGCCAATCAGTGCCTGCTACCAGATAACTTTATCTCCACAAGCACAGTGTTATCTATATGAAATACATTTAAACTAAGAATACCAATAGCCAAATAAAATAATAGTAATTTGTAGAATTGTTTAAAAAAAGATGCTCTATCTGAATCATGAATTTATTTTTGTGCATAGACTGTACCTTTAAATAGTTGAAAGCATAAATGGTAAACAATCATTTACTTATGATAAATATTCAGAAAATATAGTATAATATATAGATATATGATATATGTGTTGTTATTATTAATTTAATCTGGAGTGTACAATGTCCAATTTTGGAAGCTGCATGAGCATTAGACATAGTAGTATAAAGTGAATAGTTGTAATGTGGACATGAATACTTTATAATTGCAGACCTATCAAGGCCAAGGGAGAGGATACCTAGGTATCTGCTGCCGGTATCCCACAGCAGCCCAGTGAGCAACAGGTCATCACCACCACTGCCACTGACTTTGCTCCAACCTCAGGGTGATGAGGACTCCCAGACATCCTCAGCTATGAGTGAAAATGAAGGTAATGTTACAAGATCTCATTATTTACATTAAAATGAGATATCAAAATATTTTAAATTTCGTAATGCTGATTCCTCAGGGATGTATTATGGCCTAGGCACACACGTTATTTGCATAGGGAATCAAAATTTGGATGTGCATCACATCTGTACTGTCCTCTATCTAAAATCAAGCATATAGTACAGTGACTGATAATGTGAATGATTCTGTAGAGAAGACAGGGCACACGCAATGATTAATGCTTATAGGCATTGCTAATTCAAAAGATTTGCTAAATTAACTGCTTAAATATTTGGTGTGAAAAGCATTACACACGAGAAACTGGAACAGTGCTAAGCATCAAAAGGTGATAAGGGAGGACAAGACATTGTTACAATATGCTGTATCCCATTATCTGCTGAAGTGCATCTGTGACCTTTGTGGTTATTGCAGGTCTTAGCAGGTAACGGAATGGAATAGCTAATATGTAATATTTCTTTTTTAAAAGCATGAGGTTGTCACAACCATCTAACAGCAATGATGGTCATAACATATAACTTTAAACATATTCATCTACCAAATAATCATTTGTGTTTGTGTTTCTTCTCGGACAGATGAAAGTGATGAATCATCCTCATCATCCGAGGAGGAGATTTCCCCAGAAGCATGTCCTACACTGGTGACGGCAGAGGAGGAAGAGGAGCCTGAAAATGAAGGTAGGAATCTATCATGTTCTCTTTTGTTAAAATTCCACATTGATTTGGAAATAATCTGCAGACACTTGAATCTTTTTGCTTTCTAGAACAATGTGGGGGATAATCTAGGCCTTGACAACAATTCTGCATCCATAACAATGATTTTTCGGGGGGGGGTTGTGTTTCTTCTCCAACAGATGAAAGTGATGAATCATCCTCATCATCCGAGGAGGAGATTTCCTCAGAAGCATGTCCTACACTGGTGACGGCAGAGGAGGAAGATGAGCCTGAAAATGAAGGTAGGAATCTATCATGTTCTCTTTTGTTAAAATTCCACATTGATTTGGAAATAATCTGCAGACACTTGTATCTTTTTGCTTTCTAGAACAATGTGGGAGATAATCTAGGCCTTGACAACAATTCTGCATCCATAACAATGATTTTTCGGGGGGGGGTTGTGTTTCTTCTCCAACAGATGAAAGTGATGAATCATCCTCATCATCCGAGGAGGAGATTTCCTCAGAAGCATGTCCTACACTGGTGACGGCAGAGGAGGAAGATGAGCCTGAAAATGAAGGTAGGAATCTATCATGTTCTCTTTTGTTAAAATTCCACATTGATTTGGAAATAATCTGCAGACACTTGTATCTTTTTGCTTTCTAGAACAATGTGGGGGATAATCTAGGCCTTGACAACAATTCTGCATCCATAACAATGATTTTTCGGGGGGGGGGTTGTGTTTCTTCTCCAACAGATGAAAGTGATGAATCATCCTCATCATCCGAGGAGGAGATTTCCTCAGAAGCATGTCCTACACTGGTGACGGCAGAGGAGGAAGATGAGCCTGAAAATGAAGGTAGGAATCTATCATGTTCTCTTTTGTTAAAATTCCACATTGATTTGGAAATAATCTGCAGACACTTGTATCTTTTTGCTTTCTAGAACAATGTGGGAGATAATCTAGGCCTTGACAACAATTCTGCATCCATAACAATGATTTTTCGGGGGGGGGGGTTGTGTTTCTTCTCCAACAGATGAAAGTGATGAATCATCCTCATCATCCGAGGAGGAGATTTCCTCAGAAGCATGTCCTACACTGGTGACGGCAGAGGAGGAAGATGAGCCTGAAAATGAAGGTAGGAATCTATCATGTTCTCTTTTGTTAAAATTCCACATTGATTTGGAAATAATCTGCAGACACTTGTATCTTTTTGCTTTCTAGAACAATGTGGGGGATAATCTAGGCCTTGACAACAATTCTGCATCCATAACAATGATTTTTCTGGGGGGGGTTGTGTTTCTTCTCCAACAGATGACAGTGATGCATATGCTACATCAGCCCTAAGTCTGGAGGAGAGACAAGAGGAGGAGGCGGAAAGTGAATGTAAGCATAAGCATTTATCATATATTATTTCACTGCTATATTTATTTTGAATTTGTAGACCCTATATTGTATATTTTGTAAACAATGTGGAGTATAATGTAGGCCCCTTGACGCATATTCAAGATCAATAACAATATATTTTTTGCGATTCTCGGACAGCTGAAACAGACAGTGGCACTGAATATGCAGCCACAGCAGAGGATGAGGTGGAAAAAAAAGAAAGTAGGAAGATTTCATATGATGTTTTTTTACTTATATCTGGAAAGTGAATTGTTGTAACAAAACTAATTTTGTGTTTTTATTACAGCGGTTGAAATAGGGACACAAACAGAGCCCTCAGTTACACAATTCAGGGACCTTCGTCAGGCACTGCGAAATTTTGTAGAGGCTGCAAGAGTACTAGAGCATTCACTTCAAAATCTTTAAGAAATTCATTGTATATATTTTTCTTTGTTTTACAACAATCATTTTATGAATAATTAAAAATTTATATTTATAATATCATGTGTCACTCCATTATTTTAAGGATTATCTTAAAGGGACATGAACATAAAATATATGTTTAATCATCTATAAATAGCATGCAATGTGGTAGATTATTATTTGGTTATAAATTTATATCTATCCTTTGATGTCAAACATATTTTTCAAAACCATATAGCTGCTCAATTATGTCTACATATGGATGCCTTATGTGATTGGCTTGCACATGTGCATTGTTATTTTATAAAATAAAAATATCTGAGGGATAATAGAAGTGAAAATGATTAATGCTGCTTGAAAAGGTTTTGTCTATCGGCAAAATGAAATTACATATATCAGTTTGATGTCCCTTTAACATATGAAATGACATTTTTTTTAAATATAAAACTCAATTGAGTAATAATTCACATTACATGTTTTTAATATATTATTGATACAATCGATAATATATTTCATCAATCAAAAATGATTCATATGAATACATAATGAGATATGAAGAACAATGTTGATTTATTAAAAATATTACAATGTTGATGAACATATCAAACAATTTAGTAATTGGACATAACAGGTATATAAATATATATATATACACACAAACAGACATACAGGGGCCCATTTATCAAGCTCCGAACAGAGCTTGTGGGCCCCTGTTTCTGGCAAGTCTTCAGACTCGCCAGAAACACTAGTTATGAAGCAGCGGTCTAAAGACCACTGCTCCATAACCCTGTCCGTCTGCTCTGAGCAGGCGGACAGGAATTGCCGTAAATCAACCCGATCAAGTACAATTGGGTTGATTGACACCCCCCTGCTGGTGGCCAATTGGCCGCCATTCAGCAGGGGGTGGCGTTGCACCAGCAGCTCTTGTGAGCTGCTGGTGCAATGTTAAATGCGGAGAGCGTATTACTCTCCGCATTTAGTGAGGTGTTGCAGACCTGATCAGCATTGTCGGATCAGGTCCGCAACACCTTTGATAAATAGGGGCCACAGTGTCTATCTCTCTCTCTCTCTCATTATATATATATACTTTTATCTATATATCTATCTTTAACTATATCTGTATTTATATATCGATATCTATATATCTATATATATATCTATATATATATATCTATATATATATATATTTATAGATATAGATATAGATATATATAGAGATATATCTATATATATATATATATATATCTATATATATATAGATAGATATATCTGATTATATTAAATAAGATATGTGCAGATGTCAGGTATAGAGTTGAAATAATTAGAGTAAAATAATGCTTCATATAACAAATAGTCGTCAAAATTTAGAAACTGGTAATTCGCGACCTAAAACACCAAAATTTATCAACAAATTCGCTAAACCAGTACGATGCTAATCGCGCCGTACTTGACGCGCGTGTTTTTAACCTTTTTCTTCATAAATTTGAGGATCGTATTAAGATTCTCAGCCGCGATGTTTGCCGAAGTTTAGCGAGCGTATAGACGCCCGCGAATGCAACATATTTGACGCTTTGATAGATGGGCCTGAAAGAGTCTAAAGCTGTATTTCTGTGAAGTGAATGTCACTGCGATCCGAAGATAATTAACAGATTAAAAAAGATTTGTCGCCAGCCCATAATGTTTCAACCTTTCGTGGCCGCCGACCGAAAGCTCCCCCATTCTATTTTTTATTTATTTTTAATGCTTGCCCCTCCCTCCTCACACTTAGGTCCTTGTGCAGATATTTTCTATTCCAAACAATCTTTTATTCATTGAGCTTCCTGAAACTTAGTATTGTGTGATTCTGTGTAGAATTGCAGGGGAGCAATGGCATTAAAGGGACTGTCAAGTCAAAATTAAACTTTCATGATTCAGAACGAACATGCAATTTTTAACATTTTTCCAATTTGCTTCTCATCTAATTTGCTTCCCTCTCTTGGTATCCATTGTTGAAAGCATATATAGGTAGGCTCAGAAGCAATGCACTTCTGTTAGCTGCTTGTCACTGTTTCGCCCAGTGTGTTTAGCTAGGCCCGAGTAGAGCATTGCTCTCCTCTAACAAAGGATACCAAAATAATAAAGCAAATTTGATAATAAAAGTAAATCTGAAAATTCTAAGCTCTATCTGAAACCCAAAAGTTTTATTTTATAATTATATCCCTTTAAGGTCTATTTCTCAACTTTGTATGTTTATTTTAAAACATTTTTGCTGTGAAGAAGGGACTTGTTATTTCTGCAGACACAAATTCACAGTTTTCAGAACTACAAAACCAAAAATATTTGATATCTTCAAGATAGAATAAAATTAGCAAAATAATCTTACAGAAACCTCAAGGAGAGCATGACATTGTGAATGGAATTCATTTACCAAATACATTTTGCATGGGATAATGCATAGTAGGTGGTTATTGCCAATGTTTTTTGCTGTTAGAGTTGTTCTCATTTTCTTCTTTAGTCAGATAAACTGCTTATGTAAGGTATAAGGGTTGTTTAAAGTTAATATAGAAATTAATTCTGTAAATGTATGTGGGAAACACTTAGGCCTAGGTTACGAGTGGCGTCAGCTTTTTTAAAAGTAAAATGTTTTTGTTTGTGCACTAACCCATCGCACGCAAAAAGCCAAACAGAATATTGCGACCATGTTAACGTATTCCCCCATAGACTTCAATGGAGAGTAAAAAGTGGGAAAAAACCCTAACACACTTTCTTGCACACAAACCCGATCGCATTTTGTCAAGTGCAGTAACACATGAAATATGAATATTTCCCACTCTAATTTTCTTCAGATAGCAAAATATGTTCTATTTATTCATAAATATATATATATATATATATATATATATATATATATATATATATATATATATATATATACAAAATCAGAAACAGACCTTGCACTCGCTGGATTTTTTAACAAACTTTTTTACTTGGCAAAAATAGTGACGTTTCGGGGACAGTGTATCCCCTTCCTCAGATCTGAGGAAGGGGATACACTGTCCCCGAAACGTCACTATTTTTGCCAAGTAAAAAAAGCAAAATATGTTCTATTTATTCATAAATATATATATATATATATATATATATATATATATATATATATATATACAAAATCAGAAACAGACCTTGCACTCGCTGGATTTTTTAACAAACTTTTTTACTTGGCAAAAATAGTGACGTTTCGGGGACAGTGTATCCCCTTCCTCAGATCTGAGGAAGGGGATACACTGTCCCCGAAACGTCACTATTTTTGCCAAGTAAAAAAGTTTGTTAAAAAATCCAGCGAGTGCAAGGTCTGTTTCTGATTTTGTATCTAATTTCACTAGCACCCTGGTTGTTGCATATAAGTGAGAGTGCACATCTTTGCTAAACGTATATATATATATATGATGTTTTGTTGGTAAAATATATATCTATACCTATATATATATAGCAGTTAGTTTACTTGTAAAGTTTTTGATGAGCTGTCACTTCCCATTTCAGTTAGGTCTTGCTAGCTCCCTCCTGATGTATACTTTTCTTGTAGGTATAGAGAGCATTACATCTGTAAAATCCCACTTGTTAACACAAATACACATAGCTTTACTTGATACAGTATTACAATATATTGACTGATGCTGACAATACCATATTAATTGCAACGCTCCATTTTTCTTAACTGAGCCTTTGGTAAGAGGTTGCCTGTTAATTAATTAATGTCTACTTATTCAATTTGACTTCTGCACAGACATTCTCATAATATGTGTATAGCATGTCACATTAGTAAGCTGCTGTGCTATATGTAATGTCATCTATTGCTGTATGCCACACCTTTCAGCTCTGCTGCTATAGCACCCAAGTATTATTCTTTTTGTAGTCCTAGGGCAAACAAGGAACAGGATACAGCTTCTACAGAGACTGAATCTGTTGTTTAGCCCAGGAACTTATTCAAGCTTTTTTCCCAAGACCCAGTGCAACGATACCACATACCTTTGCAACCCTATTTTTATACAACAAAATAGCTGCAACTTTTGGCAAAGTGAATAAAAAGTGTGCATACTTTATACCTGATTGTAGTCAAACTTGAAAGTGCTGTATAAAGTAATAACACACACTCATACAACAGACACACATATACAACACAAACACCACACACACACTCTCATACAACACACCCCACACACCCTCTCATACAATGCACACCACACACACATTCTCATACATCACACACACTCTCATACATCACACACACCACACACACTCTCATACATAACACACACTCTCATACATAACACACACTCTCATACATCACACACACTCTCATACATCACACACACCACACACACTCTCATACATAACACACACTCTCATACATCACACACACCACACACACTCTCATACATCACACACACCACACACACTCTCATACATAACACACACTCTCATACATCACACACACCACACACTCTCATACATCACACACACAACACACTCTCATACATCACACACACACTCATACCACACACACTCTCCTACAACTCACACACACGTCGCAAACCAGTAAACCTGGTGTTGCAACCCAGAAATGGGTCCCGACTCGTGGTTTAAAGAACCCTGCTCTAAGTGATCATTGCCTCTTTCTATAGTCCGGTTCCATCTAGACACAGATAATTCATTATTATATAACATTCTGCAGGTTCCAGCATCTGATTCTTTCAAATATTATAACTGTGACATTTTTTTTGCAGTAGGATAGCTCCATTAAGAGTCAATACTAGAGGTTAGATAAAGGGACAGTCAAGTCAAAATTAAACTTTCATGAATCAGATAGGGCATGCATTTTTTTTTTTTTTTTTAATAATTTTTATTGAGGAATATTCAAAGGCATACAATAGTCATAAAAACAGGTTCTTGCATTGCATGTCACATACAGTGAGATTTAGTGTTACAAGAATGAGAAGACAAACACAGAAAATAAACGTAAGTGTAACAATTTACATATCATGCAACCATGAGATACATAGAATGCCAAACATTGAAATGCCTTTTAAGTAAAATCCTAGGCCGCTCTTGGACCATCACAAGCATTAAGATAAAAGAAGGCATGTGCAAACAAAAGAGACCACTTGTGGATCTCGTTAGTAAACCTCAGTTTTTTATAATTTTATCTCATACTAATATGAATAGTGTGTAGGTTAAATAAAGTGCTAAAGGGATAATATTATTACGTGCATATATAGATTTGGACAATCTTGCGTAGGTTAAGAGAGAAATAAAGCTGAGTATAATGATAACCTGCAAGATTTTGCTAGAAAGGAGGGTATATAGGGTGCGGTATATGTGAGAAAAAACGCGTATTCAGTCCTCCCACTTAAGGGAGGCATATTAAGTGGAGTGGGGGGGTGGAGGTGATGAGTTACCTATGAGAAGCAGACAAGAGATGTCAGCTTGTCTTCTAAATTTGCCAAACAGATGCACATGAAATGGGTTGTAATTGGGCTAACTACTATAGGTGGTTGTTTAAACTAGGTGGGTAAAACTTAACATGACTCTAATTGAGGTCTCAAGAGCATGTGGATAACTAGGGGAGAAGTAAATATAGATTAGCTACTCATTATAGTAATGCTGCATTAAGAGTGTTGTAAGTATATAGATCCCAAATAATGGGAATGTTAATGCAGGGCCAGCCTGCAACAGGAGCATACCTGGAGTATTGAATTGATGTTGTACTTCATAATGTGGTTGGGCGTGATTTTGATATGTATGCTAATTAATATATTAATGAGATAACAAACAAGAAATAGGGGATAACATTATTCCACGCCGAGATTGGTATCTATCTAGGACGAGGGGAGGAACAGAACTTACTGTAGGCAAGCTCAAACCTATTAGGTATTATTATTAGTAGCTAATTATCTAAGGGGATCTTGCCCTTGAAAATAAGTGAACAGGGAAGCGTCTCCTCACCCCAAATAATTACACACTGGGACTGAAGAGATATTTGGATTTACAGAAAAGTATAAAATGCAGTTGCTATAAGGGGATGATTCCTATAGGGAGAACAAACGCTAAAGCAGCTGAAAAAAACATTAGTATGCTTCTGCTGCCTAGGCACGGGCCCTATGCCCAGCAACAGGCACACAACTTATTTAAAACACATAGTTGCAGCATGTGGAGCTGTAGAGCCCCAAATTATTAGATAACGACAGAAACACTAGGCACTTTATACAAATATCTTTTAGCACAATTGCGGGCAGATTGTAATGATCAAGACAACTGCATCATTTGAGTCTATTGACTAGCATAAGGTAGTCGTTAAATCAAGGACGTGGTTCCTGGGGATAGATAAGTAAAGTCTGGTCTGGTAACTGTAATTACGGTAATAGTGTCCTGCAAATTTGATATATCATGGGCCATTTGAAAATCTGCAATGAGTAACCGAATATATGAGCAACATAGAGATAAAATCCATTTGCTGTGAGATATATACAGGTGCAGCTAGGAAATAACTGGTTACCAGGTGAAGTTCTTTAGGGGCGCTACATGGTATCTACATTAATAGCCCCTTAGTCAGATGGTGGCCATGAACCGTAGGATACACTGTGCTAGTTAATATGGGCTGTCAAAGGAGCAAGGTGTCATACCATGCAGCACATAAGGACAAGCAGCAGCAGCTGAGAGATAGGAGATTGCCCAGTTAGTTATCTATCAATCTAGACCTTAAATATATAATTAGAGAGGTCACCGTGGTCTTGCCGTGAACAGTCTGTACATTGACAATAAGTGCGGTGCCTAGCAACACAAAAACAGGGTCTCCATATATATATTATTATAGGTAAACATGGAAATTGCAATAACGGAAAGCAGATTAAGTAGCTGCATAAGAGCATTAAACTTTGGTATAACATTAATAGGTCTATCTTGTAGTGGTGTTATAGGTTGGTCGCAAGAAACCACATTATTTCCCCATCACATTGTAATGGAATTTATTAAAGGAGACTTTTAGCCCACTCCTAGTCTTTCATGCAAAGCCAAAGTCCCCGCCAGTGTCCTCAATTCAAAACAGGGATCATGGATAGAGTAATGTACATTTTGGGCTGATTTCTTATCCATCTGGCTAGTTTGCCACTTATCAAACATACCTCCAAAGGCCACACCAGAGGTTAGATGATACCAAGCTAGGAGGTCTTGATCCGCCGGAGCCGATGAGCCCCCAACAACACATATAGTGCCCAGAGGTGTACATTGTGCAGCTTTCGACAGCCCGCCTCCATCTTCTTGCTCGTTTGATTGTACCACCGCTATCACGCTCTCCACTCCCAGAGTGTCCTGTAGATGATAGCGAGTGGGAGAGGTATGCCGGGGCACCAGAGCATCCTCCCCCTTGGGTATCTCATTAACAGCGGGAGTGCGATGAAGACAGACACTGGGCGCTGTTTCTGACTGCCGTGGCGCAGACATCCTAAAGTCCGCAAGCACCTCGTGACAGCTATTCAAAAAACAGTGGATCTCTTCCATAATGCGCTCCGCGGTGTCCATGTTTGGCAGCAGTCGTCAGGTTTAGGAGTAACACAGTCGCCGTTAGTAAGCCTCTGTCGTCCCTGTAGACACTGTGCAGGCCCCAAGATGGCGGCTCCCCAAGCCGCTTGCAAACAGTTTACTTCCGATATATGCGTAGTTTCAGCAAAGCAGTGTTATTAGTTTTGGGAATAGGTGCCAAGGTCAGTCATGTCAGTAAATTTTCATAGTTGGACCGATTTAGAAGCTTGCAGGGTCACTAAATTCTTAAATTATTTGTGTAGTATCCGGAGCTCCTGAAATGTGCGACCTATCAGCTTCCTAGTTGGCTCCGCCCCCCGCATTTTTTTTTTTTTTAAATGGATGATGTTGTCAAAACAAAAGCCTTCAGGTACGTTAAATAATAGATTACAAGCTTGCAACAAAATGACAAAAGTGACCTAATTGACACAAATTAAATATACAATATAATTATCCTCATTTTTGTCCCTACAGCCGCTCAGTGAGGTCACTCATGGACCTATGATATTGGTTGAAGAGATTTGGGGATTGTATAAATTGAAGGCTACTGAACCTTCTATTGTTATATATTCAAATAAGCATTGAACAAAATTAGAAAA
Source organism: Bombina bombina (assembly GCF_027579735.1). Lineage (NCBI taxonomy): Eukaryota > Metazoa > Chordata > Amphibia > Anura > Bombinatoridae > Bombina > Bombina bombina. The sequence continues at coordinate 1,356,908,264 of NC_069500.1, forward strand.
ATAAATAAAGTAAATAAATAAAATGAAGAAAGAAAAGAGAAAGAAAAAAGACAGATCTAGACAGCTAATAAACTAGAATATAAGCACCATATAAGCTAAATATATTAAGAGGAGTCTAGAATATGTGAAGGAAGTTCTAAAAATGTTATTGAGGGTGAAATGCAAAATCTCACATAGCCTTTTCATAAATATATGAAAATAAATGATATGGGATTTTGAAGATTACCATGGCCTCTAATTCTCAAAGTCTGGCGGACCTGATCTGACACTGCGGATCAGGTCTGCCAGACCTCGCTGAATACGGCGAGCAATACGTGTATTCAGCATTGCACCAGCAGCTCACAAGAGCTGCTGGTGCAACACCGCCCCCTGCAGACTCGCGGCCAATCGGCCGCCAGCAGGGGGTGTCAATCAACCCGATCGTACTCGATCGGGTTGTATTGCGGTGATGTGTGTCTGCCTGCTCAGAGCAGGCGGACAGGTTATGGAGCAGCGGTCTTTGTGACCGCTGCTTCATAACTGCTGTTTCTGGCGAGCTTGCAGGCTCGCCAGAAACACGGGGCATCAAGCTCCATACGGAGCTTGATAAATATGCCCCAATATCTTTAAAGGCCAACTAGTGGCCCAAAATAGCAAATATGTATATATAATTACAATGGCTTTTAATTAGCTACTCTTTATCATAGTAGTATGCAAAAAAATAGATAGATAGCTCTGTAAAACTGGTGTGTGATAACATTTAGGTAACAATACTAAAAGTGTTGAGTGCTTTTATAAATACAATGCTTGTACAAACTGAATGTTTATATATGAGTCACATATGATGCACTGTATATACAGCTAATGCAGCACTCGCTCAGCCATGCGCATCACGTGACTTCTGTGCCCGTGTCGCAATATGCTGGCACTAGTACTAAAGCCCGTGTACACGGGCCATTTTTTGCAGTACAGTGGTCCCACCCCTTGCTCTCTCCCCCCTCTCTTTTGCTCTCTCTTCCCCCCTCTCTTTTGCTTTCTCTCCCCCCTCTCTTTTGCTTTCTCTCCCCCTCTCTTTTGCTCTCTCTCTCCCCTCTTTTGCTCTCTCTTTCCCCTCTTTTGCTCTCTCTCTCTCTCTCTCCTCTCTTTGGCTCTTCCCCCCCTTTCTTTTGTTCTCTCCCCCCCTATTTGGCTCTCTCCCCCCCCTCTTTGGCTCTCTCTCCCCCCTCTTTGGCTCTCTCTCCCCCCTCTTTGGCTCTCTCCCCTCTTCTGCTCTCTTTCCTCTTTGGCTCTCTCTCTCCCCCCTCTTTGGCTCTCCCCCCCCCCTTTGGCTCTCTCCCCCCCTCTTTGGCTCTCCCCCCCTTTGGCTCTCCCCCCCTTTGGCTCTCTCTCCCCCCCTTTGGATCTCTCTCCCCCCCCTCTTTGGCTCTCTCTCCCCCCTCTTTGGCTCTCTCCCCTCTTTGGCTCTCTCTTCTCTTTGGCTCTCTTTCCTCTTTGGCTCTCTCTCCCCCCTCTTTGGCTCTGCCCCCCCTTTGGCTCTCTCCTCCCCCCTTTGGCTTTCTCCTCCCCCCTTTTGGCTCTCTCCTCCCCCCTTTGGCTCTCTCCCCCCCCTCTTTGGCTCTCCCCCCCCCCTCTTTGGCTCTCCCCCCCCCTCTTTGGCTCTTCCCCCCCCTCTTTGGCTCTTCACCCCCCTCTTTGGCTCTCTCCCCCCCCCCCTCTTTGGCTCTTTCTCCCCCCCCCACTCTTTGGCTCTCTCTCCCACCCTCTTTGGCCCTTCTCCCCCCTCTCCTGCTCCCTCTCTGTCTCTGTCTAATTGAAAGCCTTTGCCTCTCTGGCCACGCCCCCATCACGGCAACACCCCGTCCGACCACGCCCCTCACAGCACCCAGCCACGCCCCTTGTGACGCCCGGTCATGCCCCTCGCGATGCCCGGCCACGCCCCCATCGCGATGCTCTCGTCGGCCACGCTCCCTCCCTAACACTCCTCCCTCCCTGACACTCCGCTTCAGCCTTGCTCTGTGCTGAGTGCTGTGTCAGGATCCAAAGGGCCAGGTATGTTTGTCACGTGCAGTCTCTACTATGCATGACTGCATCTGACAAACATACTTGGCCATTTATTATATAGGATATATATCATCACCAAGCGCCGGATCAGCAGTCTAATTGAAGACACTCTTCTTGAACTATTTGGGGTAAACTGAACATCAAGAATAGAGATTTATGCTTAGTTTGTTATTATTAGACAGTATTAGTTTGTTTAACCCCTTAATGACCGGACCATTTTTCAATTTTCTTACCCTTAATGACAATGGCTATTTTTACATTTCTGCAGTGTTTGTGTTTAGCTGTAATTTTCCTCTTACTCATTTACTGTACCCACACATATTATATACCGTTTTTCTCGCCATTAAATGGACTATAAAGAAAAATATAAAATATGAGGAAAAAATTGAAAAAAACACACTTTTTCGAACTTTGACCCCCAAAATCTGTTACACATCTACCCATTCTAAATAGTTTCTAAATTTTGTCCCGAGTTTAGAAATACCCAATGTTTACATGTTCTTTGCTTTTTTTGCAAGTTATAGGGCCATAAATACAAGTAGCACTTTGCTATTTCCAAACCACTTTTTTTCAAAATTAGCGCTAGTTACATTGGAACACTTGATATCTTTCAGGAATCCCAAAATATACCTTGACATGCATATATTTATATTAAGAAGACATCCCAAAGCATTGATCTAGGCCCATTTTGGTATATTTCATGCCACCATTTCACCTCCAAATACGATCAAATAAAAAAAAAACTAAAATTTTTCACAATTTTAGGTTTCTCACTGAAATTATTTACAAACAGCTTGTGCAATTATGGCACAAATGGTTGTAAATGCTTCTCTGGGATCCCCTTTGTTCAGAAATAGCAGACATATATGGCTTTGGTGTTGCTTTTTGTTAATAATAAGGCCGTTAAATACTGCTGCGCACCACACTTGTAATATGCCCAGCAGTTAAGGGGTTAATTAGGTAGCTTGTAGGGTTAATTTTTAGCTTTAGTGTAGAGATCAGCCTCCCACCTGACACATCCCACCTCCTGACCCCCCTCAAACAGCTCTCTTCCCTCCCCCACCTCACAATTGTCACCGCCATCTTAAGTACTGGCAGAAAATCTGCCAGTACTGAAATAAAAATATTTTTAATTTTTTTATTTTATTTTTTCATACAGTCTGCAGTGATGGATCCCCCCTTACCCCACAACCTCCCTGATCCCCCCATGCATCTCTCTAACCCTCCCCCTCTATCTATTTGCCGCCATCTTGGGTACTGGCAGCTGTCTGCCAGTACCCAATTTGCCCCCCAAAATATTTTTTTTTTACTTTTTTTATATGCAGTATTTATTTTCTGTAGTGTAGCTGGCCCCTCTAAATATATATACATCCCTCCCCCTCCCAGATCCCTTACTAAAGAAAGGAGATCCCCTGCATAAACATTGATGCTTTTTTTTTTTTAAGTTGCAAGCATATTTTGCACCCCCCCTGCCCCCCCGGCCGCAAATGCGATCCCAGCGCAAACTGCCAACAATGTGAGTCTGATTGGGGAATAACACAAGGTACATAGTGCCAAAAGCTGCTCCCACCCACCAACGACTTTGTTTACATCCTTAGCCGATGCAGATGGGGCCACAGAGTGGCCCTTTCTGCATCGGTATGTTAAATGGGGGATTGCAGTGATGCCTCAATATTGAGGCATCACTACAATCCCTTGTAAGCAGCTGGAAGCGATCAGGATCGCTTCCAGCACTTCAGACAACAGAGGACATACCAGGTACGTCAACTGTCATTAAGGGAAGTTTTTCCTATGACGTACCTGGTAAGTCCTCTGTCATTAAGGGGTTAAAGGATTTTTAGAAGGTGTTATAGGTCCCTTTAAATTTTTCCATTGGCAGGCTGTCTGCCAGTACTTGGGGGTGACCAGTGGGGGGTGAGGGAGGGAAGAGAGCTGTTTGTGAGAGATCAGGGGGTGGGAAGTGTCAGGTGGGAGGGTAATCTCTACACTAAAGGTAACATTATCCTTACAAGCTACCTAATTAACCACTTAACTGCCGGGAATAATAGAAGTGTGGTGTGCAGCAATAAAACTTAAAAGAGTGAAATCACAGGAAAGAAGATCAAGTGAAAATATACTTACAAGAGTACTGGCACTCTTATGTAAAGAAGTGCGAATGTGCAGGCTTACATTTAACAGCAGTAGGTACGCTGGCAAAAGGCTCCTCCGATACGTCAAAGGGCACAGCCGTGGGCTCTCCTCCGAAAAAGCCACAGGATCTTCTGAATCAGCACTTTTTGTGGTGTGCGGCTACCCCAGTATGTTGGAAGTTGGAGGCGATGTCCGTCAAAACCAGGCTGTTTGAAAGTTTAATGAGCGCCCAAAAAACAGTGGGATATCATAAGATAAAAAACTATAACGAAGCTTAATATGAATTCATCTGAGGAAACGGCCAAGAGCTTGCAGCCAAGAAACACGTTATAAGCTCATTTAATAAATTGTACATTGTTTTTATATTAAGCTTCGTTATAGTTTTTTATCTTATGATATCCCACTGTTTTTTGGGCGCTCATTAAACTTTCAAACAGCCTGGTTTTGACGGACATCGCCTCCAACTTCCAATATACAGGGGTAGCCGCACACCACAAAAAGTGCTGATTCAGAAGATCCTGTGGCTTTTTCGGAGGAGAGCCCACGGCTGTGCCCTTTGACGTATCGGAGGAGCCTTTTGCCAGCATACTGACTGCTGTTAAATGTTAGCCTGCACATTCGCACTTCTTTACATAAGAGTGCCAGTACTCTTGTGAGTATATTTTCACTTGATCGTCTTTCCTGTGATTTCACTCTTTTAAGTTTTATTGCTGCACTATGAGGTGCTGTCTTTCCTTGTTCACAATGTATAGGTTTGCCATTGCTTTTTGGAAATTTAAAGGCCGCTTATTGCATCTACTCTCCACACTTCTATTATTCCCTGCCGTGAAGGGCTTAATTAGGTAGCTTGTAAGGTTAATTTTAGATTTAGTGTAGAGATTACCCTCCCACCTGTCACTTCCCACCCTCTGATCCCTCACAAACAGCTCTCTTCCCTCGCCCCCACCCACACTGCTCACCCCATCTTAAGTACTAGCAGAGTGTGAGTGTAATCATTAACATCTATCAAAAATTTCTGTTCCATTCAATATTGGGCCATGTGGCGCTTCTGTCTTTTTGTGTTGCAGAATATTAATATAACAGAGTTGGGTTTGCAAAACTGGGGAATGGGTTATAAAGGGATTATCTATCTTTTTAAACAATGAAAATTCTGGAGTAGACAGTCCCATTTAATGTTTAGTGAAGTGTAATGTGAATTTTTATTAGTAACGTTTTTCAAATGTCGGTGATGTCATTACTTTAACCCCTTACCCAATAAGAAGAGAGCTGTTTAGTAGGGATCAGGGGGTGGGAAGTGTCAGGTGGGAGGGTAATTTCTACACTAAAGCTAAAATTAACCTTACAAGCTACTTAATTAACCCCTTTACTGCTGATAATAATAGAAGTGTGGTGCACAGCTGCAATTAGCGGACTTCTAATTACCAAAAAATGTCTGCTATTTCTGAACAAAGGGGATACCAGAGAAACTTTTACAATCATTTGTGCCATGATTGCACAAGCTGTATGTAAATAATTTCTGTGAGAAACCCAGTTTGTCAAAAATATATATATATATTTTTAATTTGATCGCATTTGGCAGTGAAATGGTGACATTAAATATACCAAACTGGGCCTAGATCTATACATTGGGTTGTCTACTTATATATATATAGTTTTGACAGGTAAATAATTAAAAAAAAATTATGTTTAAATGGAGTGATAGCAAATATGCTAAAAATTCTCTGGTATTTTGGGAAAGTTTTTCTCTGAAAGTTCAGGTAGTGAATGGGGTTAAATTGAAGCAGGTTGAATTTCATGCCTGTGCTTTGTAGTAGTTATATTCCTGGGAACCGTTATTGTAGTTGCTGTCATTAAAATTGCAACAGGTTTAACTTGCTATATTACCTACTTTTAATCTTGTCAAGAACGGGACAAGTATGTTTTGTTCCTGCCAGACTTTATGCCCTCTTGTCTGTTCAGAAGTGTCCATGTATTCCCTGTTTATTAAGTAGAATAATTACACTGATGACCTCACTATATGTGCATTAGGCAGGGCTAAAAATTTCCAAACGTCACTTGCTTTTCTAGATTTAAAATCTAGTCCTGGGGAGTGTGCCATATACCCTCCAGCCTTCAAGTGGAGAGTAATGTTTAGGACTGGCTACTTTCATGTAATTTTAAATTATGGAACTTGTAGTCTGTGATTCAAAAACAGAATTGTCTAATATCAATTGAGTACTTTGGTGACTATAGAATGTAAATAGAACATTGTTTTTTTAATGAGAATTGTCTTAATTTTTTATTTGTTTTATATAGGTGACTAATGGGAACTTTTAGGCATGGATTTAATTGGAAAACTGGCAAAAACCAAGAATGGTAATTAATACATATGCTCTATAATTGACTACTACACCAAATAGTCAATTGCATTTCCATTAAAAACCAAGGGCGCGATCCGATATACGGCGCAGTTTTCGGCGCAAGCGAGGGAACCCGCGCTGCCCATAATTTCACCTCGCAGATCGGGCTATTACATATACTGCGCCGTTAGATGCTAAACTGGCATAAGTATGAAAAAACGCCGATCATCTAAAATGTGCGCAAATACACATTTTAGTCGTCGCAAGTACTTACGCCAGTATTTTGTCCACGTAAAGTCTCAATAAAGAGTAGTTTTATGCAAATTAGGCTAACAATCGTAAAAAATAACCGCCAGTTCTAAATAATGCGCCACGTAATTACGCTATTCAAAATTCATACATAAACCCATGCGCAGCCGCCATTTTCTTCAGTGTGTTTGGATGGTTCGTTGAGCTACAGCACACTACAGTGAGTTTAGGATTAGTAAGAGTAGTGAGAGAGGCGCAGCATAATAGTTAAGTCGGATTTTTGTTTGGGTAAGCTTGTACATTTACTTACACTTATTTTTACATATTGCACACATTTTGCATACATACATATACAAAATACACAAAACTTTTTTTTTCTAACACCTCACACATTTTATTTCAATTTTACAGTGTGATAGGCTGAGTGTTTGGTTGTGATTGTGTGTGATTGAACTGGGAGTGAGTGTGTGTAGTGTGAGGATGTCAGGGAGAGGTAGGGAGGAGGGGAGCGGAGTTGCAGGGAGAGGAGTATTGTTACGGACAGGAGGAGCAGCAGGGTCCCCTTCAGGGAGTAAGTGGAGTGGGGAGAGGGAGAGTTAGAAGGGATGATGGGAGGGGAGATGCCCAGAAACCAGTTACACTTAAAGAGGGACAAAGAGTGCACATGGGGACAGAAGGGGGGAAGAGGGAGAGGATAGGGAGGAACTCACACCAGGGACATCCCAGGGAGCAAGCCAGGTGGTCACAGAGGATGAGCGCATGAGATGCCCAAACTTCTCATTCAATGAGAATGTTGCGCTAGTCCAGGCCATCATGGACAACCACAGTGCAGGAGAAGGGCAAAGGCGTTGCCCGAAGGCATAAGATAGCATGGTTGGCGGTAGAGGATGCTGTAAACAGTGTGGCCCCGCAGAGGAGGACTGTCGAGGGACTTAAAAAAAGGTGGAAAGACTGTAAGAGGCGGGTGAAAGAGAAGATGGGTCAGGAAGCCATGCACCAGAGGGGAACAGGTGGTGGTCCACCCCTGGAAACTGAATACAACACCTGGCAGGAGATGATACGCAGCTCCCTGAGTATCACAGCAGTCCAAGGACTTCCAGGGGCTCGTGACTCAGGGGCTGCAACCACAGCACATCATGCTGGTGAGTAACATCCCACACACCAGTATTATATGTATTTGAGATATAACATCCTTTAATGTCACACATTCATGTACACAATGAGGAACATAGTATTTGGCCTACTAACAAAAACATCTACAATTATATTTCACATTAATGCTACTTAACACAATGCAATTCATGATATGAGGTAGAATAGTGCAATACTAACATGTCTCAGAGTAACAAAGGCCACAAGACACATGTAGAGTTTTCAGTAAATGGACACTATAGCCATCACAATACTTTTATCTCAGAAAGCACGTTCTGTGCCTACATCAGGCTAAAGTAAATTGTGTGACCATAGTGTCACTTAAAGAACACATTTTCTTTCATGTAATTAGCAAGAGTCCATGAGTTAGTGACGTATGGGATATACATTCCTACCAGGAGGGGCAAAGTTTCCCAAACCTTAAAATGCCTATAAATACACCCCTCACCACACCCACAATTCAGTTTTTACAAACTTTGCCTCCTATGGAGGTGGTGAAGTAAGTTTGTGCTAGATTCTACGTTGATATGCGCTCCGCAGCAGGTTGGAGCCCGGTTTTCCTCTCAGCGTGCAGTGAATGTCAGAGGGATGTGAGGAGAGTATTGCCTATTTTGAATGCAGTGATCTCCTTCTACGGGGTCTATTTCATAGGTTCTCTGTTATCGGTCGTAGAGATTCATCTCTTACCTCCCTTTTCAGATCGACGATATACTCTTATTTATATACCATTACCTCTGCTGATTCTCGTTTCAGTACTGGTTTGGCTTTCTACAAACATGTAGATGAGTGTCCTGGGGTAAGTAAGTCTTATTTTCTGTGATACTCTAAGCTATGGTTGGGCACTTTGTTTATAAAGTTCTAAATATATGTATTCAAACATTTATTTGCCTTGTTCAACATTCCTTATTTTCAGACAGTCAGTTTCATATTTGGGATAATGCACTTGAATCAATTATTTTTCTTACCTTAAAAATTTGACTTTTTTTCCCTGTGGGCTGTTAGGCTCGCGGGGGCTGAAAATGCTTCATTTTATTGCGTCATTCTTGGCGCAGACTTTTTTGGCGTCATACTTTTCTGTTTCCGGCGTCATACGTGTCGCCGGAAGTTGCGTCATTTTTGACGTTCTTTTGCGCCAAAGATGTCGGCGTTCCGGATGTGGCGTCATTTTTGGCGCCAAAAAGAATTTAGGCGCCAAATAATGTGGGCGTCTTATTTGGCGCTACAAAATATGGGCGTCGCTTTTGTCTCCACATTATTTAAGTCTCATTTTTTCTTTGCTTCTGGTTGCTAGAAGCTTGTTCATTGGCATTTTTTCCCATTCCTGAAACTGTCATTTAAGGAATTTGATCAATTTTGCTTTATATGTTGTTTTTTCTCTTACATATTGCAAGATGTCTCACGTTGCATCTGAGTCAGAAGATACTTCAGGAAAATCGCTGTCTGGTGCTGGAACTACCAAAGCTAAGTGTATCTGCTGTAAACTTTTGGTAGCTATTCCTCCAGCTGTTGTTTGTATTAATTGTCATGACAAACTTGTTAATGCAGATAATATTTCCTTTAGTAATGTACCATTACCTGTTGCAGTTCCATCAACATCTAATGTTCAGAATGTTCCTGATAACATAAGAGATTTTGTTTCTGAATCCATCAAGAAGGCTATGTCTGTTATTCCTCCTTCTAGTAAACATAAAACATCTTTTAAAACTTCTCTTTATACAGATGAATTTTTAAATGAACATCATCATTCTGATTCTGATGACTCTTCTGGTTCAGAGGATTCTGTTTCAGAGATTGATGCTGATAAATCTTCATATTTATTTAAAATGGAATTTATTCGTTCTTTACTTAAAGAAGTACTAATTGCTTTAGAAATTGAGGATTCTGGTCCTCTTGATACTAATTCTAAACGTTTAGATAAGGTCTTTAAATCTCCTGTGGTTATTCCAGAAGTTTTTCCTGTTCCTAGTGCTATTTCTGAAGTAATTTCCAGAGAATGGGATAAATTGGGTAATTCATTTACTCCTTCTAAACGTTTTAAGCAATTATATCCTGTGCCGTCTGACAGATTAGAATTTTGGGACAAAATCCCTAGAGTTGATGGGGCTATTTCTACCCTTGCTAAACGTACTACTATTCCTACGTCAGATGGTACTTCGTTTAAGGATCCTTTAGATAGGAAAATTGAATCATTTCTAAGAAAAGCTTATCTGTGTTCAGGTAATCTTCTCAGACCTGCTATATCATTGGCTGATGTTGCTGCAGCTTCAACTTTTTGGTTGGAAACTTTAGCGCAACAAGTAACAGATCATGATTCTCATAATATTCTTCTTCTTCTTCAACATGCTAATAATTTTATCTGTGACGCCATTTTTGATATTATCAGAGTTGATGTCAGGTTTATGTCTCTAGCTATTTTAGCTAGAAGAGCTTTATGGCTTAAAACTTGGAATGCTGATATGGCTTCTAAATCAACTCTACTTTCCATTTCTTTCCAGGGTAACAAATTATTTGGTTCTCAGTTGGATTCTATTATCTCAACTGTTACTGGTGGGAAAGGAACTTTTTTACCACAGGATAAAAGATCTAAGGGTAAAAACAGGGCTAATAATCGTTTTCGTTCCTTTCGTTTCAACAAAGAACAAAAGCCTGATCCTTCATCCTCAGGAGCAGTTTCAGTTTGGAAACCATCTCCAGTCTGGAATAAATCCAAGCCTTCTAGAAAAGCAAAGCCAGCTTCTAAGTCCACATGAAGGTGTGGCCCTCATTCCAGCTCAGCTGGTAGGGGGCAGGTTACGTTTTTTCAAAGAAATTTGGATCAATTCTGTTCACAATCTTTGGATTCAGAACATTGTTTCAGAAGGGTACAGAATTGGTTTCAAGATGAGACCTCCTGCAAACAGATTTTTTCTTTCCCGTGTCCCAGTAAATCCAGTGAAAGCTCAAGCATTTCTGAATTGTGTTTCAGATCTAGAGTTGGCTGGAGTAATTATGCCAGTTCCAGTTCTGGAACAGGGGATGGGGTTTTATTCAAATCTCTTCATTGTACCAAAGAAGGAGAATTCCTTCAGAACAGTTCTGGATCTAAAAATATTGAATCGTTATGTAAGGATAACAACGTTCAAAATGGTAACTGTAAGGACTATCTTGCCTTTTGTTCAGCAAGGGCATTATATGTCCACAATAGATTTACAGGATGCATATCTGCATATTCCGATTCATCCAGATCATTATCAGTTCCTGAGATTCTCTTTTCTGGACAAGCATTACCAGTTTGTGGCTCTGCCGTTTGGCCTAGCTACAGCTCCAAGAATTTTTACGAAGGTTCTCGGTGCCCTTCTGTCTGTAATCAGAGAACAGGGTATTGTGGTATTTCCTTATTTGGACGATATCTTGGTACTTGCTCAGTCTTTACATTTAGCAGAATCTCATACGAATCGACTTGTGTTGTTTCTTCAAGATCATGGTTGGAGGATCAATTCACTAAAAAGTTCATTGATTCCTCAGACAAGGGTAACCTTTCTGGGTTTCCAGATAGATTCAGTGTCCATGACTCTGTCTTTGACAGACAAGAGACGTCTAAAATTGATTTCAGCTTGTCGAAACCTTCAGTCACAATCATTCCCTTCGGTAGCCTTATGCATGGAAATTCTAGGTCTTATGACTGCTGCATCGGACGCGATCCCCTTTGCTCGTTTTCACATGCGACCTCTTCAGCTCTGTATGCTGAATCAATGGTGCAGGGATTACACAAAGATATCTCAATTAATATCTTTAAAACCGATTGTATGACACTCTCTAACTTGGTGGACAGTCACCATCGTTTAATTCAGGGGGCTTCTTTTGTGCTTCCAACCTGGACTGTAATTTCAACAGATGCAAGTCTCACAGGTTGGGGAGCTGTGTGGGGATCTCTGACGGCACAAGGAGTTTGGGAATCTCAGGAGGTGAGATTACCGATCAATATTTTGGAACTCCGTGCAATTTTCAGAGCTCTTCAGTCTTGGCCTCTTCTGAAGAGAGAATCGTTCATTTGTTTTCAGACAGACAATGTCACAACTGTGGCATACATCAATCATCAAGGAGGGACTCACAGTCCTCTGGCTATGAAAGAAGTATCTCAAATTTTGGTTTGGGCGGAATCCAGCTCCTGTCTAATCTCTGCGGTTCATATCCCAGGTATAGACAATTGGGAAGCGGATTATCTCAGTCGCCAAACGTTGCATCCGGGCGAATGGTCTCTTCACCCAGAGGTATTTCTTCAGATTGTTCAAATGTGGGAGCTTCCAGAAATAGATCTGATGGCGTCTCATCTAAACAAGAAACTTCCCAGGTATCTGTCCAGATCCCGGGATCCTCAGGCGGAAGCAGTGGATGCATTATCACTTCCTTGGAAGTATCATCCTGCCTATATCTTTCCGCCTCTAGTTCTTCTTCCAAGAGTAATCTCCAAGATTCTGAAGGAATGCTCGTTTGTTCTGCTGATAGCTCCGGCATGGCCTCACAGGTTTTGGTATGCGGATCTTGTCCGGATGGCCTCTTGCCATCCGTGGACTCTTCCGCTAAGACCAGACCTTCTGTCACAAGGTCCTTTTTTCCATCAGGATCTCAAATCCTTAAATTTAAAGGTATGGAGATTGAACGCTTGATTCTTGGTCAAAGAGGTTTCTCTGACTCTGTGATTACTACTATGTTACAGGCTCGTAAATCTGTATCCAGAGAGATATATTATAGAGTCTGGAAAACTTATATTTCTTGGTGTCTTTCTCATCATTTTTCTTGGCATTCTTTTAGAATTCCGAGAATTTTACAGTTTCTTCAGGATGGTTTAGATAAAGGTTTATCCGCAAGTTCTTTGAAAGGACAAATCTCTGCTCTTTCTGTTCTTTTTCACAGAAAGATTGCTAATCTTCCTGATATTCATTGTTTTGTACAAGCTTTGGTTCGTATAAAATCTGTCATTAAGTCAATTTCTCCTCCTTGGAGTTTGAATTTGGTTCTGGGGGCTCTTCAAGCTCCTCCGTTTGAACCTATGCATTCATTGGACATTAAATTACTTTCTTGGAAAGTTTTGTTCCTTTTGGCGATCTCTTCTGCCAGAAGAGTCTCTGAATTATCTGCTCTTTCTTGTGAGTCTCCTTTTCTGATTTTTCATCAGGATAAGGCGGTGTTGCGAACTTCTTTTGAATTTTTACCTAAAGTTGTGAATTCCAACAACATTAGTAGAGAAATTGTGGTTCCTTCATTATGTCCTAATCCTAAGAATTCTAAGGAGAAATCGTTGCATTCTTTGGATGTTGTTAGAGCTTTGAAATATTATGTTGAAGCTACTAAGTCTTTCCGAAAGACTTCTAGTCTATTTGTTATCTTTTCCGGTTCTAGAAAAGGCCAGAAAGCTTCTGCCATTTCTTTGGCATCTTGGTTGAAATCTTTAATTCATCATGCCTATGTCGAGTCGGGTAAAACTCCGCCTCAAAGGATTACAGCTCATTCTACTAGGTCAGTTTCTACTTCCTGGGCGTTTAGGAAAGAAGCTTCGGTTGATCAGATTTGCAAAGCAGCAACTTGGTCCTCTTTGCATACTTTTACTAAATTCTACCATTTTGATGTATTTTCTTCTTCTGAAGCAGTTTTTGGTAGAAAAGTACTTCAGGCAGCGGTTTCAGTTTGAATCTTCTGTTTATGTTTTTCATTAAACTTTATTTTGGGTGTGGATTATTTTCAGCAGGAATTGGCTGTCTTTATTTTATCCCTCCCTCTCTAGTGACTCTTGCGTGGAAAGATCCACATCTTGGGTAGTCATTATCCCATACGTCACTAGCTCATGGACTCTTGCTAATTACATGAAAGAAAACATAATTTATGTAAGAACTTACCTGATAAATTCATTTCTTTCATATTAGCAAGAGTCCATGAGGCCCGCCCTTTTTTGTGGTGGTTATGATTTTTTTGTATAAAGCACAATTATTCCAATTCCTTATTTTATATGCTTTCGCACTTTTTTCTTATCACCCCACTTCTTGGCTATTCGTTAAACTGAATTGTGGGTGTGGTGAGGGGTGTATTTATAGGCATTTTAAGGTTTGGGAAACTTTGCCCCTCCTGGTAGGAATGTATATCCCATACGTCACTAGCTCATGGACTCTTGCTAATATGAAAGAAATGAATTTATCAGGTAAGTTCTTACATAAATTATGTTTTCTCCATCACTGACATGTACACATAACTATTGTATGAAACACATACCTGTATACTGTGCAGATTAAAATCCCTCATATCACAAATCACATTGTGCACATGCATGTTATAGAGTTTGACATAAGAATGAGTATAGGCCCTAGCATGTATCAATGTACATTGTATGCCCACATGGACATATATATGACTGTACTAATCCCTCTCATCATTTCACTCTTCCACAGAACCTCCTGTCACCAGTATGCAAACAGGCATGCCGCCACCTCCACCACCAGTCACAGGCATGCAGCCACCTCCACCACCAGTCACAGCCATGCAGCCACCTCCACCACCAGTCTTCAGGCAGCAACATGGACAGTATGCTCCCAGGCATGAGCAGGGTTGGATTGCCTCAGTTGAGGACCCGGAAGTGATGCCACCACCATTGGCATACGACCCCTGGCAAGATACCTGGCCTGAGGAATATTCTTTTGGCTTTGAGGGGGAGCCAAGTCAGCCACGAAGGGTCCATGTCTTTACCACCCCCCCAACACAATATCAGGGCAGTCATGGCTTTTACACACAGGGGATGTCGCAAGAAATGCAAACTGGACAGGCTGAGTGGTCACACACTAGTCGTCAATGGGACTACCAATCCACCCTGAGAGCTCCACCATCCTCTTCTCTTGGGAGAGCTCCACCATCCTCTTCCCTTGGGAGAGCTCCACCATCCTCTTCCCTTGGGAGAGCTCCACCATCTTCTTCCCTTGGGAGAGCTCCACCATCTTCTTCCCTTGGGAGAGCTCCACCATCCTCTTCCCTTGTGGAGCTCCACCATCTGCAGATGAGCATATAGCTGAAGTTGTCCCTGAAGCACCAGCAGCTGAAGTTGTCCATGAAGCAGATGCAGCTGAAGTTGTCCATGATGCACCAGCAGCTGAAGTTGTCCATGATGCAAAAGCAGCTGAATTTGTCCATGATGCACCAGCAGCTGAAGTTGTCCATGATGGACCAGCAGCTGAAGTTGTCCATGATGCACCAGCAGCTGAAGTTGTCCATGATGCACCAGCAGCTAGAGCTGAAACTGCACCTAGAATCACTGCTGCTCAAGAGCCTGTAGATACACTGTATTGTCCCCTGGGCGAGGAATATATTTCACTCCAGAGGAGGCTCATAACAAGCTGCGAGAGCAGACAAAGAGGCCAACACAGGTTTCACAGGAGCCAACAGAGGTTACTCCAGCGTACCATAGAGCTGCAGAGGGACATGGCAGCATCATTAAATGGAATTGTAGAAAACCAGTCGCAGATGATGAGAATTATTTCTGATATGCAGATGCAGATTGACAACAGATGGCGGGAACAAAACCAACTCTTGGGTGTGTTGGTTGAGCACTTCACACACCAGCAGGACACTGCCTCCAGCCTATCATCTGTGGCCAGCACTCCAGCAGAATCATCTGAATCTTCCCAAACCAGGAGAACCAGGAAATCCACTCCAGTCACCTCAGCCCCCTCATCCAAGAAGCCTAAAAAAAAAATATTCTTATAGTTCACCATAAATCTTGTCCTCTGTTATTTACCATATAATTGTCATCCACATCCATGTGAGGGGTGTTTTAGTACACTAATATTGTTTAAACATATAATAAGGCCTGTGTGGAAATAGCCCAATAAAGGTAATATCATCATGTTTATGACATATTCATGTTCTATAAACCACATCACATAGTTGTGTATGAAGGGTACATATAGTAATATTCAAATATAAGATGTAAATCAAGGTTTCTCACATCCAATAGAAATTGACACATGTGCAGGGATAGGCACGAGCCAAGGCTGTGGCGGACATTTTCTAAGGTAAAGACCTTTAGTGAAGGACACCTTGCCTATCCCTGCACATGGGTATATATATCTAAATAATAATGTTTTTACAGAAGGTGTGAACATAAAGGTATAAACATCCATTTTCATTCTTCTTAATGATAGTCAATAAATCATAGTGACCTAAACATAAATTAAACAAATGAGATATTTTCAGTAATTAGGGTGGTTAAGGAAAGGGGGGTGGGATGTAGTAGTTTCACTTACATGCAGTGGAAATCCGCAGTATGTAATTCGATGACCAGCTGCAGCAGGGGCAGCACCATGACCAGGGACCTCAGCAGCAACTATAGAATCAGCATGTATAGACGGAACAACAGGGGCTTGTAGGGCTTCCAGCACCCCTTGTGCCCCATGATGCACCCCTCGTGCCCCATGATGCACCCCTTGTGCCCCATGATGCACCCGTGTGCCCCATGATGCTGCCTCTCTATGGAAAGCAGGAAAACATGGTGGCTAATGAGGATGTGCATTGGTGGGTTTTCTAGGCTTTCTGTTGAGAGTTTGTGCTGTTTGTGATTGGTTTGACACACTTGCAGGGGCAGGAATAATAAATGATTGGAAGAGGTTTAACTGTTTGAGATCCAAGCTGCTGATATGTATATTGTTGAGCATGCATTTGTTAGACCTTCAGAGAGTTACGTTGGTTTATAAGTCAGTGCAAGGGTTGCTGCGTCTGCAATTTGTGACGAGATGAGAATGGAGTAGATTTTCTGAATTCTGCGCGCGTAAGTCCTTACGCTGTATATTGGATACCAAATTGCGCTTGTTTTCTATGTCAGTCTATGGGTCAAAAAAATACAGACGAAGGCTGAAATATACGCACGTAACTTGTATGCTACGCCGTATATGTGTGGCACTATCTAGAACCCCAAATAGAATAAATTAGGCAGGTGTATGTTGACATATAGATGTATACCCTTATGTTCAGCTAGCACAGTAATAGCATTATGTGAAGACAACCAAAACAACTGATACACATCAAACAACAGTAAACAGCATGCATATGCGTCATAAGTTTTGATAGATTTGGAGAGAAAAGATTTGTAATAGGTAATACCAGGTGCTCTGGGAAAACGTTTACCCCTACCGTGGAGTAAGTGCACAATCAACAAAATATTTAAAGGGCCCCTTTCATTATGTGAGTGGGTATCAGCGGTTATTATATAAAAGGGGAATGTATGCATAGCGTGGTACTATCATGAGGGCATTAACTATTACATGGCCCTTGAGGTAGGAACAATGCTAAGTATAATATGAAAACAAGCGTTTTTATGAAAGCGGGTAGAACTATACACCAAGGAACACATCTAGCCTCAACAAAAGTCTAGGTCTGCCTTTATATTAGAAGAGCAATATTAGTATTGTGACTAGAGCGAAAAGGCTACATTTGATCTTATGTCGGATCTTACAACAAAGTTCACAGGGACTCAGCTTATCCCAACTCTGCTCCGCTCCGGTGTGAGATGACTGCACAGGACATTGTCCCCGGCAAAGGACCTCCGTGCAGGTATGGAGGGTCGGGAGGTGCACATAGTCTCAGAAGTTAGAGTTGTATGGAGCCAAAAAGAGTTAGGTCCCAACATGGAGTCAATTGAAGTTTGCATATAAAGACACCATGTGAACTTGTACTATCCGTATAGCCATCTGATCGAGGTTTGCGCTCCCCAGACCCGGCTATAGTCTGAGCTTCCACATGGAGCGCAACTTACCCGATGCCTTGTCGCCAGTCTCTGAAGGCTCTCACAGGAACGGTGCGTCTGACAGCCAAACAGTACCTCTCTGTGCTCGGCAAACAGCGGCTCTCCTGAGGTCCCGAGACAGGAAAGGAAAGTTTCTCCAAACGAGGTACATCATTCCTACCTCTAGACAGTATTGTGATTAGGCCCTTTCCCAATCCTGTGGTCATATCAGGCTGTAGGTGCTTAGCGAGCCATTTTACATCCATCACCGGAGCATCTGCTAGTGTTTGGCTCATCTCATCTAACAAGTCAGCCCTCCTCATATTAACAGGCCACCTCGTTATTTCGACCCTTGAAGGAGTGACAGAGCATTCTGCTCGTTCCTGTAGTGCTGCGATCTGCTTAAACTTCCTCGGGTTCCCGAGTGCTGTGTGTACTTCTTTCTTCAGAGCCCTTTCTAGCTCGTACACTGCTGTGCTCTCTACAATGTCCAGGGTTACCGCTCCGCTGTCCGTAGGGTCTGAGACCGGTCTCTGGCGTGTAGGGATGTCCTTCCAGGCCCCATGTATAATCCTAGAAAGGCTCAAAAAGTGTTCTTGCAATATGCGTTGCATGTCCTGTGTAGTAATGATATTTTTAGGAGCACACATATTGCTTTGTAATTGCATGAACAATTTGCAAAAGTAGCAGTAATTAGTACTGCGCGTAACCCCAGTCACCTAGGGGGGGGGAATATGCGAAAGCCCCAGCTCCACGTACTGCTTGACACCAAAGAAATGCAGCAGCCGCGTGGCCTAACTGCAGAGCATAGGCAGAGATGTGAACCCAAAGAGTTTCCCCCAGGGTTATCAATTTATCGATTCCTATAGTAGTCTGCTGGTCTCTGGTCACCAAATAATGTACTCTCTGTATGGAAAACAATAAAATATCATATAAAACTCTGTGATAAAGCTCCCACAAGACACGTCCTGCCGCTACAGCTGTAGGCTCCGCCCCCCATTAACATTATTTTTACAGTGCAGTGAGCTGCTAGTCTACATTAAAGGGACTCTTTACATTATGTTGGTTTTAGAGAGGAGAATACCTTTAAAGGGAAACTAAACCTATTTTTTTATTTCATGATTCAGATAGAGCATGCAATTTTAAGCACATTTCTAATTTACTACTACTATCTATTTTTCTTCGTTCTCTTGCTATCTTTATTTAAAAAGCAGGAATTTAAAGCTTAGGGGCCAGCCCATTTTAGGTTCAGCACCCTGGATAGCAGCTACTAATTGGTGGTTACATGTAGCAAACCAATAAGCAAGCATAACCCAGGTTCTCAACCAAAAATGAGCCGACTCTCAAGCTTTACATTCCTGCTTTTTTAATTAAGATAGCAAGAGAACAAAGAAAAAATGATAATAGAAGTAAATTAGAAAGTTGCTTAAAATTGCAACCGAATCATTAAAGAAAAAAAATGGTTTAGTCTCTTAAATCTTTAAGGAAATTGGTTGAAACAAAGCCTGACACATGGGATTTATTTTTGGATCCTGTAATATTTGGAATCAACACCAAAAAACAGATGACAACGAAATATACCCAAAACTTTCTTATGTATGGAAGAGAGGTTCATTATCCATCTGAGGTTCCAGAATATTTTGAGGTTAGTTTTTAATACTACATGATAAATTTTATATAATAAAATGTCTTTGAACTGTAATAACTAATTGCAAAATGTACTATTTTTTTCTTTCCAATGGCATGGAGAGTCCACAAATCCATTCTAATTACTAGTGGGAATTCAACTCCTGGCCACTATGAGGAGTCAAAGAACACTCCAGCAAAGCTGTAAGTATCCTCCCACTTCCCATAAACCCCCAGTCATTCTTTGCCTTGTACATCAGGAGGATGTGCGAAGATGGTGTCTGAAGATATTTAATCCTTTTATGGGTAGTTTCCCTGCAAGCAAGGATTGGGTCTATGCTGTGTCCATGTAATCCTTTTTAGTAAGAGTTGTGGTGGCTTTTAACAGTTGGAAGACGGCTAGGTAGTCCTTGCTTCCCTTCCAACATTTATGCTACCCCTATATAGAAAACCAGGGTCGGTTACTCTGCTTTTCTTTTTCTACAGGTCCCTGTCATAGATTGGCTGAATCTTTCATACCTGTGATGCTGTACCTGCCCTGCAGCTGATCCACAGTGTTTTTGCCTTCTAGGTTAGGATACAGCACTTAAGGCGTTAAATTATTCATGTGGAGACCAGGGACTCGGTTTATTATATCTCTTCATATTTGGGATATGTAAGGAAGGGCAATAGTTGCTGGGCACTGATCTGTTTATAATGGGGTTCATTTTAAGAAGGAATTTCCTTTTTATTAGAGGCAGTCCTGAGAGGCTCTTGAGGGGTTAAGTGTCAGTGTAAACATATGTTTGGTGTGACCAGTTAATGAACAGTATTTTAATGAGACTGGTTTGAAAGAGTGATTATCACTCCGGTCTCAGGAGTTTCTATGTATATTTTAGATTGGTATGGTATCTCCTTAGGGCTCGCTTCCATTGAGTCGTAATGCGGTTTGCGTGCACTCGCAAACCGATAAATATGCTGTCGGAAGCAATATCGTTTATCGACTGTTTCCAATGGCGCGTTATACCTCAATATTGGCAGCCGGACATCGGCCTGAAAAGATCTTCGCGTCCCATAGAAAGTAATAGAAGCCGTTAATCGATAAATTATACCAGGTTTCCAATGAAAGCGCTAACCTTTAATACACTGTGGGAGGCTGTCGATACATTGAGAAATATTACACCCAGCTCAACTAGGTGTAAAAGAGGAAAATTGTGCTTTTTGAGACCTATTTTCTATTGAAATTATAAAACTTCCAAATAATGCAAGTGTTTTAATGTAGAAATAAATTGTTATAAGTAATATTTATTGTCTCATGTATAGAAATAGTTGCACTTATATTCTAATAGAAATATCAGTATATATTTAAATATAATAATATATGCAAGAACATATCTACAGAATGCAAACTAGACCTATGCCTAGGGCAGCAATAAATATTACTTATATTTATGAAGTGGTAAATATAATTATATTAGAAAATAGTATTTGATTATTAAAAATATGGATAAGTGTATCTTTATTTTTCTTGAGAGGTGATCACCGGTAAGGAGCACGGACGTTAAACGTAAATTCTATAGTGTAAGGTCGGGTTACCTTAGCAACTAATTGATTTTCAAGAAATCCAACATCAGATGGAAGCGTTAACACAACGTTAACTTACAGCTACACGAAAAGAGCGACTGCACGCTATCTGCAAAATATTTCAATGGAAACCTGGTACTAAAATGGAGCCGTAAATTACTTTTAGCTGTTGGCCGCTTCGGTAGCTTACGGCTCCATTTTTAACGACTCAATGGAAGCGAACCCTTAGTTGGCTGGGAGAATCTGCAGTGCCGTTTATTCTCGCGCTTTTCTCTCTTGTGTCCCAGCATTTTAGATGCTGTCACATGACCGCACGGCCGTTTTCTCACTACGCGCTGAAGCAGATTTTAAGTTCCGCAGCTCCCGGTCAGCTATCAGCTTGTGCAGAGTCTTCGGCAACTGACGCTTCTCTAGGAATGATTAGCGTTGCTGGTTACATACTGTGGAGAGTTTTGCTTCTTTCTGGAAGAGGGGTGATTTCAAATAGATCGCCCATTTAACAGAATTAGATATTCAGTGGTACCGGAGTGGTGAGTCACCTCAGCAGACCTGGGGTTATAGCGGTGCCTATTTCTTTCATGTAATTAGCAAGAGTCCATGAGCTAGTGACGTATGGGATATACATTCCTACCAGGAGGGGCAAAGTTTCCCAAACCTCAAAATGCCTATAAATACACCCCTTACCACACCCACAATTCAGTTTTACAAACTTTGCCTCCGATGGAGGTGGTGAAGTAAGTTTGTGCTAGATTCTACGTTGATATGCGCTCCGCAGCAAGTTGGAGCCCGGTTTTCCTCTCAGCGTGCAGTGAATGTCAGAGGGATGTGAGGAGAGTATTGCCTATTTGAATGCAGTGATCTCCTTCTATGGGGTCTATTTCATAGGTTCTCTGTTATCGGTCGTAGAGATTCATCTCTTACCTCCCTTTTCAGATCGACGATATACTCTTATATATACCATTACCTCTGCTGATTCTCGTTTCAGTACTGGTTTGGCTTTCTACAAACATGTAGATGAGTGTCCTGGGGTAAGTAAATCTTATTTTCTGTGACACTCTAAGCTATGGTTGGGCACTTTGTTTATAAAGTTCTAAATATATGTATTCAAACATTTATTTGCCTTGACTCAGAATGTTCAACATTCCTTATTTTTCAGACAGTCAGTTTCATATTTGGGATAAATGCATTTGTTTCAATCATTTTTTTCTTACCTTAAAAAATTTGACTTTTTCCCTGTGGGCTGTTAGGCTCGCGGGGGCAGAAAATGCTTCATTTTATTGCGTCATTCTTGGCGTGGACTTTTTTGGCGCAAATTTTTTTTTCTGTTTCTGGCGTCATACGTGTCGCCGGAAGTTGCGTCATTTTTTGACGTTTTTTTGCGTCAAAAATGTCGGCGTTCCGGATGTGGCGTCATTTTTGGCGCCAAAAGCATTTAGGCGCCAAATAATGTGGGCGTCTTTTTTGGCGCTAAAAAATATGGGCGTCATTTTTGTCTCCACATTATTTAAGTCTCATTATTTATTGCTTCTGGTTGCTAGAAGCTTGTTCACTGGCATTTTTTTCCCATTCCTGAAACTGTCATTTAAGGAATTTGATCAATTTTGCTTTATATGTTGTTTTTTTCTTTTACATATTGCAAGATGTTCCACGTTGCAACTGAGTCAGAAGATACTTCAGGAAAATCACTGCCCAGTGCTGGAGCTACCAAGCTAAGTGTATCTGCTATAAACTTTTGGTATCTGTTTCTCCAGCTGTTGTTTGTATTGCATGTCATGTCAAACTTATTAATGCAGATAAAATTTCCTTTAGTACTGTTACATTACCTGTTGCTGTTCCGTCAACATCTAATTTTCAGAGTGTTCCTGATAACATAAGAGATTTTATTTTTTAAATCCATTAAGAAGGCTATGTCTGTTATTTCTCCTTCTAGTATACATAAAAGTCTTTTAAAACTTCTCTTTTTTCAGATGAATTTTTAAATGAACATCATCATTCTGATACTGATAATGGTTCTTCTGGTTCAGTGGTTTCTGTCTCAGAGGTTGATGCTGATAAATCTTTGTATTTGTTCAAGATGGAATTTATTCGTTCTTTACTTAAAGAAGTATTATTTGCATTAGAAATAGAGGATTCTGGTCCTCTTGATACTAAATGTAAACGTTTAAATAAGGTTTTTAGATCTCCTGTAGTTATTCCAGAAGTGTTTAATCTCCCTGATGCTATTTCTGAAGTAATTTCCAGGGAATGGAATAATTTGGGTAATTTATTTACTCCTTCTAGACGTTTAAGCAATTATATCCTGTGCCATCTGACAGATTAGAGTTTTTTGGGACAAAAATCCCTAAGGTTATGGGGCTGTCTCTACTCCTGCTAATGTACTACTATTCCTACGGCAGATAGTACTTCATTTAAGGATCCTTTAGATAGGAAAATTGAATCCTTTCTAAGAAAAGCTTACTTATGTTCAGGTAATCTTCTTAGACCTGCTATATTTTTAGCGGATGTTGCTGCGGCTTCAACTTTTTGGTTAGAAGCTTTAGCGCAACAAGTAACAGATCATAATTTTATAGCATTATTATTATTCTATAACATGCTAATAATTTTATTGGTGATACCATCTTTTGATATCATTAGAGTTGATGTCAGGTATATGTCTCTAGCTATTTTAGCTAGAAAAGCTTTATGGATTAAACTTGGAATGCTGATATGTCTTCTAAGTCAATTTTGCTTTCCCTTTCTTTCCAGGGTAAATAATCATTTTCGTTCCTTTCCTCACAACAAGGAACAAAAGCCTGATCCTTCATCCTCAGGAGCGGTATCAGTTTGGAAACTATTTCCAGTTTGGAATATATCCAAGCCTTATAGAAACCTATAGCCAGCTCCTAAGTACCTATGAAGGTGCGGCCCTTATTCCAGCTCAGCTGGTATGGGGCAGATTACGTTTTCTTCAAAGAAATTTGGATCAATTCCGTTCTCAATCTCTGGTTTCAGAACATTGTTTCAGAAAGGTACAGAAAGGTACAGAATTGGCTTCAAGTTAAGGCCTCCTGCTAAGAGATTTTTTTCTTTCCCGTGTCCCAGTTAACACAGCAAGGCTCAGCATTTCTGAAATGTGTTTCAGATCTAGAGTTGGCTGGAGTAATTATGCCAGTTCCAGTTCTGGAACAGGGGCTGGGGTTTTATTTTATCTCTTCATTGTACCAAAGAAGGTCAATTCCTTCAGACCAGTTCCGGATCTATCATTATTGAATCGTTATGTTAGGATACCAACATTCAAGATGGTTACTGTAGGACTATCCTGCCTTTTGTTTAGCAAGGGCATTATATGTCTACAATAGATTTACAGGATGTGTATCTGCATATTCCGATTCATCCAGATCACTTTTAGTGTCTGAGATTCTCTTTTTAAACAAGCATTACCAGTTTTGTGGCTCTACCGTTTGGCCTAGCCTCAGTTCCAAGAATTTTTTTCAAAGGTTCTCGGTGCCCTTCTTTCTGTAATCAGAGAACAGGGTTTTGGTATTTCCTTATTTGGACGATATCTTGGTACTTGCTCAGTCTTCTCATTTTCGAAGAATCTCATACGAATCGACTTGTGTTGTTTCTTCAAGTTCATGGTTGGAGGATCAATTTACCAATCAGTTCATTGATTCCTCAGACAAGGGTAACCTTTTTAGGTTTCTAGATAGATTCAGTGTCTATGACTCTGTCCTTGTCAGACAAGAGAAGTTTAACATTAATATCAGCTTGTCAAAACCTTCAGTCACAATCATTCCCTTTGGTAGCCTTATGCATGGAAATGTTAGGTCTTAGGACTGCCGCATCAGATGCGATCTCCTTTGCTCGTTTTCACATGCGACCTCTTCAGCTCTGTATGCTGAACCAATGGTGCAGGGATTACTCAAAGATATCTCAATTAATATCTTTAAACCGATTTTACGACACTCTCTGACATGGTGGACAGATCACCATCGTTTAGTTCAGGGGGCTTCTTTGTTCTTCCGACCTGGACTATAATCTCAACAGATGCAAGTCTTACAGGTTGGGGAGCTGTGTGGGGGTATCTGACGGCACAAGGGGTTTGGGAATCTCAGGAGGTGAGATTTCCGATCAATATTTTGTAACTCCGTGCAATTTTCAGAGCTCTTCAGTCTTGGCCTCTTCTGAAGAGAGAGTTGTTCATTTGTTTTCAGATAGACAATGTCACAACTGTGGCATACATCAATCATCAAGGAGGGACTCACAGTCCTCTGGCTATGAAAGAAGTATCTCGAATTTTGGTTTGGGCGGAATCCAGCTCCTGTCTAATCTCTGCGGTTCATATCCCAGGTATGGACAATTGGAAAGCGGATTATCTCAGTCGCCAAACGTTGCACTTGGGCGAATGGTCTCTTCACCCAGAGGTATTTCCTCAGATTGTTCAAATGTGGGAACTCCCAGAAATAGATCTGATGGCTTCTCATCTAAACAAGAAACTTCCCTGGTATCTGTCCGGATCTCGGGATCCTCGGGCGGAGGCAGTGGATGCATTTTTCACTTCCTTGGAAGTATCATCCTGCCTATATCTTTCCGCCTCTAGTTTTTCTTCCAAGAGTAATCTCCAAGATTCTGAAGGAATGCTCGTTTGTTCTGCTGGTAGCTCCGGCATGGCCTCACAGGTTTTGGTATGCGGATCTGGTCCGGATGGCCTCTTGCCAACCGTGGACTCTTCCGTTAAGACCAGACCTTCTGTCGCAAGGTCCTTTTTTCCATCAGGATCTGAAATCCTAAAATTTAAAGGTATGGAGATTGAACGCTTGATTCTGGGTCAAAGAGGTTTCTCTTACTCTGTGATTAATACTATGTTACAGGCACGTAAATCTGTATCTAGAGAGATATATTATAGAGTCTGGAAGACTTATATTTCTTGGTGTCTTTCTCATCATTTTTTTGGCATTCTTTTAGAATACCGAGAATTTTACAGTTTCTTCAGGATGGTTTAGATAAGGGTTTGTCCGCAAGTTCCTTGAAAGGTCAAATCTCTGCTCTTTCTGTTCTTTTTCATAGAAAGATTGCTATTTTTCCTGATATTCATTGTTTTGTACAAGCTTTGGTTCGTATAAAACCTGTCATTAAGTCAATTTCTCCTCTTTGGAGTTTGAATTTGGTTCTGGGGGCTCTTCAAGTTCCTCCGTTTGAACCTATGCATTCATTGGACATTAAATTACTTTCTTGGAAAGTTTTGTTCCTTTTGGCAATCTCTTCTGCCAGAAGAGTTTCTGAATTATCTGCTCTTTCTTGTGAGTCTCCTTTTCTGATTTTTCATCAGGATAAGGCGGTGTTGCGAACTTCTTTTGATTTTTTACCTAAAGTTGTGAATTCCAACAACATTAGTAGAGAATTTGTGGTTCCTTCATTATGTCCTAATCCTAAGAATTCTAGGGAGAAATCGTTGCATTCTTTGGATGTTGTTAGAGCTTTGAAATATTATGTTGAAGCTACTAAGTCTTTCCGTAAGACTTCTAGTTTATTTGTTATCTTTTCCGGTTCTAGAAAAGGCCAGAAAGCTTCTGCCATTTCTTTGGCATCTTGGTTGAAATCTTTATTTCATCATGCTTATGTCGAGTCGGGTAAAACTCCGCCTCTAAGGATTACAGTTCATTCTACTAGTTCAGTTTCTACTTCCTGGGCGTTTAGGAATGAAGCTTCGATTGATCAGATTTGCAAAGCAGCAACTTGGTCCTCTTTGCATACTTTTTCTAAATTCTACCATTTTGATGTGTTTTCTTCTTCTGAAGCAGTTTTTGGTAGAAAAGTACTTCTGGCAGTGGTTTCAGTTTGAATCTTCTGCTTATGTTTTTTATTAAACTTTATTTTGGGTGTGGATTATTTTCAGCAGGAATTGGCTGTCTTTATTTTATCCCTCCCTCTCTAGTGACTCTTGTGTGGAAAGATCCACATCTTGGGTAGTCATTATCCCATACGTCATTAGCTCATGGACTCTTGCTAATTACATGAAAGAAAACATAATTTATGTAAGAACTTACCTGATAAATTCATTTCTTTCATATTAGCAAGAGTCCATGAGGCCCACCCTTTTTGTGGTGGTTATGATTTTTTTGTATAAAGCACAATTATTCCAATTCCTTATTTTATATGCTTTCGCACTTTTTTCTTATCACCCCACTTCTTGGCTATTCGTTAAACTGAATTGTGGGTGTGGTAAGGGGTGTATTTATAGGCATTTTGAGGTTTGGGAAACTTTGCCCCTCCTGGTAGGAATGTATATCCCATACGTCACTAGCTCATGGACTCTTGCTAATATGAAAGAAATGAATTTATCAGGTAAGTTCTTACATAAATTATGTTTTTATAATTTGAGAAATGTATAAATTTAATTTATCTGTTAGATTTGGGCTGAAATTTTCTTTTTGGGGAAATATAAAATTTGTGATTTCTCTTTGTCTTTGGGTTATAGAAATTGAAAAAAAAATTTCTATTGAACCAGTACCTAGGACAGAATGGAAGCGGAAAAGAATCTTTCTATGTTTTTGGAGAAATGCTTATATTGCCTTGAGGCTCAGAATATTCCCCCTGTGCAGTTTTGTTCCACATGTGTGATGTTACTTTCCAAAAATAAAGATGCCCTCTCAGAGCCATCTGTCTCTCAGGATAATGTTGTCTGTGACATGACTCAACTTTCCCCTCAAACGTCTCAGTCTTTGGCAGTTACACAAGCAGTGCCCTGCGGTTCCTCTCAGTCAGCTCCTGGGGGTGTATATTTACCAGGTGTTTTTGCAGTGCAACTATCTTCTGCAGTTTCTGCAGCTCTGAGTGCCTTACCAATTTTAGGTAAACGAAAGAGAAAATCTAAGAACATTTCTTCCAAGTCAGGTATTTCTGACTCCGCCACGAATGCCTTAGCCAGTTTATCTCAGTTATCTGAGGAGGATCATTCCTCAGTTGCTTCTGAGGGCTAGATTTCTAATTCTAAATCTGCTGTAGTTATTACAGCAGACTCAGAGGAGGTTAATTCTAGATTGAAGCTTGAGCACCTCCGTTTATGTTTGAAAGAGGTTCTAGCTACTTTGGAGGATTCTGACATTACTGTCGCAGAAACTCCTTAAAAGGCTAATAAACTCAATAGAATCTTTGATGTCAAACCTAAATCTGTGGAAGTATTTTCTGTTCCAGATCGCATGTCTGACATTATATCTCAGGAATGGGAGAATCCGGGGGTTACTTTTTCCCCGTCTCCTGTTTTTAAAAATATGTTTCCAGTTGCTGACTCTGTGCGAGACCTTTGGCGCACTGTGCCTAAAGTGGAGGGCGCTATATCCACACTAGCCAAAATAACCACTATTCCTCTAGAGGATAGTACCTCCTTTAAAGATCCTATGGATAGGAAACTGGAAGGTTTCTTAAGAAAGATGTTTCTTCACCAGGGTCTACAATGGCAACCAGTTGCTAGTATTGTGGTGGTCGCTGGTGCGGCCTCATACTGGTGTGACTCCTTGTCATATCTGATTGCGGAGGAGACTACAATAGAGGAGATCCAAGACAGGATCAAGGCTTTAAAGCTGGCTAACACCTTTATCTGTGATGCCAGCATGCAAGTAGTCAATTTGGGAGTAAAGATTTCTAGCTTTGCCGTTCTATCTCGCAGAGCTCAGTGGCTAAAGTCTTGGTCTGCGGATGTAGTATCCAAGTCTAAACTTCTGTCTCTTCCCTTTAAGGGTAAGACTTTATTTGGTCCTGGTCTGGCTGAAATCATTTCCACATTCACAGGTGGAAAGGGAGCTTTTCTGCCACAGGATAAGAAGGTTAGACCTAAGGGTCGCCAAACTTCTAATTTTCGTTCTTTTCGCAACTTCAAGGGACAAAAATCTTCCTCTTCTTCCAAGCCTGAGCAACCCAAAACCAGCATGAAGGGTCCGCCCCCAATCCAATCTCGGATCAAGTAGGAGGCAGGCTTTCCTTCTTTCAGCTGGCTTGGATTTGCAATGTCCCCAATCTTTGTGCAGTGGATGTCTCCCTGGGATACAGGATATGATTCAAATCTTGTCCTCCCAGAGGCATAAGTGAAAGTTCATCAAATATGAGTCCTCCTGTGAAATAAGTGATGCAAATTGTGTTATACACGTGAATAACAATAAAAATCAGAAAAAATGTGGGGGATAAAAAATCCAAAAAATAAACTCCAAAAAGATGTGAGAATCCAAAAAAAGTGGTGATAAAAAGGTGAAGTTATCCTGATTGAGGAAATGATTCTTCAATTAAATCCTCAGTGATATCAAGTAAAGGGAGAAAACCAATTGAATGGTGTTTAGAATCCGGATTATAACCAAGGATCCTTAAAAGAATAAATGTAGATAACCTAAAAGTGAAAAAACAATAACATAGTACAATAAAGTTTAGGATCAACAATAAATAACTGAAATGAAGCTCACCATAAAATGTCAACGCGTTTCGGCCCCTTACAAGGGCCTTTCTCAAGACTATGCTATGGTATGGTGTATAAGCTCCTTAAAAACAATCAAATTGGCGCCAAAAAAAGAGAGTACAACCTATGAACCGGAAATGGTTAAGGAAAACCGGATCTGTAAAGTTATTAGTTTGAAAGCTTTATATTGTTAAAATATAATTATTATAAGTGTATGTGTGCTTAGCTCAAGGATCTATTTGATCAAAATAGTCTTATTCCTTGTACTTAAATATATATATATATATATATATATATATATATTCGTAGCAAACCTAACTTCCTGTTATGTGATACCGGAAGTGATTGAGAAGAACCGGAACTATAAAGATATTTGTTTGAAAGCTTTATATCGTTAAAATATAAATATTTGTATCCTTAAAATATTATAAGTGTATGTATGCTTAGCTCAAGAGTCTATATGATCATAATAGTCTTATTCCTTGTATTTAAATATATATATATATTCTCGTAACGAGCCTGACTTCCTGTTATGTGATACCGGAAGTGTCAGTATCCGGTGTTAGGTTCAATGACATTACGGCTGTTTTTAAGGTAGGATAAAGTACCTAAGACATCCTTTGGCCAATAGTTCCTTCTTACTTATTACAGGTGTTTTAATAAATAATTAATAAAAATCAATCTGACTTCCTGTCGTATGTCACCGGAGATGTTAGTAT
The DNA here is from genome assembly GCF_027579735.1 of Bombina bombina. Classification (NCBI taxonomy): domain Eukaryota; kingdom Metazoa; phylum Chordata; class Amphibia; order Anura; family Bombinatoridae; genus Bombina; species Bombina bombina. The sequence continues at coordinate 1,356,938,243 of NC_069500.1, forward strand.
CGCCGGAAGTGTTGATATCATAATAACATCCGGTATTAGGTCCCATAATGTTGCGACTATTAAAGACACGGAGAAGTTTCTCGTATATGTCCCTCTCAGCTTGAGTTATGCATATGATTATGCTTATTAATACCTCACTGAAATTGAGGGTTGAGTGATATATCTATGTTGTCAAATCGGAAAAAAACGGATATAACGTGTTTACCTTATAGCCTGTGACGTACTACCGGAAATGTCAGATTTATTATGCTTCTGGTTTCGGTTTTGAGAAGCAACATGAAGTTAGGCAACTAATACAATTGACAACTAGGCAGGTAATAGTCAGATTAGCTAGATGATATAACTCCCAAAATCGCTAATCAAATAAACAATATAAAGAACAAGGGTATACATATAAATATAAAAATATAAGTGTATATGAAAACAGTCACATGCCCAGTGCAATGTGACTGCACAAATCAAAAATATAAACAACAAATAAATAAATAAGTCTATAAAACCTGATTCAATATAATGAAATATCATTAAAAACTTATCATTAAAAACCTATTCCTATTACGGGATATGTATTCTAGAAGCATAAAACCAATATCAAATGAAGAACTAAAGAGTGTGTATTAATATCTAGAATATAAGACTTGTACGAGGAGAGACAAGTAAATCCATTTTGACTATGATCAACCAGATAGTGATGCATGAAGTAGCGAAAACGCTAAATAGTGTGTGACCCTGTATCAGCCCTAATTCCCGGATAGGACTACCAGATCTGATCTAGTCTAGCTAGTATGAAGATACATGCTATCTATCAATAGACATGGGAGTCACTAAGGGGGGGGTACTATTAGTCCTCTAGGGTATAAACTGTCGAGGTCAAAAATCCACTTGGATTCAGAGGTCAGCAATTTTTTATCGAAGTCTCCCCCTCTCCAATTGGGTGTTATTATCTGGAATACAAAGTAACTGAAATCATTTTGTTTACTATGGTGTTGTGTAGCAAAGTGTTTGTAAAGTAGGGTCTCAATGTTCTTATGTTTGATTTGGAGCAGATGTTCACAAATTCTGTCTCTCAGATATCTCGAAGTTTGGCCCACATATTGTAGCCCACAGCTACATTGAATGACATATATAACTCCTTTGCTACTGCACCTGATTAGATCTCTAATCTCATACTTTGTCCCTGAGTGGTGGGAGATGAAATTTTTAATTTTAATCCCCCTTTCACAAGCTTTACATGTGGTGCATGTATAGAAGCCTTTTACATTCCGCCCAAAAACATCTTTAACTTTTGATTGTATCCTACGAGGGACGCTAGGAGACAATATGTTTTTCAAATTGTCAGTTTTACGATAGAGGAATCTTGGCCTGTTGCTTAATTTTTCTCCTATGATCTCATCATCTTTAAGCAATGGACAATGCTTCTCTATGATTTTTTCAATTATGCGTCTGTTCTCGCTATATTCAGTAATAAAGGGGACTACTAATAAGTCACCTTCACATAAGTTCCTGTTAGTTTTAGCCTTGTATGTTAGGAGTTCTTTTCTATTTTTACTTCTCACTTCTTGAACGTGAGTTTCAAGGCTAGTTTCTTCATATCCTCTTTCTAAAAACTTTGCTTTCAAGGTTTGGGCTTGTTCTTCCCATTTCTCAGGATCTGAACAATTCTTAAGTCTAAGAAGTTGCCCCTTGGGTATACTACGCTTTCAGTTAATGTGGTGACAACTGTCACTGTGGATGTAATTATTACAGTCCACAGGTTTAAAAAAATGTGGAAGTTTCCAATTGCCCATTCTTGATCTCTATTTTTAGATCCAAGAAAGTAATTTCAGTCTTACTGTATTCGTAAGTAAATTTTAGATTGCAAATGTTATTGTTCATCACCTGTATTGTGTGTTCGAGATCCTCTATGGAACCTTTCCAAACTAGGAGGATATCGTCAATGTATCTATGGTATAGGACCAGGTCCGCGCTCGCTGGACAGGACTCCCAAAAAATGAGTTCCCATCTAACATATACAAATTAGCAAAGCTAGGCGCGAACCTGGTCCCCATAGCTGTTCCACATAATTGCCTATAATATTTCCCATTATTATGGAAATAATTATGAGTGAGGATATAACGTATACTGTCAAGTATGAAGTTTTTTTGTGAAATTGGTACCGTTTTGTCTTTGTTTAAAAAGAATTCTACGGCTTCTAGACCTCCCTCATGTGGTATGCAGGTATATACAAAGATGTCACATCAAATGTGACTAATACATAATATTCTGCCCAATCGATATTATCTAATATGTTGAGGACCTGGGTGGAGTCTCTCAGATAAGATGGTAAAGATGTTACATATTTCTGGAGATTCTTATCAACGTATTCTGATAAATTGATTGACAGGGAGCCGATACCAGAAATGATCGACCTCCCTGGTGGATTGGTTAGGGACTTCTGGATCTTGGGTAAGTAATAAAAAACTGGGGTGATAGGATGTTTATTTCCCAGGTAACTAAATTCCTTATCATTTAGTATACCTTCAGACTTAGCTTCACCCAAGATATCCTCCAATTCTCTTTTAAAACCTTCCACTGGATTATGTCTGAGTATCTCATACGTTTCTAAATCAGATAAGATTCTCTCACATTCAAGGTCATAACTTCTTTGCTGAGGATTACGATTCCGCCACCTTTGTCTGCTGGTTTGATAACCAGACTGTGGTTTCTCTCTAGCTTCTTGATAGTTTGTAATTGTGTATTGGACAGGTTATGTTTATATTTACTCAACCTGCTTTGGTTAATGTTTTTAATCTCATTACATACCATCGTTTCGAACGTCTCTATAGCATTGCCTTTACTGGCAATTGGAAAGAAAGTTGATCTTGGTCATAGATCAGTGTGTGAATATATATTAGTGTTTTGACTGGTATTGTAATTCATGCCAAATGCTTGGGAGTTTGATTCTAACAGTGTTTTTAAAAAATGTATTTTTAGCGTAAGTTTTCTCACGAATTCTTTCGCATTAATGAATGTATTTAATTTATTAAGGCTTTTCAATGGAGCAAAAGAAAGTCCATAACTTAGAATGGAGTTCTCTTTTTCTGTAAGTGCTGTTGAACTTAAATTGTATATTCCTTTTGTTACAACTGGTTTTTCGAATACTGGTGTGGTTTTAGTATTGTTTTTATTATTTATTCTCCTTCCCCCTCTTTTCCCTCTATGGGTTTTCTTTTGTCTATTGGGGTGTGGAATTCTCCTGTCCCTGAATTCTTTCTTTTTGTTGATGTCCTGTCTGGCTGTCTGGTCGTAAGGTGACCTAACCCTAAAAAAGGAGAGGAGGAAGATGTTGAATGCCCAGAAGTAGAGGCTTGTGCATCTGCATTATTCCCTAGATTTGTCCGTTCTTTAAAAGAAGGGAAAGTATCATTATTAGATGTTTTATTGTGAACCATATCTCTATTGGTATTTGGAGAGTGTGTTTTGGGGTTTTGGAACTGTCTGTTATGATAGTTCCCACCCTTATGTTGATGATGGTTCCTTGAATTAAAATACTGGTATGAGTCAGTTGGTCTCCTTGGAGTGTATCGGACACCTTCATATGTGTCCATATGTTGTCTATTGTCTCTTTGGGGACCATAGAAGTGTCTGTGTCTATGTCCCTTGTAAGTATTGAATGCAGGGGATGAAAAATTCTCTCCTAAATTTCTCAAATAATAGTCACCTTTATTAGGTGTATGTGGAACCTGGTTCCTATTATAGTGGATGTTATAGTTAGGAGGGGCATATGTATCATATCCTCTATCCTCATCCCAAGTGTTCCTCTGTCTGAAGGGGAAATAGCCTCTCCATGGGGCTCTATGGTAATTATGAAACCTCTGACCTGTTCTTTCTTGTCCCTATCTGTGGTCATTATTGTCAAATGTGTGACTAGAGTGTTGTATGTTTGACCGAAAACTATTATTATAGCCCATCTTATTTTGGGCTTTTTTAGGTCTGTTCCTTTTGTGTGTAACTTTAGTCCAGTCACCTTCGTTTCTTGGTTGTCTATTTACGACCTGTTCATCTGGGGGACTTTCTGTATTTTGGTTTTCTTGAGTATTTTTATCTATTTGTTCAGCACTTCTAATCAGCTCCAATTCTTTATTTAATTTCTTTGATTTTTTACTGATAATATCATCCCTAATCTTGGTGATTTTATTATTCAGATTTTCTTTTTTGTCTAAGATCTCTTTTGTTTCTAGTAGTACTCCATCAGGGCCAATTAATTTGTCTTCATTAATTTTAATGTTGATGTCTATTTGTTTGAGTATGGCTTCTCTGTGCTCAATGATGACCTGCATCAATTTTCTAGAAGTATCTAACATAGTGTTTGACCACTTGTCTAAAAAATCTTGGTCTTCGGTTTGGAATGCACACTCTTTCTTAATTAATAGCCCTTTGGGGATTATGTTAAGTTCTAGACATTTCCTTAAAAATGTTATTTCAGCCTTATATTTAACTTCTTGAATCAGTAATTTTTCTAAATTTTTAAAAATGGACATGTAGTCTATTTTTTCTGTACCGTTAGAATGATGTATTCATGTCGTTGTGTCAATATCTAGGATAATATCCTGTCTCATGGAACTAGTTATGTTCAGCATGCTTCAACCACTACAAAGCAATATATAAAAGGAATAGATATTGTCAACAAAGGATCTGTATGGGGTGACTAATATATATATAAGAATTCAATATAAAATAATACAATTACATCCAGCTGCTGATAGAGTTGCTAGGAAGAACAAAAACTAAGAAAATGTGTATCTACCAGCGCTAAGATAAAAGAACAACCTATGGCTCCTAAAAGCATAAATAGGGGTCCCCAGCTGACCCTGAGATCGGTAGTAGCAAAAAGAAATGCTAAGGAGCGCCTATAAAGTATCAAGGCAAAGGTATATATTTAATTAAACATAATGTAACAGAGTATCATATATATATAGTTAAAACATCATGGATCCATGTAAAAACATACAGAAGATAAAAATAATAAAAATATTAATAATAACAGTGATATAGCACAGATGCGTTACAATGGTGGGTGAATTAGTGTAGCACTAACTAGTGACACCATATAAAGTATAACATAAATATTGACAGATGATTATTGTCCAAAAAATAATAATGGTTAGTATATGAAAAAGTCCACAGTCATAAGTGAAAGTTCATCAAACATGAGTCCTCCTGTGAAATAAGTGATGCAAATTGTGTGTATTAATATCTAGAATATAAGACTTGTACGAGGAGAGACAAGTAAATCCATTTTGACTATGATCAACCAGATAGTGATGCATGAAGTAACAATAAAAATCAGAAAAAATGTGGGGGATAAAAAATCCAAAAAATAAACTCCAAAAAGATGTGAGAATCCAAAAAAAGTGGTGACAAAAAGGTGAATAGTTATCCTGATTGAGGAAATGATTCTTCAATTAAATCCTCAGTGATATCAAGTAAAGGGAGAAAACCAATTGAATGGTGTTTAGAATCCGGATTATAACCAAGGATCCTTAAAAGAATAAATGTAGATAACCTAAAAGTGAAAAAACAATAACATAGTGCAATAAAGTTTAGGATAAATAATCCGGATTCTAAACACCATTCAATTGGTTTTCTCCCTTTACTTGACTTGGCGTCCCTCGAATTCCGATTGGCTGATAGGATTCTATCAGCCAATCGGAATTAAGGTAGGAAAAATCTGATTGGCTGATTGAATCAGCCAATCAGATTGAGCTCGCATTCTATTGGCTGATCGGAACGGCCAATAGAATGCAAGCTCAATCTGATTGGCTGATTGGATCAGCCAATCGGATTGAATTTAAATCTGACTGGCTAATTCAATCAGCCAATCAGATTTTTCCTACCTTAATTCCGATTGGCTGATAGAATCCTATCAGCCAATCGGAATTCGAGGGACGCCATCTTGGATGACGTCACTTAAAGGAACCGTCATTCGTCGTCTAGTCGTCGTTGAAGAAGGATGTTCCGTGCCGGAGGTCTTGAATATGGAGCCGCTCCTCGTCGGATGGATGAAGATAGAAGATGCCGCTTGGATGAAGATGTCTGCCGGTCCAGATGTCCTCTTCTGCCCGGATAGGATGAAGACTTCTGCCGCTTCGGATGTCTTCTTTTGGTCCATCGGTGCCCGGCTGGGTGAACACGGATCAAGGTAGGGAGATCTTCAGGGGGGTAGTGTTAGGTTTATTTAAGGGGGTTTTGGGTTAGAGTAGGGGTATGTGGGTGGTGGGTTGTAATGTTGGGGGGTGGTATTGTGTTTTTTTTTACAGGCAAAAGAGCTGATTACTTTGGGGCATGCCCCGCAAAAAGCCTTTTTAAGGGCTGGTAATAGAGCTGTTAACTTTTGTAATTTAGATTAGGGTAGAGAATTAGAGTAAGTGTAATTAGCTTAAAATTCTTGTAATCTTTTTTTATTTTTTGTCATTTAGTGGGTTTTTTCTTGTAATTTAGTTAGTTTATTTAATTGTAGGTAATTTATTTAATTATAGTGTAGTGTTAGGTTTAATTGTAACTTAGGTTAGGATTTATTTTACATGTAATTTTGTAATTATTTTAACTAGGTAGCTATTAAATAGTAAATAACTATTTAATAGCTATTGTACCTAGTTAAAATAAATACAAAGTTGCCTGTAAAATAAATATAAATCCTAAAATAGCTACAATTTAATTATTCGTTATATTGTAGCTATATTAGGGTTTATTTTACAGGTAAGTATTTAGTTTTAAATAGGAATACTTTAGTTAATAAGAGTTAATTTATTTCGTTAGATTAAAATTATATTTAACTTAGGGGGGTGTTAGGGTTAGACTTAACTTTAGGGGTTAATACATTTATTATAGTAGCGGCGAGGTCCGGTCGGCAGATTAGGGGTTAATAAGTGTAGTTAGGTGGCGGCAATGTTGGGGGGGGCAGATTAGGGGTTAATAAATATAATATAGGGGTCGGCAAAGTTAGGGGCAGTAGATTAGGGGTTCATAGCTATAATGCAGCTTGCGGCGGTGTACGGAGTGGAAGATTAGGGGTTAATTGTGTAATGCAGGGGTCAGCGATAGCGGGGGCGGCAGATTATGGGTTAATAAGTGTAAGGTTAGGGGTGTTTTGACTCTGGGTTCATGTTAGGGTGTTAGGTGCAGACTTAGAAAGTGTTTTCCCATAGGAAACAATGGGGCTGCGTTGGGATCTTAACGCTGCTTTTTTGCAGGTGTTAGGTTTTTTTTCAGCCCAAACTGCCCCATTGTTTCCTAGGGGAAATCGTGCACCAGCACGTTTTAGCTGCTTACTGCTACCGTAAGGACCGCTGGTATTGAGGGTTGAAGTGGCGGTACATTCTGCTCAACGCACCCTTTTTGGAGCCTAACGCAGCCCCTCAGACAACTCTAAATACCAGCGTTGTTTGGGAGTAACGGTAGGAAAAAAAGCAGCGTTAGCTACGCAGGTCTTTACCGACAAAACTCTAAATCTAGCCGACAGTCTTTTAAAGCCATAAAGTACTCAACACACAGTGGATCAGGTGTAAAAGCCTTAGCCTGCTTATTTACAGACAATTTGCAGGAATACAATTCTAACATAAACAAAACATAGCACTTGCTAAACAGAATTAAGCAGTCCTGACTAAAGTTGTGTGGCTGTTCCACATCAACTACAAAGTACAAAACAATATTTAACCGGCCTAGAACCTCTAGATAGCAGCTTCGCATCAGCATGTTCTGTCTCTTTTTCACAGGTTCTTCATAGCAAGCCCAGCACACACTATTTAACAAGTGGTAATGGCTAATTATCAGATGCAGGTGAATGAAGTCTAGATTGTGGGGAAAAAATTGCACTGGATTCCTCACCTGCAACTTTCTGCCACATCCAAACTGTGGAGTGGATTACTGTCCCATAATACACAATTGTATAGTAAATTTTTAATACCACCAACAACATTGCATAATTTATGGGGAAACATATACTCCATTGTACACAATCCCATTAGCTCTGTCACAACGTACATACATTTAATGATTGGCTGATGGCTGTTACATGATGCAGGGTAAGGAAAATTTAACTAATGATGAAATTTGTCAGAGAAAAATCTACTACTACTCATTTGGAATTCAGACTAAGAGGCCTATTTATCATATGTCTGTCGGACCTGATCCGACAGCGCGGATCAGGTCTGACAGACATCGCTCAATGTGGAGAGCAATACTCTTGTGAGCTGCTGGTGCAACGCTGCCCCTGCAGACTTGCGGCCAATCGTCCGCCAGCAGGGGGGTATAAATCAACCCGATCGTACTCGATCGGGTTGAATTCCGGCGATTCCTGTCCGCCTCATCAGAGCAGGCGGACAGGGTTATGGAGCAGCAGTCTTTAGACCGCTGCTTCATAACTGGTGTTTCTGGCGAGTCTGCGGGCTCACCAGAAACACGGTCCCTCAAGCTCAGTATGGAGCTTGATAGATAGGCCTCTAAGGCTTGATGTTCTAAACTTTGCCATATCAGACGTGGTTTTCCCGCTGACCTTCGCAGTGTCTGCCCTGGTGGAATTATCATAAAAAAGGGGCAATCCCTGCAATTGGCGAAATCTTTCCTATTTTGTATAATTTTTAAAATACAAATACTTATTAGTTTTTTGTAATGTATGCAACTTCTCCCTATTCGGAAATGTAGCATATGCCCCGTAGGTGTTAGGGCTTTGGATCATTCCACCAGGGAAATAGAAGTACTGGCAAGCATTATTTAATAATGTTGCAAGCCCAGAGACCTTTAGATTACGAGAGTGTGCTTCCATAGGCTCAAATAGGAGCCTCGCTCTGATGCCGCCAGACACAGCATGAGAACATTGCGCATCGAAGGGGGTAAGAAGTGCAGTGATAACAGCAAATTGTAAATATATATGCTTTTATACATATATATTTATGTGTTAATATGTGGATACAAGGAGAAAATGGTTAACACTTTAGTCCGTGTATGGGTAAAGAGAGCCAAGCCTGGCACCGGGACTTAGTCGACACAAACATTTCTGTATGTACAACATCCCAAGACACCCATGTTCCACCTATTTCCAAAAGTTCACAAATCTTTAATCAATGTAAAGGGACGCCCCATCGTCAGTGGGGTGGATTCCCTATTAGAAAGACTTTCATCCTGGCTAGATACTATTCTGCAACCTTTAGTGAATACGTTACCCTCCTATACTAAGGATACAAAACACATTATCAATCTACTGGCAAATCTAAAGTGGAAAGATAACTTTATGTGGGTCACAATAGATGCAGTCTCCTTGTACTCTTCTATACCCCACTCAGAAGGCATTATGGCTATAAAATTCTTTTTAGTCAACTATACAGATTATACCGAGAACTTCCAGAGTTTTATCATTCGTGTGCTAGAATTCTTACTTACACACAATTTCTTCTGCTTTGAGACTGACTATTACCTTCAGAAAAGAGGTACAGCAATGGGGGCGAAGTTTGCCCCCTCATATGCGAATCTGTACCTTGGCTATTGGGAAATCAACTGCATCTATGGAGATGATAATCCCCACAGGTCATCTATATATTTCTATAAGAGATATATAGATGACCTGTTATGTATTTGGTCTGGCCCTTCAGATGAGGTGCCTAAATTTGTCTCTTGGCTGAATCAGAATGAGTTGAACTTGAGCTTCACCTTTATCTCTGATCCTGTTAACATTGACTACCTTGACTTAACCCTAAGTGGTAACTGCGATGGCACAATCTCCACAAAGGTTTTTCGTAAGCCAATATCAGGCAACACACTCTTGCATGCAACCTCCTGTCATCCTACTAATACTGCTTATGCTGTGGCAAAAGGCCAGTTTATGAGGATAAAAAGGAATTGTAGCAGAGAGGAAGATTATGAACATGAGGCTAGTCAACTAGAAAATAGACTTAGATCTAGACAATACTCCAAAAGACACATCAAACAGGCAAGACAACATGTTGATCTTATCCCCAGACAGTCTATGTTACTTGATGGATGTAAGAGCACTAATAGTGATTTTCAAGGTGTCTACTTTGTTACTGAATATAGTGCTCAATACCCTGAAGTTTGCAATATAATTCAAAAACATTTTCCCCTCTTAATTGCAGATGACAAGCTAACAGATGTAGTAAAAAATGGTATTAGATGCTCTTACAAGAAATGCACCACTCTAGCTTCCATTCTTTCTCCTACACAACTTAGACCCACCACACAACATACTAGCTCTTGGCTGAGACATCAGGGCATGTATAAATGTGGACACAAAAAATGTAGGCCATGTGATTATGTACAAACTACGAGTGAGTTTAGATCTACTGTAACAGGGACTGCCTATTCCATCAAATCCTGTTTAAACTGTACCAGTACCAATGTCATATACCTTGTCACTTGCATTCTCTGTGACGTTCAATATGTTGGTCTCACGTCTAGGGATGTCAACTCGAGAATAAGAGAACATATCTCCTCCCTAACAAGGGGCACGGCCACAACTCCCCTAGTGCAACATTTTGCCACTAAACATAATTGTAGCCTAGATTCCTTTAGATGGACAGCCATCGAAAAAGCCAAGGTCCCTAACAGGGGGGTGATATAGACAAAGTTCTAGCTAAACGTGAAACCTATTGGATTTTTCAATTAAAAACTAGACTTCCTCAAGGTTTAAACTCCAAATTTGATTTGATAAATTTTTGGGAGTGATCACACATACTTACATATTTATATATCATTAAACCTTACTGATGTTTATATTCTTATATACTATTCATATATTTCTTATATGTATATATTTTGAACACATATACACTTTTTGACATAGCTTTTCTTTAGCATCAAAGGTTTTACACAGTCTTTGTCTATACATAGTATAGCTATAGGCATAGGTGGTATTTATGAGCGGTCTAGGTATGGTATTGATATACTTATGTTATATATATCTTACACACTTATGCATAGTGTCATTAACTTGAAAACCGCTTCTTCTGCCTTTTTTCGTTTGTAACCTTACATTCGTTCACTTTCAGTTTCTTTATTACAGTATGTATTAGGTAGACTGATATACTAACTACAGGTACTGTGTTTGTGGTATGGACTTTTTTGTTATACTAATATCGCATTTCTATGCTAGTTTTGTTATTGAAGTTATTTATTCAAGCTGCATATTCCAGCCTGCTATAACCATCAATATAGGTCCATACTCTCATCTATCTATAACACTGTCCCATTACCTAAGTGAAAATTGTGACATATTGTTTTTTCATTGTTTATTTCATTGTTTTTTCATTTCTGTTTCTTTATCTTCTTTTTCTTCTCTTTTCTATACATTACATTCCACCTGAGCTTATATTCCTAAATGGACTCTTGCTGTAATACATTTTGCATTTCACATATATTAGGCATACATAGGGTTAACTTTATTGTGTAACTAAGGTGTGTTAGAATGGGCGTTTCTTTTAATTATACCTTTTAGTGTTTTAGCCAATCAGATTGTTCTCTACCTTTCTTAATAACTTTAGAGGCGTAGCACCTTAGGCTATGATTACGGCGTTTAGCCGAAACATGTAAGCCACTGGTGCTACGCTCTTTTCTACACTTTGGCTGATGTTGTGACCGAGTGAGCTGCGTCTCACAAGAATTTTCTTTTTAATGAACTCAATAAAGGATTGCTTTTACTACATCAACCTCCCCTCTCTTTTCTTGTGCCTTCTGGAATGCTCACTCTGTCTTTAACAAACAGACAACTGTTCACGACCTGTTTGCTTCCAACGCTTTCAACCTTTTAGCAATTACTAAACCTTGCTATTTTCCTCTGACACTGCTTCCATTGCTGCTCTCACACATGGTGGTCTTCACTTTAGCCACACATCTAGGCCAGGTGAGATACATGGTGGCGGTGTTGGTATCTTACTCCTCCCCTCCTGCTCCTATCAGTACCTATCTCCATTTCCATCTCTCTCCTTTTCTTCCTTTGAAGTGCACTGCATTCGCCTGTTCTCCCCCCTCTCTCTCTCAGAGTGGCAGTTATCTATCGCCCCCTCTGACCAACCTCCCAATTCCTTGACAACTTTTCTGCCTGTCTTTCTCACTTTCTCTCTACAAATACACCTACTCTAATTCTGGGTGACTTCAGCATCCCCATTGACAAACCATCTGCCCGTGCTGCCTCTATACTTCTTTTACTCACTAACTCCTTCGGCCTCCACCCTATTCCCTACCCACCGTGATGGACACTCTATTGATCTGATATTCTCCTATCTTTGCTCTCTCTCTGATGTTGCCTGTCACCCATTCCCCATCTCAGACCACCATCTGCTCACCTTTAATCTTAATATACAGGCTAAACCTACTTCTTGTCCCCGCAGAAATCTGCACACTGTGGTCCCTCCCCAACCTTATTCAAATACACCTCCCCCACACTTCCACAATATCCTGCCATGACCTTGCTACAACCCACTATAACAATACTCTCTCCTCTGCACTTGACACTCTCGCTCCTCCCCAACTTTGCAAAGCCCCACATCGTCAGCTCCAGCCCTGGCACTCCCAGCAAACACGCAACCTACAAAAATGCCCCCTTCTGCTGAACGTGCCTGGAGGAAATCCCGCTCTGAACCTGATTTCATGCACTATAAGTTCATTCTTTACTCTTACACCTCTGCTCTTCACTTAGCTAAGCAAACCTACTTCTCTTATATCCACTAACTACTCAAACCCTAAAAGACTCTTCTCCATTTTCAACTCTCTCCTCTACCCACCTGCACCACCCCCCTCATCTGCATTCAGTGCTCAAGACCTGGCTGACTACTTTTTCAATAAAACACTTACCATCCGAAGAAACATCCCAACACAAGCCTGCAATCTCCCAACCTCACTCCCAGTCACCCCCTCTGCCACCCTCCCAATCACTGAGAGTGAAGTGGCTTCCCTATTCCTCACTACCTGCCCACTTGACCCTTTTCCTTTACATCTAATACCTTCTCTGTCTCCCACCCTCACTCCTGCTCTTACTCACATATTCAACCTATCCCTTTCTAGTGGCTCATTCCCTGCCTCCTTCAAACATGCCAAGGTCACCCCCATTCTCAAAAAACCCTCCCTTGACCCTAACTCTCCTGCAAACTACCGCCCCATATCACTGCTCCCACTAGCTTAAAAAATGCTTGAAAAACTAGTTTTTGATCACTTTTGATCAACTAACCCACTTCCTGTCCTTCAACTCATTGATTGACCCCCTGCACAAAGGCTACTACTCTATATTAATCTTACTTGACCTCTCTGCTGCCTTTGACACTGTTGACCATCCCCTTCTCCTACGGAGTCTCAGCTCTCTTGGGCTTTGTGACACTGCCCTCTCCTTGATTCACACTTATCTCTCTAACAGATACTTCTCTGTCTTTTTTGCTGGTGACTCCTCTCTTTTGCCTCTGTCTGTTGGAGTACATCAAAGCTCTCTCCTGGGTCCTCTACTCTTCTCTATTTACACTTCTTCACTAGGTAAACTTATCAACAGCTTTGGCTTCAACTATCACCTCTATGCTGATGATTCCCAGATCTACCTATCCACCCCTGCACTCTGTCCTTCTGTCAATTCTCACATCAGCAACTGCTTATCTGGCATTTCCTCCTGGATGGCCTCTCACCACCTAAAATAAACATGTCCAAGACCAAACTTTCTAATCCCCCCCTCTATCTCTACTCCGGTTTCTAATTTTTCTATCATTGTTGGCGGCACCACTATCTCCCCATCACCCCAAGTCCGCTGCCTTGGAGTCACACTTGATTCAAATCTGTCCTTCATTCCCCACATCCAATTGCTCTCTTCATCCTGCCACAACCACCTACGCAATATCTCCAAAATTTGTCCATTTCCGAGTGCTGAAACTACTAAACAGCTAATCCACTCCCTGGTAATTTCCCGACTTGACTACTGTAATAACCTACTAACTGGCCTCCCTCTCTCACCTTCATTCCATCCTAAATGCTAATCCACCTCTCCCAACACTCTGTATCTGCTGCACCTCTCTGTGAGTCCCTTCACTGGCTCCCCATTCACAGCAGAGTTAAATTCAAAATTCTCACCCTGACTTACAAAGCCCTCACCAATGCTGCCCCACCCTACCTGTCCTCACTCATCAACAAATATACTCCAGCCCGCCCCCTAAGATCCAACAATGACCTGCTCCTTGCATCCTCTACCATCACCTCCTCTCATGCTAGACTACAGGACTTCTCTTTTGCGGCACCATCCCTCCTCAAGCTGTCAGACTTTCCACTAATCTCTCCTCCTTTAAATGTTCCCTAAAGATCTTTTTGTTCAGGGAAGCTTATCACCTGACTCAGTAACAAATAAATTTCAGTTACCTAACAGTTGCCCTCATCTATCTCCTCACTAATATCATTCTCAGCTCTGCAGTCCCCACCTCCTGTTTCCCATCTTTCTACCCATCTTGATTGTAAGTTCCCACGGGACCAGGGCCCTCAATTCCCCCTGTATTTGTCTGTACATTTTTGTGGTTTATTGTATTGTTTCACCATTGTACTTTTTTGTACCCACGAACAGCGCTGCGGAACCTGTTGGAGCTTTATAAATGACGAATAATAGTAAAGAATAATAATAATAATATTTACTGGGAACACACAGTTCCCATAGACCACAATGTTAAGGCACTTTTCTGTGTCGTTTTTTTCCACACCCTTTAGACCCAAAAACTGGTTTTTGCAGTTATTTTATTAAAAAATAAAGATGCTACTATCTTTATTTTTTTTAATAAGGTATATCACAATTGATTTTGCGGGAATTTGGTGGAAATTTTAAAAATTAACCAGAGATGTGATCTCTGGTTGATGTTATAAGCGCTAATTGCTACCACAGGCTCGCGATAGCAATAAATAGCCACTTGTAATGGCTGATTATTTATTTTGCGCCCGCAAACAAAGAAGTGATTTAGACTAGAGAACACTTCTCGTCTGTGAAGTACACTTTTTGCCAGTTGTCCTTGACTGTGCTTTTGCCTACTGAGATAGGACTTCTTGGTTTATCTGGGCTTGTATTGTGGATGCAGATGCAGTTCTGCATTGGTACCGGGAAAGTGTTTAGCACTCAGGAGAACAAATTGTCCAAATCTTTAGCTCATGGTACTTGTGGTACAGTATCTGATTGGCTGCCAGGCTCATTTAAAAAAAATTGGTATGTTATGAAAATAGCATTTGGTTAGCGTTTCAAATGAATTGGAGGTAAGCACTAAGCGGTCTGTATGTATCTTAAAATGTAAACAATTTGTATATTTTAGCTGATTTATTTTTGTCACAACAATTTCAGTGACGTCATCAGATATGCAAATTATTCACACTGTAAAATATTTTCCAAAGTTGTCAGGTCTGAATGTAGGACCTTTATACAGAGCAGTTTACACTGAAGAAAAAAGAGGCTCTACAAATGTTGCACACTTATAAAGGAGTAATAAACAATGCTGGGGAATTGGATATAAGTGGTGTTCTGGCTATTATTTTAAAAGCACACTGCCTAAAATAGAAGAACATGAGATTTAAACATATTTTTTAATATTATTACAAAAACAATATTGTGACTGAATAACTATGTTGAATATGTGACTAGTTACTAACTAAATGCTAATAATGACATAAACATTTGATTAGGTTATTGGTTTAATCATGAATTAGGTCACTGGATTGTTAAGGCGCATTCCTTTTTATACTTCACACAAACAAATCTGCTTAAATGCTTTTTTCAAAACTGGAGTGACTGGATTATTTTGTGGTTAGCAGATAAACATGCAGCTCTCCACACCCATAGTAAATGAGCCAGGGTGACTTCTATAAAAAGTACTAAAGTGTGACACACTTGTATTACTTTTAAAGGGACATAAAAGTGCTAGAGCATTTTAATATTGCACTAATGCTTGCACCTTTGTGTTTAATCCCTGGAAAGGCAATGCACTACAATGAGCTAGCTGAGAAAATCTGGCTAGCCAATAATAAGAAGCATATATGCAGAGTTACCAATCAACAGCTAGCTCCCAGTAGAGCATTGCAGCTCCTAAGCATATCTATGTATGCTGAAAGGATACCAAAAGAAAACAAAAGTTGATTTAATTGGAAAGTATCTTAAAATTGCATTCTATGTCTTTACCACGTAAGTTTAATTTTGACTTTCATTTCTCTTTAATGGCTTATCTATATATATATATATATATATATATATATATATAGCAGAAGAAGTCCTGACTGACTGACTCAATGCACAGCTCAAACCGTTTAAAGGGACAGTCTACACCAGAATATTTATTGTTTAAAAAGATAGATAATCCCTTTATTACCCATTCCCCAGTTTTGCATAACCAACACAGTTATATTAATATACTTTTTACCTCTGTGATTACCTTGAATCTAAACCTCTGCAAACTTCCCCTTTATTTCAGTTCTTTTGACAGACTTACATTTTAGCCAATCAGAGCTGACTCACTAGAACTCCACGTGCATGAGCACAGTGTTATCTTTATTACACACATGAACTAACACCCTCTAGTGGTGAAAAACTGTCAAAATGCCCTGAGAGAAGAGGCGGCCTTCAAGGACTTAGAAATTAGCATATGAACCTCCTAACTTTAGCTTTCAACTAAGAATACCAAGAGAACAAAGCAAAATTGGAAAATTGTTTAAAATTACATTCTCTATCTGAATAATGAAAGTTTATTTTGGACTAGACTGTCCCTTTAACCTCTCTCATGCACAATTTTTTAATTTCAATTTCAAAAAAATTACAATAAATAAAAATTTCTCAGTTTTATTTATGTATATCTCCTTTTTTTTCTAATCGCTTCCACAATTTCTCTATCAAACGCTTAACCCATACCACTCTAAATCGCAAATACAATCTGTATCTCTCTCTCCTCCGTCATGATCTATTTCCACTCTCTATCTTTCTCCATGCTCTCTGATTCTCTACACCCTCTCCATCAATCTCCACCCTCTCTCTATTTATCTACAACATCTATCTCAATCTACCCTCTCTCTCTATCTCCACCCTCTGTCAATCTATCTCATTCTCTCTCTATCTTTCTCTTTTTCTAAATATATCTCTATATATAATTTTGTATATATATGTTAGTGTGTATTTAAATATATACATATTATTATGTAGATAAATACATATTACTATATATATTAAATTTAAAATCATTTCATTTTAGAGAGAAATAATGGATTTGCGACGCCAATCACGTCCAATCTACTTTGATGTAACACAGAGCCATTTATGGGATCCGGTTTCAGAAAGTAATGAAAATCGTGCATCATCTGAAGTTGAAGCAGGAGCAACATCTCAATCTGATGAAAATACTAGAGTAGGGAACACAGAATGGTGTACATGTGGTAACTGTGTAAACATGCCAACTGTAATTGAGTGTTTTTGCTGCCATGAAGATGACAAATTTAAGTAGTTAATCCCATCTGGAGCAGAATGTTTAGCACCACACCTGGCCGACAACCTAACTAATAGAGATTTCTTACGGATTTTGCATACCTAACATGCCACTTTTAGGACATCACGCGTCAGAAGACCTAGAGATCTCGATGACAGGTTTTTTTTATATTGATTTTTGTTTTGTTTAATGAATTTAAAATCGTTTAATCAACAATGATTAGAAATCCAATGCATAAACTATTAATACTTTCATTACACATCCATCAAATTTGCAATACTCAACACTGTACCTTTTATTGTATCTTGTATCTAAGCCTCTGCATTATAATTAAAGCTGCCATTCATTTTAAATTAGTCATATCATTCCAAGATTCAATCTCCCACAATAATTTTTTTTACCATTTACATTTCTCTTTAAATGTAAAAATTAATCTCCAATAAAGGGACAGTCATGTCAAAAAATGTAATGTAATAATATAAGGAATGTAATTGAAAACTACTTCTCAATTTACTTTTCTCAGTAATATTTCTGTTATGGCTTGTTATTTATAGTTAAAAGCTAAACCTAGGAGGTTCATATGCTAATTTATTAGACATTGAAGACTGCCTCTAATGCATTTTGACAACTAGAGGGCATTAGGTCATGTGATTCATATAAATAACAGAGCTCATGCAATTGAAGTGACCTAGCAGTGAGCACTGATTGGCTAAAAAGCAAGTCTGTCTAAAGAACTGAAATAAGGGGACAGCCGGCATAAGCTTAGATACAAGGTAATTACAGAGTTAAAACTTGTATTATTATAATTGTGTTTGTTATCTCAAAATGGGGATGAGTAATAAAGGTATTTATATTTATTTTTATACAACAGACATTATGGTGTTGACTGTCCCATTATTAAATTAATGTAATAATGTTATTTGTCGATGATTGTAATTTAAATATTTCATAATAAATTTTTTTATATTTTACAGAGATTTTCAAAAAATGTCTTATATGGCTCGATTTATCAAACATATTCTCCTTAATTTGCGCCTTAATTCACGCCGTCGTAATATATCTCCTATTTATCATTAAGAAATACTCCTAAAAATGTGCAAATACGACTGCAAAATTCTCGCCCTTCAATGTCCCTCGCCTAGGCGCACATTAGCGCAAATTAAAGCTTTAAAACGCCCTTTTCAGGGTGTATATTCAAGAATACGACCTATTTCTCTCCAAAATAGATATTTATCATTATTTTGCGCCATTGGAGAGCCTAAAGTTCTCCTCCTAATACGACTACTAATGTTCTCCATGAAGAGATAGGAGAACATCTAATTTACTCCATATTTTCAGCGCAAGAAGATGGATTATTTCCTTATTTTGTCTGCAATTTCTTTAGCAAGGGGCCATGAAAATCGAAGAAATGAACAGATTTTGCCAATACGTAGACGGCAAAGAGTTCCACGAGTTTTTCTACCTCGTTGTGGACTACAGGCATTATCTGATTATCAGATAAAAAAAAGATTTCGCCTAAACAGGGAGAGCATACAAAATCTATATGTTCTAATACAGAATGATCTAGAGCCACAGACTAGAAGAACAAGGGCAATACCTGGAATGCTCAAGTTATTGGCAGTTTTGCATTTCCTAGCCACGGGCTCTTTTCAGGCTGTGTCCAGTGCAGTGGTTGG
Organism: Bombina bombina; assembly: GCF_027579735.1. Classification (NCBI taxonomy): domain Eukaryota; kingdom Metazoa; phylum Chordata; class Amphibia; order Anura; family Bombinatoridae; genus Bombina; species Bombina bombina. The sequence continues at coordinate 1,356,957,375 of NC_069500.1, forward strand.
CATGAGTCAGCCTTCTTTTTGTAGACATTTGAGGACTGTGTTAAAAGCGATTTTGAAGCATCTAAATAAATTTATATATGTGCCAAGGAATGTACATGAATGGCACCAAGTAAAATCTGGTTTTTATCAAGTTGCCGGCATTCCAAATGTCCTAGGTGCAATTGATTGCACACATATTGCAATTAGACCACCAGCTTTAAGGGAGGAGCAATATCGAAATCGGAAACACTTCCACTCTCTCAATGTTCAAGCAGTATGTGACTCTAACCTTCGGTTTTGGGCAGTAAGATCAGGTTTTCCAGGGTCATGCCACGATTATCACATATTAAAGCAGTCTGCTTTATTTGCAGCATTTGAACGTGGAGAGATGCCACACGGTTGGCTATTAGGTGAATATTAAAATTTTTATATTTATTTATAAAATGTCATATTTTAACCTCATAAACCTGTTGTTACATGTCGCTAATTTGTAATTCTTATATTTTTGAAGGTGACAGCGGGTACCCCTGTAGGCCTTGGCTCTTGACACCTGTACCAATACCTCATACACGATCAGAAATCAAGTTCAACGAATCTCACAGGTCGACAAGGAGTGCTATTGAGCGTACATTCGGGGTACTGAAAATGAGATTTCGGGTGTTGGACCGTTCTGGTGGTGATCTACAATATTCCCCAGAGAAATGTAATGACATAATTCTGGTGTCATGCATAATGCACAATATTGCTATTTCCCAACTAAATATAGATGAGGTGTGTCTGGAGGATGTTCCAGAAGATGTTTATGTTCCTCATGAAATTGTCACAAGACATACCACAAGAGCTGGAGTGGAGAATCGTCTTGAAATTATTGAACGATTTTTTAGATGTAAGTCTACTTAATAAAATTGTATTAACATGTTAATATTGTTTGTTCTATATAATTAATTACATCTTTTTTCTTTTTTTCAGGAAATTTTATGATTGGATTCAAATACCTTGGTTTAATTTAATAATTAAAATTGATAGAATTGTGTATATATATATATATATATATATATATATATATATATATATATATATACATATATATATATATATATATATATAATTTTATTTTTATATAAGAGAAATTACATAGTTTGATACCAAAGTTGTGTTGTGTTATTTATATATCTATATCTCTCTCTCTCTCTCTCTCTCTCTCTCTATATATATATATATATATATATATATATATATATATATATATATATATATATATATACATATATATATATATATATATAGAAATACATTTTTTTTTAATTAAAAATAGAATTTATATAGTTTATAACCAAAGTTGTGTTGTGTTATTTATACATATCTTTTTCTCTTTTTGAATAAAAAATGAATATTTTGAAACAAAAAAATGGTTCGTTATTTACTTTGAATAAATTTTTTTTATTTATTAATATTTATTAATATAAAAAACTTTATTAAACAACAAAAATTAACATCAAAACAGTGAACTCTAATAAACATTAACCAAGGCTATAAGTGCGTTAAATATTTTAGAACCCGTAACTTGAAGGTATATATGGAGAATAGAATTAGAAATCAGGATGTCGTCTATTCAAGAACTCTAACTTTTTCTGATAATACTCCTTTTGCACTGTTAATTGTTCTTGAAGTATATTATTTCTTTGTTTTTCCAATTCTATCATTTGTTTAAAAAATTCATTTTGTTCGTTTCTGAAAGACAATGCCATATCTGTTAATCTTTCAACCTCATTTGGTCTCTCCGGTTCATCTATCGGGCATTGTTCTGCATCCTCAATCTCTTCCTCACATTCTGATTCCTCTACATGTGGTGTTTCAACTTGTGTTGATGTTTGTCCCTCTATTTGTGTCTCATCATCATCATCCTCCTGACAAACTGTGTCAGTCACAAGTGGTTGTAATGTGATTTCTATTTCATCTATGAATGTAAAAAATAATTATTTTAAAAAATTAATAAAATTAATTAAAAAAAAAAAAAAAAGGTCAATAATTACCATCAAATAATGTAATTGACGAATCTTGCATAGTTTGTAGTAATCCCATGACACCTGTAACAAAAATACATTGATATTCATATATATGTTTTTAAATTAAATATCTTTACATAAACAGAATTTTCATGGCGAAAAGTAAGAAACGTAGTAATACATATTCATTGTCCATTCTTTTCATTAATACAAATGATATTATCATTTTTGTAATATACTTGTACTTACTGGTAGTTTCTTCCCTGCATGGTATACCACATGAAGATGTTGTGGGTTGTTCACTAGTCAACTCAGACTCGGATGGTAGGTCCACCTGGGCATTTTCTAATTCATTTTCTAATGCCTGTTCATGTTCTTCTATAGTAGATATAAACAAATTAAAATTTAATTAAAATTAAATATTGAGAAAATGAATATACAAAATACATGTTAAAGAAATAGTGTAGTGTAAATTATTATTTCATTATTCTGATAGAGCATTGAATTTCAAAAAATGTTTATAATTCAATACTATTAAAATTTTTATATTTTCTTCTTTTTGGATTATCTCTCATTTCCCAAACAAAAAATCTAAGTTTAGAAGCGTGGCCATTTTTGGGTGTGACACCTGTTTAGCGCTTGCTGATTGGTTTCTTTTTAAATGTAGCCAGCCAATTAACAAGCGGTATCCAGGTCCTCATCCAAAAATGGTCCTGCTTCCAAGCTTACAAGCATACTTTGTTCAATACATATTAAAATAAAAAAAATAAAAAATATTCATATAAAAAAATTATTAACAGGGTATGCTCTGTCTGAATCTTGAAATATAAGTTAAGAATATATTATACTATTCGTTTAATAGCAATCAATTAGATATTTACCTCGAAAATCCATGGTATCTGATGGTACATCAAGTCCCACCACGACAGCATCCCCCATCCTGGCATACAGCATCTGTTCGTAGTCAAGCAGTTCAGCCCTATATGCGGGGCCTCCACCAGTTCCTTTTGATAACTGCTTTTCCTTGCATACTTTTCTTTTAATATTCTTACGAATATCATTCACCCGCTTCCGACAGGCCCTGACGTCTTTCGGAAAACTACCCTCTGCTGACACAGCACGACTAATTTGTTCCCAAATAGCCTTTTTTCTTTGAGGGTTGACAGATTTTGCTTGATATCCGATAATAATATCGTAATGTTCGATGACCACTTCAACTAGAATACAGTTCTGTCGATGACTAAACATCACACTTCGGCCACTTTTCGTTTTTCCAGCTAGTCCAGTAGCCATCGCAAATTTAGATCAAAAAATGGCGCTAATAAAAATAGTGTCTTCGTTAGAAGTCAGAATAAAGTAATGAACAATTATCACTAACAACTTTTGTTCCAGAACGTTACAGAAATGGGGCGTTATATGAATAGATTACTGAATAATTTAAATAAAATTAGTAACTGTAATTTGATTGCACAATTAGAATTTACTTTATTCCTATTGGTCAAATGTGTATTTTTTTCAAATTGATGTGTTTTTATTATTATATACATTCTTTTTTAAAATTCGAAACTATTTGTATGTATCAATTGGGGTAACAACGAACATAGCCCTAAAAATAAATTTAAACTAGGAAAACAAATGTATCGACTGTAGAAATATCGTCACAGTTATTGCGCATTGTAACAATTGCCAGTTATCTTCTATCGACTGTAGAAATATAGTGCACGTTATTGCGCACTTGTAACAACTTACATGTAATCTATATTGATACAAAAAGATGTAACTTGTTTAATATTTTTTCTTTAATATTGATAAATAATGAAGTTTCGACTCGATTACTTATTTCTTTTAAAAAATAAATCATTTTTAAAATGGGTATATTTTAATGCGCACTAACAATAACAATTAGTTCCGTTATTGGGTGGAGTTTTATGGTTAGAGAGATACATACATACATTTGAAGATGAATCGTTCCAAGAAGTTTTCGATTGGTGAATTACTGATTATCACCTATACAATGGAAAAGTATTTTCCGAAAAAAAAGAAGGGGATATTCACATTGGAACAGGATAGAAGAAATCCAATTTTATCAGAGATGGTGCGACGGGTCAGACGTCTGTCTGGCCATAATAGGACTAGAAAACAGTGCCTGAAGCGTTATAATGATCTAATCCGGAGACAATCTAAATTAAGGACCCTAATAAGAAGCTATGTTATGAAATGTAAGTATTTATGTAATAGTTGTGTATCATTTTTTTAACTCTATTGTAATCTGTCATTAGTTGTTACTTTGTTTATCTTGAACTTTGTGCAGAAATATAATTGCAAATTTTGTATCCATTTTAGATTTATTGCGGTTTGTGAAACAGTATTAACAATGTAATTGTTTCAGTCTGATGTTGTACTGTACAATCGATTAACAATATAAATACAATTGTATTTCAATTTTTAACAGTCAAAAATAGAAAAAGGCCCCGTTATCTGCGCCCAATAAAATGGAATCCATCCAGTCCAGAAGCTGATTGTGATCCACTACCGACTGTTTTTCTGGAGTCTGAGGCTATAATGACAACAGGTATGAATATAGTTACTAAAATGTTTAATATTAAGATAACTCATCATTGATATTAACATTTATATGTTCAAAATTTTTACAAAAAGGGAAAAAGAAAAAAAGGCGACAACGTCGCAGAAGGCCAATGCCCATCATTGATGATGAATCTGACAATGAAGGTAGATTTCCTTAACATATATCTTACAAATAAATAAAATTATTCTATTTAATGACTATAATCATATTAATTATAGACATGATTGAAGAAGATACAGACCAAAATGCCATTGAAGATATAATTGTTGAAGAGGAAAATAATAATATGAATCAAGATTCACCAAATAGCGAGCAACAACAAGACACTAATATATGTAGGTTCATATGTCTATTCAGTCACTCCTTATATGTCATTATTTGTACTAAAATAGAACTTTTGTTTTAGTGAATAATTATTGAAAAGAGATATGGATTTCAATCAGCATTGTTCTATTACATAAGTATTCCTGTTATAATTATGTATGTCTTTCAGCTATTCAAGATGAAGGACAGAACCTTGAACATGAAGAAGAAATGCAATCTAATTCATCCAATGTAACGGAATTTTATGATTGGAGTGAGTTCTTTTGTATCATAACAATCTTTAGCTTTCACTATTGTGTGGAACAAAAGATGCATGTGCGTGTACACAGTATTATCAAGATGACATGCTTTTAAATAACAACAGAGGTGTAGATAAAACCTTCTAACAAGAGATTAGTCTTTTGTCTGTGTTTCTTGTTAGCATTAGTTAAAACACTATTGATCTTGTAATACTTTACTGAAATGTATTCAAGTCATGACATAACTATTTTTCTATTTCTCATTGGTATAGTGCCTGAAGATCAAGAAATAACTATAAACAAAAAAGAAATTTTGGATACCCTGCTGGAAGTTGAAAATAATTTGATGAGGACATACATAAAAGTGCAAAACTTAAGAGAAAAATATCAATCCTTTTAATTAGGAACAATAAAGAAAAAAATTATTTCTTTTCAGTTTTAAATAAAAAAAAATAGTATGATATGAAAATAACTTTTATTTTGGTTTACAATAAATACATATATTTTTCAATTTAAAGGTGTGTGTGTGTTTATTTAATCTAAAAAAACCTATATTAATGCTGAGGGGGGAGGTGGATATAAATATAAGAGTTGGGTTAGATCAAAGGGTTGGGTTATATCTTTGAAATACATAAACTCATGTTTAGATAAGTAGTTCAAAAGTTAATACAAAGATATAATTTGTAATACAATTTTGAATGAGATCTTGATGTGCTTTCTTAAATAATATAAACATTGATACAACAAATAATAAAGTAGATATAAAAAAATTGTGTTATTTCAACATTAAATTTTAATCTTACCATTTAACTTAAGATTTATATGTGAGAGAATGTGATAATATGATCACAATTATTATATTCAAATTTTTAAAACATTGTTAGCGATTATCGTAAATATAAATAAATTTTGTGTTTATTGAAAAGCACACATCGAATTTGTAACATTGATAACTGAACAATACAAATTAAAAAGTAATCAATGAGAATTCACATTTATTTCTCATATGCGCTTTAATTTAAGACATTTTTAATAATAAATATGGCGCAAATATATGAATAACGGCGAGATTTATCAATATCACGCCACATCTCGCCTTTGGAAAGTAACGTAGAAATACGACCCCTTTTATGATAAATAATGGCGCACATGTGCGCCTATCGGATGGCGATATGCAGAGTACTTGACGGAGAACGGAACGGCGATCTTGAACAAAGTTTGATAAATCGAGCCCATAGGGGATTTACCTAGTGAGTACATGCCTTTCTTGGACCAAGGAATAGGAAACCCATCCCATCATGTGTAGTATCACTGATTCGTAATGCATTTCCTTGACCATATAACGTGTATGGGATTCATTGATGTTGAAAATTAGGTTGCAGCAGTGGAGATGATCCTTGATTAATTTTTTTTTTATTTGTTGTTATTCTTAAAAAAAAAATTGGGAACTAAAATTTTGAGAAAAAATTTGATAATTAAAAAAATAAAAAATTTACGGCTAGATTATGAGTTGTGCGTTACTGCTCTTAACGCTGAACATATGGTTATTTCAGTGTTAAAACAGCACTGCAGCCATTACAAGTCTTGTCGGTATAGGTGTACTGCAAGCCTTTTAGCCTGTAACGCAACGTCAGTACCGCACTTGTAAAAATTACGTTTTTTAATGGGATTCCCATAGTGCCGGTAATACGAGTTTTGCGGTGAGGCTAAAAAGCGAGCGTTACACTCTGAAACGACAAGATCCATAACGCCATCTAAAGTTAGAAGGTATGAGTTTTACACTACAAAGCTGTAACATAAAACTCATAACTAATGTGTTAAAAAGTACAGTAACACCCATAAACTACCTATTAATTAACCCCTAAACTGAGGCCCTCCCGCATCGCAAACACTATAATTAATGTATTAACCCCTAATATGCCACTCCCGTTATCGCTGCCACTCTAAAAATATTAACCCCTATTCCGCTGCTCCCTGACATTGTCACCACTATAATAAACTTATTAACCCCTAAACCGCCGCCCTCCTGCATTGCAAACACTATTTAAATATTATTAACCCCTAATCTGACGTCTGCCCACATTGCCCCCACTATACTAAAGTTATTAAGCCCTACACCGCCGCCACTATAATAAACCTATTAACCCCTAAACCGCAAGCCCCCCACAACAAAATATACTAAACTATTAACCCCTAAACCGAAAGCCCCCCACATCGCAATAAACTAAATTAAACTAGTAACCCAAAAACTAAGTTTTAAACTACCAATTAAACTAATATAATTATAAAACTAAAATTTAACTACCAATTAAATTAAACTAAAATACACATTAAAAAAATAACAAACACTAAATTGCGAAAAATAACAAACGAAATTATCAAAAATAAAAAAGAAATACACCTAATCTAATAGCCCTATCAAAATAAAAAAGCCCACCCAAAATAAAAAAAAACCTAGCCTACAAAAAAAATACGTATGGCCCTTAAAAGGGCCTTTTGAAGGGCATTGCCCTAAGTTAAACAGCTCTTTAACCTGTATAAAACAAATAGGAAGACCCCCCAACAGTAAAACCCACCACCCAACCAACCCCCCAAAATAAAAAAACCTATCTCTAACAAAAACCTAATCTACCCATTGCCCTGAAAAGGGCATTTGGATGGGCAATTTTTTTTTGTTTTTTTAAAGAGCATTAGAATAGGAATATTTTTTTTTATAATTCCGTTGTTTTTTTTTGTAATGGTAGTTTTTTTTATTTTTTGTAATGGTAGTTTTTTTTATTTTTTGTGATTTTAGTGTTTTTTTATTTTTTGTAATGTTAGGTTTTAGTGTAAGGTAGCTTAGGTTTTATTTCACAGGTAAGTTTGTATTTATTTAACTAGGTAGTTATTAAATAGTTAATAACTATTTACTAACTAGTCTATAAAAAATAAATACAATCTTACCTGTGAAATAAAAATAAAACCTAAGCTAGCTACAATGTAACTATTTGTTATATTGTAGCTAGCTTAGGTTTTATTTCACAGGTAAGTATGTATTTTGTTTTAAATAGGAATTATTTAGTTTAATTTAGATCTATTTTAATTATGTTAAAGTTACGGGGTGTTAGGTTTAGGGTTAGGTTTAGGAGTAGGTGTAGGAGTTAATAGCTTAATTTAGGTTGTTGTGTTGTGTGGGGCTGGAGGTTTAGGGGTTAATAGCTTTATTTAGTGGTAGTGATGTGGGAGGCCGGAGGTTTAGGGGTTAATAACTTTATTTAGCTGCAGCGATGTCGGGAAGTGGCGGAATAGGGGTTAATTACTTTAATAAAGTGGCGGCGATGTTGGGGCGTGGCGGAATAGGGGTTAATAACTTTAGTATAATGGTGGCGATATCAGGAGCGGCAGATTAGGGGTTAATAGCTTTATTTAGGTGGCTGCGATATCGGGAGCGGCAGATTAGGGGTTAATAACTGTAGGTAGGCGTCAACGATGTGGGTGGGGGGGAGATTAGGGGTGTTTAGATGTAGGGTTTATGTTAGGGTGTTAGGTTTTTACGTTAGTTTTCTTTCCCCATAGACATCAATGGGGCTGCATTACGGAGCTTATTTTTGCGATCGCCATTGATGTCTATGGGGGAAGCGTGCACGAGTACGTCAAAACATCGCTTGTTTTTGGTGCGGTATGGAACGTTAAAGCACCATATCGCCCGCACATGCCGTTTTTTTTTTATAACTTGTAATGGCAGCGCTATAGGGGATTAAATAACGCCACTTTTGTTGCGTTCGTTAATTTCCCTATAGTGCTCAAAACTCGTAATCTAGGCGTTACTTTTTATGTTGATCATTTCATTGAAAAAAATTTTAAAATATGTATAATAACCATTATTTTATTAGAATTCAACATGTAAAAACATGTTAAGCCTGAAAGATTATTAAAAAAAAAAAAAAAATCTGGATTGTTACATGTCGAATGTTTTATTACAAATACAAACCACATATAATGATTAAAGGGACACTGAACCAAATTTTTTTCTAGAGCATGACATTTTAAGCAACTTTCTAATTTACTCCTATTATCGATTTTTTTTCGTTCTCTTGCTATCTTTATTTTAAAAGCAGGAATGTAAATCTTAGCAGCCAGCCCATTTTAGGTTCAGCACCATGGATAACGCTTGCTTATTGGAGGATTACATTTACCCACCAATAAGCAAGCATAATCCAGGTTATCAACCAAAAATGGGCCGGCTCCTATGCATCACATTCCTGCTTTGTAAATAAAGATAGCAAGAGAACGAAGAAAAATTGATAATAGGAGTAAATTAGAAAGTTGTTTAAAATTGCATGCTCTATCTGAATCATAAAAGAAACAATTTGGGTTTAGTGTCCCTTTAATGACACCGAACTTAGATGTCAATAACTAATTGAACTCAAAATAAATACAATTCGAGTCAAACTTTTAAAAAGTAACTATCACAACACGTATTTTAAATACTAATGTAGAAAAAAGTTTCAAATGTTAATTAAAGAAAGGTCCTTTATTGGCAAATCGTGATCTGTGTCTCCCTATTTGTTGTCTTTTTTCAGGTTTTGGAGTTGATGCAATATTTGATGGTAGAGTTAGGTTTCTTGACTTCCAACTATGTTCAAGTTCACCAGCAACCATCTTTAAAACATCACACATCATAGGAAATATATGTTCCATGTTCATCTCTTCATATATTGGACGAACCTGCCACTCTTTCTTTGATTTTGGAAAAACAAAATTGTAATTGACCCAATGTTTCTGAATTTGATTTTGGACATCTTATAACTTGCTGTACTCTTTCTACATTATGATTATGAGCTAGTATAGCCAGCTTTTTTTTTTTAAAGTGTGTCCTTTTGGGGCGATATTTAAGGACTAGGCTGTGGAATACCTCAATGTTACCTGTGTGACAGAATTCGGTAAGATTTTTAGCATATTTTTCTATTTCTCAGCTGCAAACAAGATTAGAAAGTTCATGTAGTGCATTACTGTTTGGCTGCAGCCACTTTCTTTTAAGCTGGGCTTTATTATTTAAACTCTGATGTGTACAAGAATTCACCAGGTTGCCACCTTCCCAAGTATGAATGTTTTTGATGTGGTAAAGGACGGACCGCCAAATCTCACACAGGAAATTAACATCTCCCTTACACATCATACTGGATTTCCAAAGATGGTTAATGATTGCAGGTACCCATGGTGTAATTTCTTTACAGCTTCTTTTTTCTCCAACATAGGTGTGTCCGGTCCACGGCGTCATCCTTACTTGTGGGATATTCTCTTCCCCAACAGGAAATGGCAAAGAGCCCAGCAAAGCTGGTCACATGATCCCTCCTAGGCTCCGCCTTCCCCAGTCATTCTCTTTGCCGTTGTACAGGCAACATCTCCACGGAGATGGCTTAGAGTTTTTTGGTGTTTAAATGTAGTTTTTATTCTTCAATCAAGAGTTTGTTATTTTAAAATAGTGCTGGTATGTACTATTTACTCTGAAACAGGAAAGAGATGAAGATTTCTGTTTGTAAGAGGAAAATGATTTTAGCAACCGTTACTAAAATCGATGGCTGTTTCCACACAGGACTGTTGAGAGGAATTAACTTCAGTTGGGGGAAACAGTGAGCAGACTTTTGCTGCTTGAGGTATGACACATTTCTAACAAGACTCGGTAATGCTGGAAGCTGTCATTTTCCCTATGGGAACCGGTAAGCCATTTTCTTAGTTTAAGTAAAAGAATAAAGGGCTTCATTAGGGCTTAAAAAACTGGTAGACATTTTTCTGGGCTAAAACGATTACTTTACTAAGTATATTTGGCAGATTATTACTTTTAATAGTTGTTAAATCTTGGGGATTGTTTTAATAAAAACGGCAGGCACTGTATTGGACACCTTTTTCACTGGGGGCCTTTTCTAGTCATAGACAGAGCCTCATTTTCGCGCCTTTAATGCGCAGTTGTTTTTGGAAGGCATGGCATGCAGATGCATGTGTGAGGAGCTAAGAACCACTGAAAAAGCTTATAGAAGGCATCATTTGGTATCGTATTCCCCTCTGGGCTTGGTTGGGTCTCAGCAAAGCAGATACCTGGGACTGTATAGGGGTTAATTGTAAAAACGGCTCCGGTTCCGTTATTTTAAGGGTTAAAGCTTTCAAATTTGGTGTGCAATACTTTTAAGGCTTTAAGTTACTGTGGTGAAATTTTGGTGAAATTTGAACAATTCCTTCATACTTTTTCACATATTCAGTAATAAAGTGTGTTCAGTTTAAAATTTAAAGGGACAGTAACGGTTTTATTGTAAAACGTTTTTTGTGCTTTGTTGACAAGTTTAAGCCTGTTTAACATGTCTGAACCATCAGATAACGATGTTCTATATGTATGAAAGCCAATGTGTCTCCCCATTTAAATATATGTGATATATTTGTGTCATAATGTCCAAACAAAGTAGGGATAATAATGCCATAGATATGATATTGCCCAAGATGATTCCTCTAATGAGGGGAGTAAGCATGGTACTGCATCATCCCCTTCTGTGTCTACACCAGTTTTGCCCACACAAGAGGCCCCTAGTACATCTAGTGCGCCAATACTTATTACCATACAACAATTAATGGCTGTAATGGATAATTCTATTGCATGCATTTTTTTCCAAAATGCCTACTTATCAGAGAAAGCGTGATTGCTCTGTTTTAAACACTGAAGAGCATGAGGACGCTGATGATAATGGTTCTGACATACCCTCACACCTATCTGAAGGGGCCAGGAGGGAGGTTTTGTCTGAGGGAGAAATTTCAGATTCAGGGAAAATTTCTCAACAAGCAGAACCTGATATTGTAACTTTTAAATTTAAATTTCAACATCTCCACGCACTACTTAAGGAGGTATTATCTACTCTGGATGATTGTGACAATTTGGTCATTCCAGAGAAATTAGGTAAGATGGACAAGTTCCTAGAGGTTCCGGTGCCCCCCGATGTTTTTCCTATACCCAAGCAGGTGGCGGACATAGTAAATAAGGAGTGGGAAAGGCCCGGCATACCCTTTGTCCTCCCCCTATATTTAAGAAATTAGTTCCTATAGTCGACCCCAGAAAGGACTTATAGCATACAGTCCCCAAGGTCGAGGGGGCGGTTTCTACTCTAAACAAACGCACTTCTATTCCTATAGAAGATAGTTGTGCTTTCAAGATCCTATGGATTAAAGGTTAGAGGGTTTGCTTAAAAAGATGTTTGTTCAGCAAGGTTACCTTCTACAACCAATTTCATGCATTGTTCCTGTCACTACAGCTGCGTGTTTCTGGTTCGAAGAACTAGAAAAGTCGCTTAATAAAGAATCTTCGTACGAGGAGGTTTTGGACAGAGTTCAAGCTCTTAAATTGGCTAACTCTTTTTTATTTTAGATGCCGCTTTGTAATTAGCTAGATTAGCGGCGAATAATTCAGGGTTTGCTATCGTGGCGCGCAGAGCGCTTTTGCTTAACATCCCTTTCAAGGGTAAAACACTGTTTGGCCCTGACTTGAAAGAGATTATTTCAGGCATCACTGGGGGAAAGGGCCACGCCCTTCCTCTGGATAGGTCTTTTAAGGCTAAAAAGAAGCCACATTTTCGTCCCTTTCGCAGAAACGGACCAGCCTCAAATTCTACACCCTCTAAGCAAGAGGGTAATACTTCTCAAACCAAGCCAGCCTGGAGGCCGATGCAAGGCTGGAACAAGGGTAAGCAGGCCAAGTCACCTGCCACTGCTACCAAAACAGCATGAAGTGTTGGCCCCCGATCTGGGAAGGATCTGGTGGGGGGCAGACTTTCTCTCTTTGCTCAGGCTGGGGCAAGAGATGTTCAGGATCCTTGGGCGCTAGAAATAGTTTCTCAAGGTTATCTCCTGGAATTCAGGGAACTACTCCCAAGGGGAAGGTTCCACGGGTCTCAATTATCTTCGAACAGGCATTCTTACACTGTGTAGAAGACCTGTTAAGCATGGGAGTGATTCATCCTGTTCCATTAGGAGAACAAGGGATGGGTTTTTACTCCAACCTGTTCATAATTCCCAAAAAAGAGGGAACATTCAGACCTATTTTAGATCTCAAGATTCTAAACAAGTTTCTAAGGGTTTCATCATTCAAAATGGAAACCATTCGAACGATCCTTCCTACCATCCAGGAAGGTCAATTCATGACCACGGTGGACTTAAAGGATGCGTACCTACGTATTCCTATCCACAAGGAACATTTTCGGTTCCTAAGGTTCGCCTTTCTGGACAAGCATTACCTGTGGCACTTCCATTCGGATTAGCCACTGCTCCAAGGATTTTCACAAGGGTACTAGGGTCCCTTCTAGCGGTGCTAAGACCAAGGGGCATTGCAGTAGTACCTTACTTGGACGACATCCTGATTCAAGTGTCGTCTCTGTCAAAAGCAAGGGCTCATACGAACATTGTCCTAGCCTTTCTCAGATCTCACAGGTGGAAAGTGAACATAGAAAAAAGTTCTCTGTCCCCGTCAACAAGAGTTCCCTTCTTGGGAACAATAATAGTTTCCTTAGAAATGAAGGTTTTTCTGACAGAGGCCAGAAAATCAAAACTTCTAAGCTCTTGTCAGGTACTTCATTCTGTTCTTCTTCCTTCCATAGCGCAGTCCATGGAAGTAATAGGGTTGATGGTTGCGGCAATGGACATAGTTCCTTTTGCACGAATTCATCTAAGACCATTGCACCTGGGCATGCTCAGACTGTGGAATGGGGATTATACAGACTTGTCTCCGACGATACAAGTAGATCAAATAACCAGAGATTCACTCCGTTGGTGGCTGACCCTGGACAACCTGTCACAGGGAATGAGCTTCCGCAGACCAGAATAGGTCATTGTCACGACCGACGCCAGTCTGGTGGGCTGGGGCGCGGTCTGGGAACCCCTGAAAACTCAGGGTCTATGGTTTCGGGAAGACTCTCTTCTCCCGATAAACATAATGGAACTGAGAGCGATATTCAATGCTCTCAAGGCTTGGCCTCGACTAGCAAAGGCCAAATTCATAAGGTTTCAATCAGTCATCATGACGACTGTTACATATATCAACCATCAGGGGGTAACAAGGAGTTCCCTGGCGATGGAGGAGCATCCGGGGGAGTGGGAACTCCATCTGGAAATCTTTGCCCAAATAACTCAATTATGGGGCATTCCAGACTTGGTTCTGATGGCCTCTCGTCAGAACTTCATGGTCCCTTGTTACGGGTCCAAATCCAGGGATCCCAAGGCGACTCTATTGGATACAATAGTAGCACCTTGGATCTTCAACCTAGCTTATGTATTCCCACCGTTTCCTCTCATTCCCAGGCTGGTAGCCAGGATCAATCTGGAGAGGGCTTCGGTGACCTTGATAGTTCCTGTGTGGCCACGCAGGACTTGGTATGCAGACCTGGTGAATGTGTCATCGGCTCCACCATGGAAGCTACCTTTGAGACAGGACCTTCTTATTCAGGGTCCATTCGAACATCCGAATCTGGTTTTCCTCCAACTGACTGCTTGGAGTTTGAACGCTTGATTTTATCAAAGCGTGGGTTTTCAGATTCTGTAATAGATAGTCTTATTCAGGCTAGAAAGCCTGTAACTAGAAAAATTTACCATAATATATGGAAAAAATATATCTGTTGGTGTGAATCTAAAGGATTCCCATGGAACAAGATAACAATTCCTAAGATTCTTTCCTTTCTACAAGAAGGTTTGGAGAAAGGATTTTCTGCGAGTTCTCTGAAGGGACAGATCTCTGCTTTATCTGTTTTACTTCACAAAAGGCTGGCAGCTGTGCCAGACGTTTAAGCGTTTGTTCAGGCTCTGGTTAGAATCAAGCCTGTTTACAGACCTTTGACTCTTCCCTGGAGTCTTAATCTAGTTCTTTCAGTTCTTCAAGGGGTTCCGTTTGAACCCTTACATTCCACAGATATTAAGTTATTATCTTGGAAAGTTTTGTTTTAGGTTGCAATTTCTTCTGCTAGAAGAGTTTCTGAGTTATCTGCTCTGCAGTGTTCTCCACCCTATCTGGTCCATGCAGATAAGGTGGTTTTTACGTACTGAGCCTGGTTGTCTTCCGAAGGTTGTTTCCAACAAAAATATTAACCAGGAGATAGTTGTACCTTCTTTGTGTCCGAATCCAGTTTCATAGAAGGAACGTTTGTTACACAATTTGGACGTTGTCCGTGCTCTAAAATTCTATTTAGATGCTACAAAGGATTTCAGACAAACATCTTCCTTGTTTGTTGTTTATTCTGGTAAAAGGAGAGGTCAAAAAGCAACTTCTACCTCTCTATCTTTTTGGCTTAAAAGCATCATCAGATTGGCTTATGAGACTGCCGGACAGCAGCCTCCTGAAAGAATCACAGCTCATTCCACATGGGCCTTTAAGAACGAGGCTTCTGTTGATCAGATATGTAAGGCAGCGACTTGGTCTTCACTGCACACTTTTACCAAATTTTACAAATTTGATACTTTTGCTTCTTCTGAGGCTATTTTTGGGAGAAAGGTTTTGCAAACCGTGGTGCCTTCCATCTAGGTGACCTGATTTGCTCCCTCCCATCATCCGTGTCCTAAAGCTTTGGTATTGGTTCCCACAAGTAAGGATGACGCCGTGGACCGGACACACCTATGTTGGAGAAAACAGAATTTATGTTTACCTGATAAATTACTTTCGCCAACGGTGTGTCCGGTCCACGGCCCGCCCTGGTTTTTTAATCAGGTCTGATGATTTATTTTCTTTAACTACAGTCACCACGGTATCATATGATTTCTCCTATGCAAATATTCCTCCTTTACGTCGGTCGAATGACTGGGGAAGGCGGAGCCTAGGAGGGATCATGTGACCAGCTTTGCTGGGCTCTTTGCCATTTCCTGTTGGGGAAGAGAATATCCCACAAGTAAGGATGACGCCGTGGACCGGACACACCGTTGGAGAAAGTAATTTATCAGGTAAACATAAATTCTGTTTTTACTGATTGCAAATATTTTTTTTCTAGCGTTTTTACTAAAATGCCAAATATCGAATTGGTGATTGATTTGTGAATAATCCTCTCTCATAATTTTTCTGATGCTGATATGTCTGTCTGTGGCAATTGTAACAACCATTAAATTATCATTAATTATGCTGTTTAAACACCGGCGGAATGCTTTGGCTTCCATTGCCACAGACGAAATTGACTCAGTAACTTGTACAATTTTAAAATCGACAATTTTTTTGGTCTCCTCTTCTAACATTGTATAGGTGCAATATTTAGCACTAAAGCCAGGGCTATCACATTGCCCGTCGCCTGACAATGTAATGATTCTTTCGCATATTAAAGATACTGTGTTCTCTTTGTCTTGTTTCCAGAAATTATTGACAACTGGAAAAAGATATTTTCTTCGACTTTTATTAAAAGTTTGTCTAGAGAGGAACTGTAATCCAAGAAAATAGCAACATTCTTTAATTTTTTCAAAATGGTTTCCACTAAAGAGCATTGATGCGCAACTCAGGATGTTACCCGTTGGCATTATACCTATAGTGGGTTGAGATCTCCAAACTATACTTTGGTGTCCAGCCATCCATTCCAATGTCACTGTCAACATTGTTCCAAGCTCGCTTTTTTGTATGTCCAAAATTGGTGCATTACAATTTTGTACCGCCTTACAAGGAAGCATTTTGAGTAACTCCTCAAGACAACTTTCAAATACAATGTATTTTTTTTCCTTCACATAATCGTGGGAAGTTGGTGTTTGAAGAAAGAAACAATCTTTAAAAGTTGTTTCTGTTATCTCCAAGCTATAGCTTGGGTCTTAAATTATGGAATCATTTTTTGGAATAGCTGATATATCTGTACTTTCAATAGAAACATCGCAAAACTCTGAAAACGATTAATCAATAGTGGCTCCAGTTTGAGGGTTAGACAATACTAAACCAGCGTTATTGATATCTCGATTATCAGGTTAATTGTTTACAAAGGGGATTTCTTGAATTTCTTCTTCTGTTGTTCTTTCTGAAATAAGTTTACTGATAATTTCAGGACAATGGTCTTTTGCAGAATCATTGGGTTGTACATTGCCCATTGTCCAACAGTAATTATCAACCATTTTTATCAGTCCCCTTGTTGAGGAAGATGCATTTTTTAAACCTAACAGTTTACCGGTTTGTATCTTCGCACTAAGTGTTCAATGAAATGGATCGAATTCAGTATTTTGTCATGTAACTCAATAGTTTCAGTAAGCGTCATTATACATTTTTTTCTGCCTTTCACAGCAACTGTTGCAAAAAAAAAAAAAAAAATTTGGGATGCTCATGAAGCGTTGATGTTTGTCTACTTGGTGCATCCAGTTCAATGACAGTATGAACCGGTTGACCATCTTTTAAGGATATTATTATTATTTTCCATGGAACTAATTCTATGTACTCACTTGCGTTGGATGTTAGCTGAACAGATACTTGTGGTGTCGACAGAGTTGAGGCTGAATGTTGAAAACCAGAGTTGGAATAGCATCTCTTTTTAAATATTTACAGACTTTTCACCGAAAATATGCTGTTTCTGTGAAATGTAATGAGCACATTCGATATTTATGATATCTGTTGGTTTCCAGAACTTTTTTAACCATATCTTCAATGTCATCCACATACTGTCTGTTATGAAACAACCATTCACTTATCCTTTCCCGGAGACGTTGGAAATACGTGTAAGGAAACTTCTGGATTCAATCTGCCCTTAGATGAAAAACTTCTACAATTTCTGATTATGCATTTAGGTATATTCAATTTTTCTAAAATAAAATTATAAAAATTATATGTCAATAATAATAGTAACATATTGAATAATATAACAATTAAAGAATAATCTCTATTAATAAATATATATATATACTTTTTATTTATCACTTTCTCTCTACTGTTCTATCTCTATTTCTACCTTTCTCTCTCTCTCTCGCTCTCTCTCTCTCTCTCTCTCTCTCTCTATATATATATATATATATATATATATATAATACTGTATATATTTAAATATTAGTATTATTATTATTCTTTATTTATAAAGCACCAACAGATTCTGCAGCGCTGCCCATGGGTACAAGGATAAAAGTACAACGGAGAAACAATACAATAAAAGAAAACAGACAAAACTTTACAGACAAATACAGAGGGAATTGAGGGCCCTATTCCAGTGTGAACTTACAATATAGATGGCTATGAGGATGGGAAACAGGAGGTGGGGACTGTAAAGGTGAGAATGATATAAGTGAGGAGATAGATGAGGGCAACTGTTAGGTAAGTGAAGTTCATTTGTTAATGAGTTGGGTGATAAGCTTCCCTTAACAAAAATGTCTTTAGGTAACATTTAAAGGAGGAGAGGTTAGGGGAAAGTCTGATAGCTTCAGGAAGTGCGTTCCAGAGGGTTGGTGCCGCACGAGAGAAGTCCTGTAGTCTAGCATGAGAGGAGGTGATGGTAGAGGACGCAAGGAGCAGGTCATTGTTGGATCTTAGGGGGCGGGCTGGAGTACAATAGTTGATAAGTGAGGACAGGTTGGCTTGTGAAGCATTGGTGAGGGCTTTGTATGTCTGGGTGAGAATTTTGAATTCATATATAGTACTTTGTTTACTATATATACAATCATAGATGTATACATAGATATGTATTAATATATATATATATATATATATATATATATACAGGGAGTGCAGAATTATTAGGCAAGTTGTATTTTTGAGGATTAATTTTATTATTGAACAACAACCATGTTCTCAATGAACCCAAAAAACTCATTAATATCAAAGCTGAATAGTTTTGGAAGTAGTTTTTAGTTTGTTTTTAGTTATAGCTATTTTAGGGGGATATCTGTGTGTGCAGATGACTATTACTGTGCATAATTATTAGGCAACTTAACAAAAAACAAATATATACCCATTTCAATTATTTATTTTTACCATTGAAACCAATATAACATCTCAACATTCACAAATATACATTTCTGACATTCAAAAACAAAAACAAATCAGTGACCAATATAGCCACCTTTCTTTGCAAGGACACTCAAAAGCCTGCCATCCATGGATTCTGTCAGTGTTTTGATCTGTTCACCATCAACATTGCGTGCAGCAGCAACCACAGCCTCCCAGACACTGTTCAGAGAGGTGTACTGTTTTCCCTCCTTGTAAATCTCACATTTGATGATGGACCACAGGTTCTCAATGGGGTTCAGATCAGGTGAACAAGGAGGCCATGTCATTAGATTTTCTTCTTTTATACCCTTTCTTGCCAGCCACGCTGTGGAGTACTTGGACGCGTGTGATGGAGCATTGTCCTGCATGAAAATCATGTTTTTCTTGAAGGATGCAGACTTCTTCCTGTACCACTGCTTGAAGAAGGTGTCTTCCAGAAACTGGCAGTAGGACTGGGAGTTGAGCTTGACTCTATCCTCAACCCGAAAAGGCCCCACAAGCTCATCTTTGATGATACCAGCCCAAACCAGTACTCCACCTCCACCTTGCTGGCGTCTGAGTCAGACTGGAGCTCTCTGCCCTTTACCAATCCAGCCACGGGCCCATCCATCTGGCCCATCAAGACTCACTCTCATTTCATCAGTCCATAAAACCTTAGAAAAATCAGTCTTGAGATATTTCTTGGCCCAGTCTTGACATTTCAGCTTGTGTGTCTTGTTCAGTGGTGGTCGTCTTTCAGCCTTTCTTACCTTGGCCATGTCTCTGAGTATTGCACACCTTGTGCTTTTGGGCACTCCAGTGATGTTGCAGCTCTGAAATATGGCCAAACTGGTGGCAAGTGGCATCTTGGCAGCTGCACGCTTGACTTTTCTCAGTTCATGGGCAGTTATTTTGCGCCTTGGTTTTTCCACACGCTTCTTGCGACCCTGTTGACTATTTTGAATGAAACGCTTGATTGTTCGATGATCACGCATCAGAAGCTTTGCAATTTTAAGAGTGCTGCATCCCTCTGCAACTTATCTCACTATTTTTGACTTTTCTGAGCCTGTCAAGTCCTTCTTTTGACCCATTTTGCCAAAGGAAAGGAAGTTGCCTAATAATTATGCACACCTGATATAGGGTTTTTATGTCATTTGACCACACCCCTTCTCATTACAGAGATGCACATCACCTAATATGCTTAATTGGTAGTAGGCTTTCGAGTCTATACAGCTTGGAGTAAGACAACATGCATAAAGAGGATGATGTGGTCAAAATACTCATTTGCCTAATAATTCTGCACTCCCTGTATATATATGAAAAAAATATAGAACAGAGATATATCTAGAATATCTATAACAATAGTTATGAACAAAAAACAGCCACATAGGTCATATATAAAATCACAGGACACAAATATGCAGGTTTGAACCTTTAGAGCACAAGTCCCATCATAATAGAGTGGTTAGTCCCATGAATATATATGGAGAAAATTAACCAAGTCTTATTGGATATAATTTAATAAGAATGCTTGAAATGTCCCAATTGCAGAGAGGGACGCAGCAAAAGTCAACACAATTCAGTAGATGCGTTCAGCAAAAGACCGGAGCAGTTCCTCTCTAGGCCCTTGAGCACAGCGTGAGGACTGGCACCGGTACACTCACTCAGAAGAAAATAGCCAACAATTGAAGAAAATAGAGGCTCCTCTCTCCACCGGACCATGCCGTCTCGGCGTTCACAGCTGGGAGAGGATCACTTCCGGTATCGTGTGGCTGTTGTGTTGTACGTCACGTGATCTCCTGCCAACCAATCGGTAGCCTTGTAGAGCCGTTGCTAACACTTTGTTGCAGCCAGGAACTCCCATATCACTGCATAATGTTTCTAGCTGTAGGCATCTCCTCGCTTGAATAGCGGCAGTAAAGGTGGCAAATGTAGGTGGCTCCTGAACAGCTCAGCTGATTATATGCTGACTAGAAAGTGCTTGTTAGATACCCCAATAGGTATAATGTAATAGAGCCAAGGTGATATCAAATGTGGAAACTGCTGATAAATGGTAGATACCCCAATCCACCAGGTACAAAATGGAATAAAATAAAAAAAGTTCAGCAGTCAGCCAAGAGTGTATCAAAAAAGATGTAGTGCTTTATTCCAGGATAAAACAACAGGACAAGCAGTAAAATTTCAGAACAAAGTCTGATCGTTTTTGGTCTCCCTGACCGTAATCATAGACTGATTCAAAACATGTGCAACATACATTTAAATAGCATGTAACTTATCCTAATTGGCTAAAAACAAAACAATCAGAAATTTTAACTCTGTATGTACTGACACCAATGAATCACACTTATTGAATGGATATACATATAAAATTGTTAAACCATATGAACAAAAGTTGATATAGAGGACAATCAGGGCCGCCATCAGGGGGTGACAGGGGTGACTCCTGTCAGGGGGCCAATGAGCCAGGGGGGCCCCATGAGGCAAGAACTTAAAAAAAAAAAAATTAAAATTTTGGCAGCCACCAGTGGGTACTACAGCAGAGTGCTAATTGAGCATGGGAAATGTTATTACAAGGAGTAAAGTATTAACATTTGAGAGGATTTCTTAGTGTGCACTAAACCACTATGCGCAGTGTGAGACAGACTTGGCACTTTGTACAGTGTGTGCCTGAGTCAGAGGGCAGATCACTTTCATTTGCAGAGGAGGTAGGACTTACTTAGCAAATGTTTTTTATTTCTTTGTGCAATTTTGGATTGTAACTTCAGTGTGGTAGCAGTTGTTTGGTGGGGCCAGGGGTCCATAAAAACACATTTTTTTAGCAGCAGTGTATTTATGATTATTTGACAATGCTGTAGAAATTCTATATTTAAAACCATGTAGAAATGTTTCCTCCTCAATACACAAATGGTAGATGCCCTTTATATATTTATATATATATATATATATATATATATATATATATATATATTACATTCCAGTTTACTACCCCTTTATGCAAGGACTTTCCAGATGCAAGGAGGCATTTTATCTAAGATTTTTACATCTGCATAAAATTTTATACTCTCAGACTGATTGCTCAGTGTTTGAAATGAGACAGGTTAACTTAAAACTGTTCAGTTTATACTACAGCTGACTTAATTTTGAAATACATACCAACAAGCCTAAATCCTGCATTTAACCAGATCTAATGGTATGAGTACCACAGCTTATGGTCCCACCAAGACCATATAGAGTACAGCATTTTCAAAATCCATAAGTACAGCTGACCGCTGGGAAAATTTGTACACTATATTTGAAGTGGTGCTCTTGGTTGGGGAAAATGGGGAAAAAACAAACAAACATAGGTCAACCTTTTAAAGGTACTTTTCTTCATCTAGCCATCTACCCAGCTCATTAATGTACAATTTTGCATTCACAGAATTATTTTTGTTTGCACATTTACAAATATGATTCTTTAAAAAGTGATCTCTTAAAAATATTTATCATGCATGTCACACACTGTTGATTTAGGGGATGCAAGGTGCATAAATGTTTCCTCCTGTGAGTGTTTCTGTGGGTGTCTGTGTTTATGTCTTTGTGCTTTGGTTTGTTTCTCTATGAGTGTGTATGTATTTTTTATCTGTGGGTCTCTCTGTGAGGGTGGGTGTGTATGTCTTTGTGCATTTTCTGTGGATGTCTGTGAGGGTGTGTGCATGTCTTTGAGCTTTTTCTGTGGGTGTCTCTGTGAGGGTGTGTGTATGTTTGTCTTTGTGTATTTTCTCTGGATGCCTCTGTGAGGGTAGGTGTGTATGTCTGTGTTTTCTGTGGATGTCTCTGTGAGGGTGTGTGTTTTATGTGGGTGTCTCTGTGTGGGTGTGTGGATGTCATTGTGTGTTTTCTGTAGATGTCTCAGTGAGAGTGTGTGTATGTATGTCTTTCTGTGTTTTTTATGTGGTTGTCTCTCTGTGTGTGTATGTCTTTGTGTGTTTTCTGTGGGTGTCTCTGTGTGTGTGTATGTCTTTGTGTGTTTTCTGAGGCTGTCTCTGTTGGTGTTTCCTTGGGTGTATGTGCAAGTTTGAGTTTGTGTGTGTGTGTGTGTGTCCATTGCCTGTAGGACATTTTGACCTTACTACTAATTATTCACATCTTTCTACAGACTTTGAGACTAACAAGACCTTTCTGGAAGTAACCAATCCACCATTTAACCTTTATATTATTATTTAGGCAGTTCAGGGCCCTTCCTTTTAGCCACTGCATGCTGTTGTCATAATTTAGTTGTCATCTTCCTTTACAAAAAGATAATCAGAACTCCATATTTTGTTTCTAAATCTCCTTTTTTTACAAAACTGTAGTTTACCTCATTACTTGTTAGGTCAATGTAAACAAGTGCTTAGTGTTTGGGTGTCTGTGTGTGTTTCTTTGCGTGTCTGCTAGAGTGTCTATATGTGAATCCTTATGTGTGAGTGTGTTTGTGTGTTTCAGTGTATGAGTGTGTCTGTGTGTGTGTATGTTACTACCTTTACAACATTTCCAAGTTTAAATAGACACTTTAGAAAAAAGTGCATA
Organism: Bombina bombina; assembly: GCF_027579735.1. NCBI lineage: Eukaryota > Metazoa > Chordata > Amphibia > Anura > Bombinatoridae > Bombina > Bombina bombina. The sequence goes on from NC_069500.1 coordinate 1,356,980,961, forward strand.
TATGTTTTAGTCACTTGGTCAAAAATTGTACATGTCAAAGGGGGGGGGGGGGGCCTGATCAATGGTTGAGTCAGGGGCCCCAAAATTTCTAGTGGCGGCCCTGAGGACAATAATAGACCCTTTAAGCAAATATCATATCATTACATATAGATTGTGCACAGATGTAATTAGTTTGTTTACAAAAGATAGAAAAAAATATATATGTGTATGTATATTTCTTCTCATATGGAACACAGAAACTAGTAAAAATGGGAAATAAAAGTATATTCGAGCAAATACAAATATTTATATTCGTGCTTATACTTGGTTAAAGCAAGGATATATATTGGTGAAGAAAATGATATGTTAATCTATATCTAATCCCCTACAATAAGAATAAATCATATGGGAAGTATAGAAAAATCGATAGACATTAAATCATATTAGTGGCAATATCTTACCCTTCATTGGATACATTTTTTGATTCTACATATTACTCTCAAAACGTACATTAAGATAAAGCAATATTAAAAAAATGTTTATCTCCAAGAAACTAGGTAATGAAGCACTCCTGAGATAATGCTTAATCATCTTTGCCAATAATTAATGATGTCGAACTCAGAATTAAAACCTAAGAGTAACAAACTCTTCATCTTAAATATCCAATAAGTCTCCTGTTTGCACAAAATTGGAAATTTATCTCCACCTCTTGGAGGTTTCCTAATTTGTTCAATGGCTTGCCATCTCAATGTTTTAGTACTTTGACCATGTATTTCAATGAAATGTTTAGATAGTGCTGAACAGGTGACCTTATTGGATATGTAAGACAAATGTTCTTTAATACGTTTACCAACTTCCCTAGTGGTTCTTCCTAAGTACTGTTTCTGGCAAAGATTACATTCCACCAAATAAATGATGTATGTAGTTCTACAATTTATACATTGTGACGAACCAAGGTTATCCAACCCTGCGCCAGTCACTTATTTGGCACAGAAAGGGTTTTCAGCCCCCTTTTCTGTCACCTATAGCTCAAATGCTGCCACCACTTAAAATTTATTAAAGGGAAAATCTTAAGGAAAACCCCAGACTTTACACATTAACTCTAGAAATACAATTTAGCAGAAAATAACCTAAAATTATACAGTTCTAATATTCCAGTCTCTTTCAGTAAAGTGGTTCAATTATTAGACAAAGGCCAAACTTAATAAAGGAATTATTTATTATGCCAAAAATATTATGCACAATGCATTATTAATAAAAAGTTGTTACAAATAAAATTACACACGCAAACAGTATTTTAAAATAAAAAGGAGAAAAACAGAATTGAATACTTTCCTAGTCTTCAAGATTTGCGCCAGGGGAATGGCAGAAGAAGATGGCTCCTTACTCTGTACAGCAGCTCCCCTTGTAAGAATGACAATCTTATTGTTAAAAAATAAGATTCTTAAACCTACTTCTCAGAGATCATGTTGCTTAACCACACCCTCCTGGGCGGGCTAAGAAACCCCACTGTCTTTACAAACTTCAATAGACTAAATTTCTTGCCTGAATTTATACAATCCATTATCATTCCTGCTAGGTAAGAAATTTCTATATTTACATATTTAGAACCTCTTAGTTTTATTGGGAGAACCAGTTTGATATCAAATATGCCATAGGTTGTCATATTTACCTGCCGTTAAGTTTATAACACTTTTAACCCACATATGTACATAATATACCAATGTCCTGTCAGTGACCTGGTCAGTTTTTGTAATGAAGGGCCTGTTTTGCATCATGCATTCTATTGACAGCTTAAGCCATAAACTTTATCCTGTGTATCTCTGTGACTAAGAGCTTCAGTGATTTTATGACTCAATGCATACACACTAGCATTTGGTGGCTAGTTAGAGGGTTCTGGCACTTCAAAGAAAATACAAACACAATTCTTCTTGAAAACAAATAACTGTTTTGAGTGCAGCTGCACAAAGTTAACTCCTTAGGAGCTGAATCCTGAGATATTTGTGACACCTCCCCCAATAAGAGAAGCAAAAGGGGGTGGCTACGAGCCACTCCCGATGCGTATCAAAAGGAGCTTCCCCTTGCGGTGAGAACACCATTGCTAGACAGATTGCACCTAGCAGTTTTGGCAGCAGGATGCCCTCCTTTTAAAAGTAACACACTAGTTGCTCTACCCAACTGATTGAATATATTGCAGGGCCCCTCCCATGCAGCCTCTAGTTTGTTCTGTCTCATGGGCGTGAGTACAAGAACATTATGGACCATCTCACACACTCCCTCTCTGGCAGTAAACTCCTGCAACTGTTTTTGTGCGAATATGGCATCTCTGGGTTTTGCAGGTACCTCCCCCAATAAGGTTTGCATCTTATCCAGGAATAACACATCATCCCCTGTTACAGAGGTGCCTGTGAAACCTAGTGTCTTGCTACCTATGGTGTGCTCTCTAAACATATTGTGTGCTGTCAGTTGCTGCTTAACTACCATAGGCTCTTGCCCTCCCACTGGAGTAGAATTCCTGTACTCCTGCACTCTGTTATGGTTGGTAGGGGGTGGACTAACTGCCCCCCCCTCCTCCTGACTGTGGGTTCTAACTGCTGGGGACACTGATGCTGCACATCTATCAGTGTATTTGCTGAATGGCACTGTGGGGCTGTGTAAATACACTTCTCTGTACTCCTCCCCCCTGTGCCTGCAGTCTGTGTCAGTCTCTGTCCCCCTAGCCTGTGCAGTCTGTTTATAGGTCACAGCTGAGGTTACTGGGGTCTCTGTCACCCACAATCTTTCACACTCACTCTGGGGGTCCCTCAAAGAGTATCCTGTACCCTCCTCCCCCACACACTCTGAAATCTGTGGTTTTGCTACTTCTGTCATAGAGTGGGCTAGTTTGCCCCCCTGCTCTCTCTCACAGTCAGTCTGCCACTTTGCATAATCACACAGAATCTGAGATCCTATTGACACTGGTGCAGACAAGCACACATCTTCCTTCTGCCATTTATCACAACTATTGTGTCTTTTCAAAGGGTACGGAATTGTCCCTGGCAGAGACTGGCACACATCATCCAGCGGCCCAGTCACCCAGTCATTCTCTCCCCCGTCAATCTCACCTCCTTCTATAGAATCCACTGATTCAATCACAGGCAGACACGCACCCCTCATCTGCCTTCTCTCACAAACAGCTTCTCCCTGTACAGGTAAACTCAGTTCAGGCACAGACAGACCCACACAGTCTATCTGCCTTTCTCCCCCATCAGTCTCACCCTGAACAGCTAATGGTAATTCTGCCGATACTGCTGGTTTAAGTACAGGAAGACACACACCGTCTGTCTGTCGTTCTCCCCAGTCAGCATCTCCTCGTACAGCTTTACCTCTCAGCACAGACACCCCCAGTTCAGGCACAGCCCTGCGCACACATGCACTCTGTCCTCCCTCCTGGTCGTAATGTCTCTGAGCATTTTTACACACAGCCCTTTCCACATAAGGGTCCGCAACTAATGTCACTAGGTCACATGTAGCATTGTCAGGCACATAAAGAGATAACAATCTACCCAAATCAGTACCCAGTAAAACATCATTAGGAATATTTTCAGATACCCCCACATTTCTTAAACCTCGCCCCACTCCCCAATCAAGATATACACGTGCCATAGGCACTGCAAGTTTCATTCCCCCAATCCCTTTAACTGCTAGAGTCTTTCCAGGGATAATGTTCTCAGAGTTCACTAGCTTTGGATGCACCATAGTCACTTCTGCACCTGTGTCTCTTAGCCCTAATGTTACCTTATCTCCAACAGTCACAGGTTGTAGGTTCTCATTGGTACTTTCCTCTGGCCGGGTTACAAACAAAACAGAAGATGATAATCCTGAGGAGCGGCCTCCTCCTGCTGATGCTGAAGGTTTCTTCCTCTCTGGGCAGTTAGTGCTGATGTGACCCATTTTTTGACAAGCAAAACACTTGCGAGTATCTCCCTGCCCAGATGCAGCACCCGCCCCTCCTTTCCCAGAGGGAGCAGACACACTGGATAAAGGCACAGCAGGTTTTGTGAAGGGGGGTCGTGCAGCAGCTCCTTTACAGGTGGATCCCCCTTTAGAAAAGGATTTCCTCCCATTCTCTGGAGACCGGTTAGCTGTGTAAAAATCAGCCAGCTCGCCAGCTTCCAATGCTGTTATGGGCTTCCGATCTAAAACCCATTCTTGAACTCCGGCTAGGCACAGCTGCATAAATTGCTCCTTCACCATCAAATCTTCCAGCTCCCCCATAGTGGCAACTTTTAATCCTCTGACCCACTGTTTAAAGGCTGTCCTCAAGTTTCCAACAGCTGTAATATAGCTCTCTGACACACCTTTCTGCAGGGAACGGAATTTCTTTCGGTAAACTTCAGGAGTAAGATTGTATCTCCTCTGCAGTGCAGCTTTAATGGAATCATAGTCCTGATCAAACTCTGGGGGTAGTTCAGCAAACGCCTCCAGTGCAGGACCTTTCAGGCCAGGGGTAAGGTACTTGGCCCACTGCTCCCTTGGCAACTGGAACTGTCTGCAAACTTTCTCAAAGCTACGCAGGAATACATACACATCTCCATCTTTCTCCAGGGTGGGAAAATTCTCTGCACGCACTCTGGGAGCAGGGGGGTCTCTAGGTTCACTAACAACAGGTGAGACCATCCCTCTCTCCAACCGTGCAAGCTGTAGCTGATACTCTCTCTCCGCCTGTCGTTCAGCCGCCTGTCTTTCAGCTGCCAGAGCCTCTCTCTCAGCTACAGCAGCCTGTCTTTCATAAAACTTTGTAATCAGTTCCATGCGCAAACTTGCATCCACTGAGCCCATATGTTTAAGAACAGTTTGCAAATAACAGTCCAATGGATCCCCAGATCCTGATGAATCACCGCCCACAGCTGCAGACATCTCTCCTGAGACTTCAACTGGTGTGATTTGGCTGTTATCATATTCAACAAGAGCTTGTATTAGTGAATCTTTGTTCTTTGAACGTATTGGAATATCCCGCTCCTGGCATAGGAGTATCAGTGCCTCTCTAGATCGCTGCTCGTATGCCTCCATAGCAAAAATAAAATAGAAAAGAAAAACAGAGAATAGGGAAGGGGACTGTTTGCAATGTGTGACTATATAATGCACTGAGTTTTAGCCTTTGGAAATTGTAAGAAACAATTTCTTTTAGTACCGGGATTTTCACACTAGCAAATCCACAAGCACTAAAATCTAATAATAAAAAAAATTATCCCACCGCTGCCACCAATTTGTGACGAACCAAGGTTATCCAACCCTGCGCCAGTCACTTATTTGGCACAGAAAGGGTTTCAGCCCCCTTTTCTGTCACCTATAGCTCAAATGCTGCCACCACTTAAAATTTATTAAAGGGAAAATCTTAAGGAAAACCCCAGACTTTACACATTAACTCTAGAAATACAATTTAGCAGAAAATAACCTAAAATTATACAGTTCTAATATTCCAGTCTCTTTCAGTAAAGTGGTTCAATTATTAGACAAAGGCCAAACTTAATAAAGGAATTATTTATTATGCCAAAAATATTATGCACAATGCATTATTAATAAAAAGTTGTTACAAATAAAATTACACACGCAAACAGTATTTTAAAATAAAAAGGAGAAAAACAGAATTGAATACTTTCCTAGTCTTCAAGATTTGCTCCAGGGGAATGGCAGAAGAAGATGGCTCCTTACTCTGTACAGCAGCTCCCCTTGTAAGAATGACAATCTTATTGTTAAAAAATAAGATTTTTAAACCTACTTCTCAGAGATCATGTTGCTTAACCACACCCTCCTGGGCGGGCTAAGAAACCCCACTGTCTTTACAAACTTCAATAGACTAAATTTCTTGCCTGAATTTATACAATCCATTATCATTCCTGCTAGGTAAGAAATTTCTATATTTACATATTTAGAACCTCTTAGTTTTATTGGGAGAACCAGTTTGATATCAAATATGCCATAGGTTGTCATATTTACCTGCCGTTAAGTTTATAACACTTTTAACCCACATATGTACATAATATACCAATGTCCTGTCAGTGACCTGGTCAGTTTTTGTAATGAAGGGCCTGTTTTGCATCATGCATTCTATTGACAGCTTAAGCCATAAACTTTATCCTGTGTATCTCTGTGACTAAGAGCTTCAGTGATTTTATGACTCAATGCATACACACTAGCATTTGGTGGCTAGTTAGAGGGTTCTGGCACTTCAAAGAAAATACAAACACAATTCTTCTTGAAAACAAATAACTGTTTTGAGTGCAGCTGCACAAAGTTAACTCCTTAGGAGCTGAATCCTGAGATATTTGTGACATACATCCTTTAGTAGGAAAAGTTTGTCCAGTAACAGTAGATTGGAATATTTCACTGCTGCGAATATGATCGCAGCAGCCACAGTTCTTTCTACCACATTTGAATGTCCCATTGTGATGTAACCAAGAACTGGTCACTTGTTTGTCACTTCTCAGCATACTTGATGCTAATATATTTCCCAAGGTGACATTTCTACGAGGGACAAGCATACAACCCTTATCTATGGCAAGTCTGAGAGACTTATCTCCCATAAGGATAGGAAGATTTTTCTTGACTATGGTACAAACTGCATCATATTGGTTGGAAAAAGAAGTAATAAATTTAGGTTTGCTATCATCTATTTGGTTTGTTTTGTTCTGTTTCTCCTTTGTTGTAAGTAAAACATCACGTTTTAATCCTTTAGTCTCAAAAAAGGCCTTGTTAATTGTTTGTTTGGGATATCCCCTAACAATCATTCTATCTCTAAGTTGTTTACTTTCTGATAGAAAATCACTTTCAAGGAAACAGTTTCGCTTAGCTCGTAATTTAAAGGAGGAGAGGTTAGGGGAAAGTCTGATAGCTTCAGGAAGTGCGTTCCAGACGGTTGGTGCCGCACGAGAGAAGTCCTGTAGTCTAGCATGAGAGGAGGTGATGGTAGAGGACGCAAGGAGCAGGTCATTGTTGGATCTTAGGGGGCGGGCTGGAGTACAATAGTTGATAAGTGAGGACAGGTTGGCTTGTGAAGCATTGGTGAGGGCTTTGTATGTCAGGGTGAGAATTTTGAATTCATATATAGTACTTTGTTTACTACAGGGAGTGCAGAATTATTAGGCAAATGAGTATTTTGACCACATCATCCTCTTTATGCATGTTGTCTTACTCCAAGCTGTATAGGCTCAAAAGCCTACTACCAATTAAGCATATTAGGTGATGTGCATCTCTGTAATGAGAAGGGGTGTGGTCTAATGACATCAACAATCTATATCAGGTGTGCATAATTATTAGGCAACTTCCTTTCCTTTGGCAAAATGGGTCAAAAGAAGGACTTGACAGGCTCAGAAAAGTCAAAAATAGTGAGATATCTTGCAGAGGGATGCAGCACTCTTAAAATTGCAAAGCTTCTGAAGCGTGATCATCGAACAATCAAGCGTTTCATTCAAAATAGTCAACAGGGTCGCAAGAAGCGTGTGGAAAAACCAAGGCGCAAAATAACTGCCCATGAACTGAGAAAAGTCAAGCGTACAGCTGCCAAGATGCCACTTGCCACCAGTTTGGCCATATTTCAGAGCTGCAACATCACTGGAGTGCCCAAAAGCACAAGGTGTGCAATACTCAGAGACATGGCCAAGGTAAGAAAGGCTGAAAGACGACCACCACTGAACAAGACACACAAGCTGAAACGTCAAGACTGGGCCAAGAAATATCTCAAGACTGATTTTTCTAAGGTTTTATGGACTGATGAAATGAGAGTGAGTCTTGATGGGCCAGATGGATGGGCCCGTGGCTGGATTGGTAAAGGGCAGAGAGCTCCAGTCCGACTAAGACGCCAGCAAGGTGGAGGTGGAGTACTGGTTTGGGCTGGTATCATCAAAGATGAGCTTGTGGGGCCTTTTCGGGTTGAGGATGGAGTCAAGCTCAACTCCCAGTCCTACTGCCAGTTTCTGGAAGACACCTTCTTCAAGCAGTGGTACAGGAAGAAGTCTGCATCCTTCAAGAAAAACATGATTTTCATGCAGGACAATGCTCCATCACACGCGTCCAAGTACTCCACAGCGTGGCTGGCAAGAAAGGGTATAAAAGAAGAAAATCTAATGACATGGCCTCCTTGTTCACCAGATCTGAACCCCATTGAGAACCTGTGGTCCATCATCAAATCTGAGATTTGCAAGGAGGGAAAACAGTACACCTCTCTGAACAGTGTCTGGGAGGCTGTGGTTGCTGCTGCACGCAATGTTGATGGTGAACAGATCAAAACACTGACAGAATCCATGGATGGCAGGCTTTTGAGTGTCCTTGCAAAGAAAGGTGGCTATATTGGTCACTGATTTGTTTTTGTTTTGTTTTTGAATGTCAGAAATGTATATTTGTGAATGTTGAGATGTTATATTGGTTTCACTGGTAAAAATAAATAATTGAAATGGGTATATATTTGTTTTTTGTTAAGTTGCCTAATAATTATGCACAGTAATAGTCACCTGCACACACAGATATCCCCCTAAAATAGCTATAACTAAAAACAAACTAAAAACTACTTCCAAAACTATTCAGCTTTGATATTAATGAGTTTTTTGGGTTCATTGAGAACATGGTTGTTGTTCAATAATAAAATTAATCCTCAAAAATACAACTTGCCTAATAATTCTGCACTCCCTGTATATAAACAATCATAGATGTATACATAGATATGTATTAATATATATATATATATATATATATATATATACATACATATTTCTAATAAAAAAAAAGTACTGATATATCGGATTGTGACTCTAGAGACAGAACAGCTTTGTTCAAAAGAGATATTTCATTTGTATGTCTCTTTTAGTGACCCAGGTTTTGGAGGAGACCGTAACGTGGTACCTGGTAATGTTTCATTTGCCCAGATGCTTTAACTAACTATATATATACCAATATATGTGTGTGTGTGTGTATATATATATATATTTATATATATATTTTTTTTTTTTTGTATAAATATATTATATATATATATATATATATATATATATATATATATATATATATATATATATAATGTGCACTCTCAGTCCATCCAACAGCTGCCAGTGTCCTAGTGTGATTGATAGATGCAGGAAAAATAAATAAATCTCTGGTCTTTAAAATAAAGTAAAGGTTTACTGTAAACATGTTCAGGGACAAAGTATCTGAGTAAAGGATATAGGAAGGTGACACTTTGCCTGAGGAGGGGCAAAAATTAAATATGAAGCAGTATTGTGATTCCTCAATATGATGCGGCGGCGGCTTATTTTGGCCTTAACAAACAATGCACTGTCCGAGGGCAGCAGATTGTGAGGGTGCAAAATTACTTTGGTGTTTATATTTGTAAGAAAATTAACGTTATTTTAGAAGTATTATACAAGGGGGTATAATAAGAGATTGCCCATGGAGCTTATAGTTTAAAAGGTAGCTATGAACTTTTTAAAAAATTTTTTTATAGCTATTGCCTTTAGTTATTTTGGCTTAGCACTTAGTATTGATCTTATGGAAATACTGTTGCAATTTATTTTATTAATAGATATATCTATATATATATATATCTATATATATATATCTATATATATATATATATATATATATATATATATATCTTGCATAACTAGATAGCTGTGTAGCTGTGTGTGTGAGTGAAAACACGCGTGTGTATGTGACTGTGTGTGTGTGAACCTTTATTTTGCAAATGACGAAAAAATACCTTGTGGCCGAAACATATTTTGTTCAAAGAATTGTTGGAAATTGTAGCACTACATCACTCTACAGAATGATGCTCACAAAAGCGGTGCACTATGTGGCAGTGCAAGTCAGGCAGGCTGGATAGATCAGAGCCCACCAGATGGCTCACTCCAGATCGTGGATATACCAATGGTTACTGCAAAATAAAATGCAAGGAGGGAGGGGGAAGGGTACTCCAATATTGCATGAAATCACTACAAAAGAATATACTCACAAAAGTGGCGCACTATATTGCAGTGCAAGTCAAACAAGCTGGGTTAATATGAGCCCACCAGCTAGCTCACTCATGCAAACAGGTACCAGATCCACAGTTAAAATAAAAGTAAAAAAACACTCACAGTTTTAGATAAAAACCAAAATAACCTCTATGCATAGATGACTATTTATTGAAAAAAATATATATTTAAAACTTAAATATAATCTGCAGAATAATATATATATATATGTATATAAATATATATGTATATACTGTATATATAAATATATATATATTTATGTATATATATTTATATATAGATAGATAGAGGGAGAGGTCAGAATATGTGCTTATAAAATAAAAAATATTCATAATTGAAAAAAAAAAGGCTGTGTGAGATGATACATTTGTATAAATTGATTAAAAAATGGGTATTACAGGTGTGTGAAATATATTGAAATGTAGGTATATAAAGAATAATATAAATATAAATGTATCAAATACTTATATTTAAATTATGTTATATACATTTTTATTAGACTAATTCGGCTAGATTACGAGTTTTGCGTTAAGGTGAAAAAACAGCGTTAACAGGTCCTAACGCTGCTTTTTCACTACCGCTGCTATTATGAGTCTTGCAGGTTTAGGGGCACCGCACACTTCTTTGGCCTTACCGCAAACCGACTTACGTAAAGTTCGTAAAGTCTTTTTTCTATGGGACTTCCATAGCGCTGATATTACGAGTTTGTCCTGGGAGGCCAAAAAGTGAGCGGTACACCCTCTATCTCCAAGATTCCTAACGCATTCTAAAGTCAGTAGTTATAAGTTTTACACTACAACGCCGTAGCATAAAACTCATAAATAAAGTGCTAAAAAGTACACTAACACCCATAAACTACCTATTAACCCCTAAACCTAGGGCCTCCAGCATTGCAAACACTATAATAAAAATTTTAACCCCTAATCTGCCGCTCCGGACATCGCTGCCACTCGAATAAACATATTAACCCCTAAACCACCACACTCCCGCCTCGCAAACACTAGTTAAATATTATTAACCCCTAATCTGCCGCCCCTAACATCGCCGCCACCTACATTATATTTATTAACCCCTAATCTGCTGCCCCAACATTGCCGCCACCTACATTATATTTATTAACCCCTAATCTGCCGCCCCCAATGTCGCCGCAACCTGCCTACATTTATTAACCCCTAATCTGCCGCCCCCAACGTCGCAGCCACTATTCTAAATTTATTAACCCCTAAACCTAAGTCTAACCCTAACACCTGGGTTTATTTTTTAGGTTAGGGCTTTGGGCCTGCAATAGAGCTAAATGCCCTTTTAAGGGCAATGCCCATCCAAATGCCCTTTTCAGGGCAATGGGGAGCTTAGGTTTTTTTTAGTTAGGCTTTTATTTGGGGTGTTGGTTGTGTGGGTGGTGGGTTTTACTGTTGGGGGGTTGTTTGTATTTTTTTACAGGTAAAAGAGCTGATTTCTTTGGGGCAATGCCCCGCAAAAGGCCCTTTTAAAGGCTATTGATAGTTTAGTTTAGGCTAGTTTTTTGTTTTTATTTTAGTGTAACTTAGGTTAGGTTTTATTTTACAGGTAAATTTGTCTTTATTTTAGCTAGGTAGTTATTAAATAGTTAATATCTATTTAATAACTATTCTACCTAGTTAAAATAAATACAAACTTGACTGTGAAATAAAGATAAAACCTAAGATAGATACAATGTAACTATTAGTTATATTGTAGCTAACTTAGGGTTTATTTTATAGGTAAGTATTTAGTTTTAAATAGGAATAATTTAGTTATTAATTGTAGGTTTTATTTAGATTTATTTTAATTATATTTACGTTAGGGGGTGCTAGGGTTAGGGTTAGACTTAGGTTTAGGGGTTAATAAATTTAGAATAGTGGCTGCGACGTTGGGGGTGGCAGGTTAGGGGTTAATAAGTGTAGGTAGTTTGCGGCGACATTGGGGCGGCAGATTAGGGGTTAATAAATATAATGTAGGTGGCGGCGATGTTGGGGGCAGCAGATTAGGGGTTAATAAATATAATGTAGGTGGCGGCGATGTCCGGAGCGACAGATTAGGGGTTAATAAGTATAATGCAGGTGGCGGCGATGTCAGGGGCGGTAGATTAGGGGTTAATAAGTGTAAGATTAGGGGTGTTTAGACTCGGGGTTCATGTTAGGGTGTTAGGTGTAAACATAACTTTTATTTCCCCATAGGAATCAATGGGGTTGCGTTACTGAGATTTACGCTGCTTTTTTGCAGGTGTTAGACTTTTTCTCAGCCGGCTTTCCCCATTGATGTCTATGGGGAAATCGTGCACGAGCAACGAGCAGCGCTGGTATTGGAGTGCGGTATAGTGTAATTTTGTGAAAAGAAAATTGTTAAGGAGTATAAAGCGCAAACAGATTAAAAACCCGGATGCTTAAACCTTAAAAGGACACACTAGTAGGATCTGATTTATATTCAGAAATTTGACTAGGTTTCTTAGGAAATAGTGTCTAGGTATACTGGTGTATTAACCTATTAGTAAGCACTAAATAAATGGTAGATATATAGTTAATCAGTAGTGTATGAAAAAGTCAGACATATAATGTTGAAAAATTCATCAAAAATTCATTAAAATACCTAAAGTTAAATATAAATTAGTTTATTAATATATCTTATCAGATAAAAAATAAAAATTATGAAGCAATATAAAACAGTCGGCCGACTTATTAAGAGAGTATACATACCAAAATGAATCAGTGCCCTATTCAAATCAAGTTACAACGTATGGAACTCATAGTTCAGTTTTTATATTGGCAACAAAATATTGAGTCTTTGGTAATACAGAAGTTTTTGGGTGATCTCAATGATCCCCGAAGTTTGTTGCAATGTTTATTGGTATCTTAAAGCCTAGTCTTTTGTTATGTAATAAATTGAAAAAGTTCTCCTTTAATTTCTATCCATGTCCAGAAAGAAAGAGTTCTTACTCACTGTCTGCCTGTGCTAACAATGCAAGCCAGTACTGGAGCCTATTGCAAGTACTCCTATGTGTCAGTATTGCAGAGAAACCTGGTCTCGGTCTCAAATATTAGTAGGTTTGCTTTCGGGCTCTACGGTCTTGTTTACGGATGTTAGGTCAGCACAGTTTAATATGGCGGTAAGAATTTATCAGCGGTCTCAATTCAAGAAGAGATTTTTACTTACTGTCTGCCTATGTTGATCAAACAAGCCGGTCCTGGAGCCTGTCGTGGAATGCCTCAGTATTGGATAGTCTTGATAAAGGCCTCTACTGTGGGCCGAAACGCATTGACAAAGTTATGGTGAGCTATTTTCCTTGATTTTTAAATTACAATACAGTATTATACTATGTTGTGATTTTTCATCTACAGGTATTGAAGATTTCCCAGAATTATTCTTATTTCTATTTTTGGCTATTTTTATTCCCTTTTCATTCTCATTTTTATTTTTCATATATATATGTTTTTTACTTTTTCATCCTTTCACTTGGGACTACAACTTTAACATACCATTGTGTATATCCCCTTTTTTCACATCCAGAATCGTTTTAGATGCCAATGACTTTTTTGCGATCACTCCCACTAGTTTGTGTACACACTAGTTGATTTAACTTTTGGATTTAATTTGTGGATTTAATTTTTTTGGACTCACCAGTGGTGTATCACCACTTTGGTTTGAATATTTGGACTAATTATTTTTTGAATTTTTCGAATTTCTTGAACTTTTTTGGTTTTGTTTGAATCACCACAGTGGATCACAACAAATTGGATGGTTTAACATTTTTTGGATTTATTAAGAGAATTCTCAGCCACTAATTTTTAGTTTTTACTTTTTGTACGTGATACTTAGATATCACCACTTTTATGCTAATTGTCAGTATTATTATTCTTTATTATTATTTTTTCTGTTTATGTATTATTATTGTTTATGAGACATTATGTATATGTGCCACAACTCTATATATAATACTGCTGGCGTTTCTGCATTAACATCATTTAGCACCACCAACACCTAGTGCTTATCTTAGTATGAGGTTCACACTTTGACAACCCATTTTATGATATACCACTATCAATTCTAAGCAAACAAGCTATACACGTGTATTCCTGTTTTATATGGTTTTATATAACATTTCTTGCTGTTCAGGTCAATTACATTTTGTTTTAATGATACTCATGTTTTAATGTTTAATATTAAATACTTTTATGTACCTTTTAGAATTTTGTGCAACATATATGTCTCAATCTATGTATATATATTGATACAATACAATCACCATAATTGTAGCTGAATCTCAGTACTATATTGTGAGTTATATTATCCACACTCAACCTTATCGGACCTTGCCTTTATTGGCGCTCCTTTCTGACCAACATTCTGTAAGATTTACATTCACTCTAATAAAGTGTTATACTGTGTATTTACTGTAATTATTTCACATTTCTGCACAAATCAGAATAGGTTCTAAGTATTTTATTTAGATATTTATTTATATATATATATATATATATATATAACCAAGATAGTGATGATTCCCACGGACGGTATCCGTGATATCCTGAAACTCCACACAGCAGACACATTAGGTTTTTAAATCTGTTTTAATAGTGATGACAGGCAAATAACCAAATGTTTCGGCTCTCACAGGAGCCTTTGTCAATGGTAGCCAAACCGGACATAACACACAGAACCAGAACCCTTATTTAAATACCCACTTACCAAAGTGAATGAGACAATTAGAAGGCCAGTGTATCACACACCCACACGCTGCGCATAGTTCCGATCACCACACACTAACTGTCGGAACAAACACCCGGTGACTTCATCACGCCTCATACGTCCATGTCGACAGCAGGGGACACGGTCTGCATGACAACCAGTACACATAGCACTGTTTACATATATCGGGCGAAGTGTGTGGGCAGGATCACCAGCGGCAACCTGACAGCTAACTAAATAAAAATATGGCCACAGAAGGACCAAGTGTACAACCCAATATTTAGTGAATACAGAGTGATAAAACATAACTATGAATACAGAGTAATAAAACATAACTACTAGCTGTCCGATTACATCAAGTAACCCATACAAGTTAAGTATCCTAACGTCATCATAAGAGCGTATAATTATAACCCTCTATACCTATATCACGGTATCAAGGTGATGATAAAGCCCAGGGGAAAAGAAAAAACCCCCATAAATTAAAGACTGAACTAAACTTTGTGTTGGGTAGGATGAAGGCACATCATGACTTCAAGAAATATTTTAGAAACTTTATAAGGACGACTCCCAGCAGGCATAGATTATCTGGCCCTATAGCAGCAACCAAAGACAATGTTAGTATTCAATCCTCGGGGGGTAACCGTGTCTAGATTCAAAATCCAGCGAGCCTCCATCCGCAGCAGTGCCTGTCCTCTATCAAGTGCCTGATGAATTGCTGTCTTATGATTGGCAAGCCATTCCCTAAAGGACGTTATCGTCTTGCCAATGTAGTACATAGAGCAAGGGCAAATGATAGCATAAATTATGAACTCTGAAGTACACGTCAACCTGTGCTTGATCATAAAAGGTCTGTTGGTGTGTGGATGTTGGAATGAGTTACCAGTAATTAGACTGTTACACGTCACACAATTTCCACATTTGTAGCATCCTGGTTTACCCTTGGGTAATCACACTTGTTTTTCATAACAGTGTGCTGGATCATTCAGCACCAATCAGTCCCTCAGGTTACTTGCTCTCCTGTAAACCATACGTGGTGCAGGAGAATCAAAAAACGGAAGGCTCATGTCTTTAGAGAGCATCATCCAGTTTATCTTGATGGTGGTACTCATTAGCTTTGATCCAGGAGTATAAGTGGTCAGAAAATTCAGCCAATTAGATGTTTCATCCACAACCTTCCTGGTAGTTAATGTGTCTTGTGTCCACTCACTTGCTCTAAGACACTGTTCTTCAATCAAGGACAACGGATAACCCCTGTCAAAGAATTTCTGAGACATCTCTTCCAATTGTATTTCTTTGCGGGAGTCGTCCGTATTGTTGCGGACGACCCGCAGGAGCTGAGAGGAACTGACCCCATCTTTTTGAGATCTTGGATGAAAACTGCTATAATGTAGGATAGAATTCCTATCTGTGGCTTTCTGAAATAAAGTTGTCTGTAATTTACACCAACTCAGGGTCTCGACTTTAAAAAAATTTAAATCCAAAAAATGGATACAATCAGTATTGTGTTCCATTTTTAACCTAATGGAGGACTCAAGACAATTAAGACTATTGACCCATTCCTGAAGGTTTTCAAGGATACCACTCCAAATTAGAAAGACGTTGTCTATATAACGACGGTATAATTTAAGGGGGTTCTGCCTGGAAAAAATATTATGCTTTTCATACATCGACATATAGATGTTAGCATACGATGGGGCCATATTTGACCCCATAGCCGTTCCCATAACCTGTAGGAAATAGTTTACAGGAGAGCAAGTAATCTGAGGGACTTATTGGTACTGAACGATCCAACACACTGTTATGAAAAACAAGTGTGGTTACCCAAGGGTAAACCAGGATGCTACAAATATGGAACTTGTGTGACGTGTAACAGTCTAATTACTAGTAACTCATTCCAACATCCACACACCAACAGACGTTTTATGATCAAGCACAGGTTGAAGTGTACTTCAGAGTTCGTCATTTATGCTATCCTTGCTCTATGTACTACATTGGCAAGACGATAACGTCCTTTAGGGAACGACTTGCCAATCATAAGACAGCAATTTGTCAGGCACTTGATAGAGGACGCACAGACCAGCCTGTGGCACGCCATTTCTTGTCTGCTGGACATTCCATTTCTTCCCTACGTACAATACTGATTGACCATGTGCCTCGCCTCAAAAGAGGTGGCGATAGAGGACAGGCACTGCTGCAGATGGAGGCTCACTGGATTTTTAATCTAGACACGGTTACCCCCCTGAAGATTGAATACTAACATTGACTTTGGTTGCTGCTATAGGGCCAGATAATCTATGCCCGCTGGGAGTCGTCCTTATAAAGTTTCTAAAATATTTCTTGAAGTCATGATGTGCCTTCATCCTACCCAACACAAAGTTTAGTTCAGTCTTTAATTTATGTTTTTTTTTTCTTTTCCCCTGGGCTTTATCATCACCTTGATACCGTGATATAGGTATAGAGGGTTATGATTATATGCTCTTATGATGATGTTAGGATACTTAACTTTTATGGGTTACTTGATGTAATATGCCAGCTAGTAGTTATGTTTTATTACCCTGTATTCACTAAACATTGGGTTGTACACTTGGTCCTTCTGTGGCCATATTTTTATTTAGTAGGCTGTCAGGTTGCTGCTGGTGATCCCGCCCACACACTTCACCCGATATATGTAAATAGTGCTACGTGTACTGGTTGTCATGCAGACCGTGTCCCCTGCTGTCGACATGGACGTATGAGGCGTGATGACGTCACTGGGCGTCTGTTCCGATAGTCAGTGTGTGGTGATCGGAACTATGCGCAGCGTGTGGGTGTGTGATACACTGGTCTTCTGATTGGCTCATTCACTTTGGTAGGTGGGTATTTAAATAAGGGTTCTGGTTCTGTGTGTTATGTCCGGTTTGTGAGAGCCGAAATGTTTGGTTATTTGACTGTCATCACTATTAAAACGGATTTAAAAACCTGCTGTGCGGAGTTTCTGGATATCACGGATACCGTACGTGGGAATCATCACTATCTTGGTTATACTATTGTGTTGCAGATCACCAGGTGGCTGTTGAGATTGGAGAGTGCCGTTTCCTACAGAACTTTATATATATATATATATATATATGTAACAGAGAGAGAGCTACCCTGATGACTAAACAAAAAAAATTAAAGTAGGTCGATACACCACTAAAACCACTTCCTTAAAGAGGCATACACATATATATATATATATATATATATGTATGAGTGGATAGAAAAGGCAAAATCCTGCACAAAATGGATAAATATGCAGTGGTAGAGGATTAAACACTCCTTATCCTTGTATGATGCTGCAGCAGGGTATATCATGAAATACAGACTAGACAACACCCCAATGAGTAAATTAAAGATGATCTTCAAAAAGCTTCATCAGCCACGGTAACGGGTAATATATTGTATTGTAATGTTCAAGGTGTGGGAGTAATGTATGGAAAACACAAAAGCGTAACTGAAACAGCTGTAAGCTGTAACTCACCACCACCCAGAAATGTCCTCCTTCATGCACCTCCACTGCCGTGTGGCTGAGCTGTGATCCTGTTGCCTCAGCGAGGGGGTAAGATTGATTGGGAATGGCGTGCTATCCAGGAGCACCCACACTTTTTCCACATCAATACTGCTCTCCACTCCTCTGCAATACGGCTTGTCGATACTCGGCCCGGACCTTTGTTACGGGGGTGTGTCTAGTCACCTGATGTCTTCTCAACCAATCGGGTGCATCACAAACGGCACTTCATGGTCCTCCAGGAAACTGCATGGAAGCACTGCCAGCCTAATGATTCCTGGTCAAAAGGATACTTGTAGTGGAAAAAAAGTATCATAGGCTGGAGTGTTAAAAATAAAAGAGGTTCTTTATTTTCGCCAACAAGGTAAAAAGACCACAGGAGGTCCAAAGCAAACAGTCTATTATAACACACACAGCAGTGAGTAGTGAATAGCTGACATGGTTCGGCCTGCAACCGTTATCATAGCTATTCAATACACCTGCAGTAACAATATTTAAAAGCAATACTCAGTAACCATTGGACATTGATTTATCCAATCAGTACCCTCAGTTAAAGGGGTGTGTGATTTTATAAGCTAGTAACTACATACGTTAAGACTCAATATACTCAAATGTGCTCGCTACTGGAAAATGTGTTGATTGGGTTGCAAGGTTATTATTATTTATACAGAATTATACAGAATTAGAAATAATAAATAATAAAAAATATACTAGTAATAATAGCAGCAATAAAAAATAAATAAATTAATGGATGAATAATTGGATGGGATGAACCGTGTTTAAAGGATCTTAGTCCCCACGGTATACTCACAAAGGATAAAACAATATACAGTTGCAAGATAATCTAAAAGCCTCCAAAAAAATATTCATTTTATTATTACTACTATCCTACTTAAGGAGTTTATCAAAGTAGCATATATATAGAAAAAGAGTAAACAATATAAATACATGGATATATATACAGGTTACTATAACAATAACAAACAGCAACAGTGATTTTTCGATGTTTTATATATTGCATGTATAATGGAATATATAGTGTACACACAAATAGCCATCACTTGCAAAAAGGGGGGGGGACCTCATTTTATGTTCAATGTGTATATATCTATATATAATAAATCGACTTACAGATATACACTATAGTTGTGCAATAACCCATTAATGGTTCCACACAATTGCATATATTATTTCAAGGTATATGTAAGGTTAATAAATATATATATTTTAATCATATATTTTAAGGTTAATAAATATATATATTTAATCAGATATCTGACTGGTCAGTAGAAAATGATTCAATTCATTCAGAAAAACTGACTTCAATCATGTTTAGTTCTCCCCCACTCAGCATGTAAAGTTATTCTAAACACACAAGTGAGGACAACAGAGCATTTGGTTTAATTAAAATTTAACAACCATTTCAGGAGACCATATGTGTGACTGCCTGGAAATGTGAGATAAAATCTCTTATCCCTCACAAATGTTGCCTAAGAGTCTGACCTAGGTGAGACATTTTGTGAGAAAGTAACCCTGTACGTTTCAAATGCAAATAACCCCTGCTGTGTGGCTCTGACACTTAGATACACATAATGCAGACACTACGTCTGGGGGGGGGGGGGGGGGTATGCAAGCACTGAACCATGGAATAAAAAATAAAAAATTTTTTTTTTATTCTCTCTGTTTTCCAGAAATCTAATGAAAATTATAAGAGCAACTGAGTTAATGAGATATCTGGATGAATGAATATATGACAGTGTGTGATCTGCTGGATTTTTGTATGGTTTTGAACACTGCATAGAAATGAATGTGTATATACCTATATATATTTTTGGAAGCATAGAATATCTTGAGATTTAACATGAGCATTCTAACAATTATCTCTGGTTACAGACAACAGTTGGACATGGGCATCAAATCATATATCCAGGAAGAAATACACAGAAATGTGAAACATGCTGTATTTGTGTAAATGCATGTATAACAGATGTATAAATGCCATTAATTTCAAAATAATTAGCAGTATTGATTTGCTTAAATATAGTATAATGATAAAGGCACATGATATTTCATATTAAAATAATCAGAATAAATATTGTGACCTAGCCCAATGCATATAAACATATACCTTATTAATGTAAGGAAATTATGGCATTTATTACACATTTTAAAGAAATATTTTCTTTCAATGTTGGGTAGTAAATGTATTGCTGTGTTTGTTTGTCATGCTGCATGTATTGCTGTGTTGGTTTGGCATGCTGCCCCCCGGTGTTATGATGCGAGACCTACAGCCAGAAGGCTTATCCAATCAGCAGGGACAAGCACAAGGGCCACCCATATTTCTCACCTATGATAGAGAACTAATATAAGTAAGAGCAAGAGAGAGGAAAGACACATATTGTGCTGAGCTGATATAACTGGTTACTGGGCGTGAAAATACCATTTTTACTTTGGCAAAGTTGATCTACCCTTTCCTCATTGATTGCATATATACTTATTGGTATTTCTGAGGTGAGATTAAAACCTGCTGAAAGATATTGGATATCGATTGGTGATCATCCTAGTAAGTATTAAAAGATTTGTGGTAGATTGAAGAGAGCAAATTGTATTTTAAACTGTATTTCATAGCCTTGAATAGCTTTTAGCTTGTTTTTGTATGCAAACATTTAAAGTAGACATTCATTATTGCTGTATGTAAACAGACTTAAAGAAATAAACTGTATTTAAAGCTAGCATTTCATAGCCTGTGTATTGTTAAACTAATCCTAAATTTTCAATTGTTTATCTGTGCAAATATATAGTTATAACTCAGAATTGGGTTTTTGCATAAATAATATATATAATTTCTGATGTTTTAAATTAGAATTGTGTTAGAATAAATTGTGGTTAATTAACTGTGTGTATTGCTTGAATGTTAGCAGCTAAATATCTTAGAATCTCATTGTATTAACTGGGTAAAATTTTACTGTGAATAAGGTAGACTTTTATGAATGTTGCATAGCATATTTGAATAGTTTTAAATGCATATAATATTGTGTCATATTCTGGTATTACAAATATATTCCAATATGCTCATAGATATTAACTAAATAAAAATAATTCAGATATTTATATTAATTTTATTGTCTTAGTAGATGCATATTGATTGAGGGTTGATATTTTAAAAGGATAATTATTAAATGTATTGTATTTTAGCCCTGCCATAGACTGATATATTATTTGGAAAGCTCTACTGAAGATTTTTATAAATATACTTACATACTGTATGGAGGCACTTGCATGAGATTTATTAATATTTATCATATTGATATCATATATTTGTAGTAAATAGAAATTATTATAAAAGAGAGAAAAAAATCATATTTCGAAATTACTATTTTGAAAATAATTTTTTTTTGAAGCTTGAAATATTGATGTTCATATTTCGAGATTAATATTAATATTTTGAAATATTGTTAAAGATTAATTTTTGAAAAATTAATAAAAATATAAATTTTTCATATTTCAAAATTAATCAAAAATATAAATTTTTCATATTTCAAGATTCATAAAAATATAAATTTTTCATAATTCAAAATTCATAAAAATATAAAAAGTTTTTCATATTTCAAAATTAATATTTTTTTTTTTCGAAAATATAATTTTTTTTCTTCTATCTTTTTATTGGTAAAAATTGTATTAGCATTTTAATTTAACTAAATACTAAACCAATATAATAATGTCTGTAGTCAGAAGTGACTCATTTAATTCTGTACACAGCGTTGAAAACGGTCCCATCACAATACGCATTACTAGAGGTCAGGTCCTTAAGAAAGATATCATAAGTCACATTAAAGAGAAGTTTAATATTGCGGGTGAATTAGATGACTTTATGGATATGCTTTAAATTAAGGCTAAAAATATTACCGTTAATAATAATATGTGGAATGAAAACAATGAATTTTTCCAAGTATTATTAATGATTAATCAATGCAAGACTCTCAAAAAGCGAGACAAACTAATACTAAAATCTTGGCGCCTTGTGAAATGCATTATTGACGAAATGTCGCTTTGTGTCATAGACAAACAATTGCAGATACAGGAGCTAGAAAATAGTATTCGTTCCTCACGCAGATGTGAAGAGGATTTAAAAATAGCCAAACATAAAATGGATGAATTTGCCCAAAACCTAACCGCCTTAGATAAGCATAACATAGACTTACTCGCACAGATACAAAAATTAAATAAACAGCTTGCGCAAAACCAGAGGGAATTAAGTGATTTAATAAGGTCATATCGCCATAATGAAAACCCCTATATTAACTGTGAGAATAATGCAGATAATGCTAACTCCCTTAGAGAACACGTCAGGGACAAGGTACAGAAATATATGGAAGAGTGTAGAGAAATGACCCCTAATGGGTCAGAAATAGATTTCCCAAATAGGCAGTCACCTCATGATATAAATCCAGGAGACTGCTGTAACTGTAATGCTAAGCAGCAGTATTGGATCTATTTTTGCAGAGGAGAGATACAAGGAAACTTAATTAACATAACATATCTATGCCTTCTTATTATGTTTTTTGTAGCTTGATTCAGCTCTGAAATATCACTTAAATAATCCAGAATTGTGAAGCAAGCAGTTAATATATAAATAGTGTTTTAGAAGTGTTTTATGAACTAGGCGATTAATCACTTCTGGCAACACACTAGTCAACAGCAACAATTGTTACAAAGGTAAGATACACTGTATAGTTAATTATGAGTGGAAAGATTTATATTACCGTTAAACCAATGTGTACACATATACTTAAGTCCAATACAATTGTATATATATATACCAGACTGCAAGGAATAACTGTAAGACCGGTACTTACTTTTACTAATATTTAATTACTTGGAGACTTGATCAGATCAAGAGGGATTGAGAGGAACGTTATGCTCCGGTGCTGGTCTGAGAGAGAGTGAAGAGAGCGGGCTGCGTGACCGCAAACACAGGAAAGTAGATCCGGCTCTACACTGAAAGAAAATAGTGATACTGAAACAACAGTGGTAGCGGCAACTGAAGCCGTGAAGCTGAACCAGGGGGTTGGCTTTAATGACGTTAGACAGGTAACAGTGCAAACAAGATTAGAATGATCCCTGTAGCTCGTTATTACACTTATTTGTAGAATTATGCAGTTTGTTTAAATTAGCCTTCTGAGTGGAAGTCCCACGATACTCACAGTATTAGCAAGTTATAAGTTGTTGTATCCGCAAGGAGAGAAAAAGACACAAAAGGATAATCCTCAATTCAGGAACGGCTGGGCAAAAGAGCAGCTAGTGTTATCTAGCTAGGATTCAAATTACCAAGCAATGAATTATGGGAAAGGTGAGGCTTTATAGGCAGGATGTAACCAGGTGATCAATCTCCTTAAAGGTATATGGATGACCGTACCCCCACTCAAAAGGAAACCCTCCGGGTTTTAAGGAGAGGGTCTATCAGGGTGTCGGTTATGAAACAAGGCAACCAAACGATCGGCAGAAAGATTCGTGGAGGGTTCCCAGGAGTCTTCTTCATGAGAGTAACCCTTCCAATGAACCAAGTACTCAAGAAGTCTCCCTCGTTTTCTTGAGTCCAAAATGTCAGCGACCTCATAGTTAAGTTGATCAGTGATAACAGAATGTTTGATAGGTAATGGTTCACCCCTAATGGGAGTATAGGGTTTTAATAAGGAGACGTGGAACGTCGGATGAATTCGGAATTCACTAGGCAGATCCAAGGTAACAGCATTATTATTAATTATACGAATAATCCAATAGGGAGCAATAAATAAAGAAGTCATTTTCTTACTGTATAGTAGAACTGGTGCTGCTACAGGAAACGTCCGTCGGGTAAGAGGGAAACAGACCCACTCTGAGTAGGGGAAAGTATGGAGCCAGCCCAGAGAAGCGGTGGACAGCCGCAAAAAGGTACAGGAAAAAGCAGGCGGCTACTGAGATACTGAAAAAAGGTACTTTTTATTCCAGGTAAAAAGTTGACAAAAAGCAAAAAAAGATTAATATGACACAACAAACCAGGGAGGGAAACAGCAGACTTACATGTTTCGCGCTGACTAGCGCTTAATCATAGAAGCTGTTAAACAAGTGAAACCTGCTGTGGCTCTTAAAGGGACAATGCACCAATCAAAACACCTTATATCTAAATTAGAACAAAACAGGTGTTGCATAAATGTATTGTTTCAAAATATATGTCCACTGAAAGAGCCACAGATCAGATAAGAATAAAAACATAATATAATGGAACTACTTGTGAAGATGTACAATCCAACAAAAAAACACCTGTATACTTAAAGCTAGATAACAATATATTCTGTACACATATGTGATAATAACACATGTATGCAAATTCTAAAAAAGCACCATATACAGTGATAGCTAATTATTGATAAAACAAAACTAGATTTGGCAACAAAATATAACATATCATTTTTCATATGTTTTTTCAAAAAAGGAGTGTAGAGAACAAAGATAAAACAGGAAAAAGTCTCTCAGTGATTTGAAAAAACCTCTGAATAATCTCTCAATAATTTCTTGATAATTTAGAGAAGAGAATGCTGCCAAACACTTGGAATAATTTTACAGAATTCAAAATTCAAAGAAATTCAAGAGAATTAGTCACCTGGAGCTATTACATAATTCAAAAAGATACAATACTCTGTAATAATATGTAATATATGCACAAAATTATTAGAATTGATGGCATAAGCAAGAAAAATAGAAATGGGATTTGAAAAGGCATGTTAATGGATATGGAAATTTATACTAATATGAAAATATATGTACTGACATCCATTAACCAAAAACAACTTATGACAACTTATGGATCTAGTCCACAAAGTATCTCATATCCCAAAGAAGCAAAGATCTGAGCACTCAGGGGCAAGTAGAATCCTTAGAAAATCTTTATTGAGGTATAAATAAAAACTGCATCTCAATGCAGGTAAGCAAGGACAGCAATCCTGACGCGTTTCGCGCCCCATAGTGGCGCTTAGTCATATCCCACTCTAAGTTCATACCTAAAGGTGACCTGGTTTTTAGCTTGTAGATCCAGTATAACTCTTTTCTATCTAAAATCTTACATATATCACCCCCCCCCCCGGTAAGGGGTCCTGGCTACATCTATGACCTTGATTTTTAATTTTGGTATGTTTGTAAAATGAAATAGATTAAAATGTTTGGCAACTGCCGAGTCTTTATTGTAATTTTTAATATCCCTGAGATGCTCTCTTGCCCGATCTCTGAGGGTTCTACTCGACTGGCCTACATATTGTATTCCACAAAGCTGGCAATCCAAAAGATAAACTATATAGTCTGTGAGACATGTTGCATGGAAGTTGATTTCAAAGGAATCACCAGTAACTTTACTAGAAAAACTTTTGGTAAAGTCCATGTTTTCACAAGTTAAACAATTTGACAAGTGAGCCCTAAAGTTACCTGTGCCTCTAAGCCAATTACTATTTGATTGAGTATTAGATTTGACTAAACTCGGCGATAGCTTAGTGGCTAATGTAGGTGGTTTCCTAGCAACAAATCTACACTCTTTTATGTATGGCTGCAGAATCTCATCACCCTTGGGTATGTGTAAATGTTTTCTAATAATAGCACATATAGAATTATACTCAGGAGAGAACTGTGTGGAGAATACACTACGGTCATCCAAAAATTCTCTATTGTTTCTTTTATCCCTTCTAATACTGATGTCATTACTTTGAAAAGTTGTATTGATTAGACTACCACTAGTTGTGTTATTGCCTAACTTTGAGGGTTGTTCTACAGGATTGGGTTTCCAATCCCTGATCTCTTCAAATGTTTTAAATAAATCCTTATTGTTGTACCCCCTGGCTTCCAATCTAGTAATGAGCTCCCTACCACATTTGTTGTAATTATCTGTAGTACTGGCATTACGTCTGAGCCTAATAAATTGGCTTCTTGGAATGGATTTCACTAAATGTGGGGGGTGACATGAGGTAGCATGAAGGATTGTGTTGCTAGCTGTCTCTTTTCTATATGTAGTAGATACAATTCTATGACTATGATTGTCACCTTGTAAACTCAGATCTAAAAAATTTACACTATCATGGTGTAGTTCACCTGTAAATCCTAAATTTACGTCATTGGTGTTTAGAAGTGTGAGAAAATCATGAAAAGGAAAGTCCTCTTTGACAATAAAAATGAGATCATCTATGTACCTCATGTACAGAAGGATGCCGGACCCAAAAGGTTCCCCTATATCATAAATATGTTGGAGCTCCCACTTACCCACAAACAGATTTGCATATGAGGGGGCAAATTTTGCCCCCATAGCTGTTCCTTGACACTGCAAATAAAACACTGAGTCAAAAACAAAATAATTGTGGGTAAGCAGGAACTCCACAACTTCAACAATGAAATGTTTTACTTCATTCTTAAAAGAAGTATTATTAGCTAGGAAGAACTCCAAGGCCCGACACCCCTGTACATGAGGTATGGAAGAATATAAAGAAGTGGCATCTACAGTGATCCACTTGTATCCAGCCTGCCAAACAAAATCATTTAGTACATCTAATAGATGTCCAGAGTCTCTAGTATAGCTATAGAAGTTACTAACTAGTGGTTTGAGTATACTGTCAATCCATTCAGACATAGGCTCCAAAAGGGAGCCTATGCCTGAAATGATTGGACGTCCTGGTGGAGAAAGAAGACTCTTATGGGTTTTAGGAAGATAATGGAAGATGGGGATTATAGGATGTGTAGGTAATAGATATTTGGATTGGTCTTTAGTAAAAATCCCTAAAGAAACTGCTTCTTCAAGGAGTTTAGAAAGTTGTCTGGAGAAAACAGATGTAGGATCTGAATCAAGTTTTCTATATGTCTCAATATCAGAGAGTTGTCTGTTGGCCTCTATTAAATAGTCTGATTTGTTGAGAACAACAACATTGCCCCCCTTGTCAGAGTTGCGAATGACAATGTTGTTGTTATCAGCCAGATCCTTAATAGCTAATCTCTCTTGAACAGTTAGATTTTGTCTGGCATTAGAACCAGAAAACAAACATGTTTCCTCCAATTTGAGTATATCTTTCTCTACTCGCTTGTGAAAGGAGTTAAAAAAACTACCTCTGAAATGTCTGGGATAGAAAGTGGATGTATGTTTAATTGGAGTGGGAGGAACCTCACATTTTCCAACAGTGATGTCACTATCAAAATTCTTTATAGTTTCAATTAACCCAAAATCTGCAAAAGAAATCATTTTATTCCAATCAATATT
Organism: Bombina bombina; assembly: GCF_027579735.1. Taxonomy (NCBI): domain Eukaryota; kingdom Metazoa; phylum Chordata; class Amphibia; order Anura; family Bombinatoridae; genus Bombina; species Bombina bombina. Next base: position 1,357,008,439 of record NC_069500.1, read on the forward strand.
ATCATTGGCATTAGTATTGACATTGACATTAGCATTATTGATCACAGTAGTACTGACGCCAAAGGTGGTCCTTTCAGAGTCATGAAAAAATCTCTTAAGTGCTAACTTCCTTACAAACCTATTAACATCAATAAGAGTTCCAAAGGCAGAGAATTTGCATGTAGGAGCAAATCCCAAACCCTTTTTCAAAACCCCCTCATGTATTGGCGTGAGTTGTGTGTCAGATAGATTAATGACATTGAAAGTTATTTCTTTTTCTGTGACTTTGGTTGTTTGCCTTCCTTTCAGATCTTCTTGTCCTTTTCCTAAAGGGACTGTTGATTGGTTTCTGGTTTTTGTACGAACTGCCGTATCGTTACCTCCTTTGTTCTTCTTACTTGAGGAAACCTGTAAAGACAAAGAGGAAGAAGAGGGATGGGGAGACACTGGAACTGAGATATCCTCACTGGAGTCAGAGGAATTGGAATCATGGTCAGTGGACTCTGCTTCTGTTGATGAAAAGACCACTTTACGGTCTTTATCTTTCTTGAGAATTGATTTTAAAGGCTTATTTCCATCTGTATCCACAGATTGCTTTCTTTGAGGTTTTCTATAGCGCTTTCGAAATCTTGACCAATCATACACTCTATTGCTTTCATAATCATCCAAGTCCCGCAGAAACTTGTTCTTCTTCCATGCAGCAATCTCTGCATCAGCCTTCTTGATCTTATCTTTCATCTGTGTTTTTAAAACAGCATATTGGTCATCCATCTTACGTTTTTTCAAATCCACCTTTAAACTTGTGATCTTCTCCTTTAAATTAGTTCTTTTCTTTTCTTTGTTCTTAATCAACACCCAAACGTTTTAGAGAGCATTCATTGAGAGCAGTGTTCCACTCATCCTGGAGCTCGCTGTCTTCTAGCTCAAAGTTAGGGTATTTCTTCAACCTGAGGCCCCTGGGCACTCTCTGTGCATCCACATAATGTGTTAAAGTAACCACATCCCACATTGAGCGTAAATCAGAAAGTAACAGTCTCTCCAGGGTATTAAATTGATGTTTTAAATCACCCTCTAATGTTGTATTGGTTGGTGTTGAAAATATATTATCAAAGAATTGTTTTCTGTTTTGTATATCAAAAATTGTCGCAAGATTGCCATCTTCACCCTCCATGGTGTGTGTCATATAAATAGTGATAAATGCTGTTAACAGTATCTACTCATACAAAAAAGCCCCTAAATGATTAGTAATGAGTGGGTCTGTAAAAAATCAAACTTGTATAGTCCTCTATAATTGAAGTGATAATGCACATTCAAAGTAAAGCAAAGCAAGGTTAAGGCCCTCTTATGCATGCATATGAAAGTGTGTGTTCAACACTGAAAAGATGTAATTCATATTATAGTAATGGAGAAAATCCAAGAAGCATCTTGCAGATACGCATGTACATTACTGGACAGGTTTAGCATATAGCAGTGCAAAAGGGTAGCGGTAAGCAGGGAGTAAGATAATGCATTAACATTGACTGTGCATATTCCAAAGTTAACTCTCTTGTAAAACCACTTAGCCGCAAAACCCAATAAACAAATCCGTTAAGGTCACTTGTAAGATAAAGTCATACCTGTTCAGAAATTCTTAATATGCTGTGTGATGAAAAAGATCTTCCTTAGAATCTCCAAATTGAGCTCCACGGCGTCCGTGAACGAGCAAGCACTGAAGTGTGTCCGGAAATGACGTATAGTAGAACTGGTGCTGCTACAGGAAACGTCCGTCGGGTAAGAGGGAAACAGACCCACTCTGAGTAGGGGAAAGTATGGAGCCAGCCCAGAGAAGCGGTGGACAGCCGCAAAAAGGTACAGGAAAAAGCAGGCGGCTACTGAGATACTGAAAAAGGTACTTTTTATTCCAGGTAAAAAGTTGACAAAAAGCAAAAAAAGATTAATATGACACAACAAACCAGGGAGGGAAACAGCAGACTTACATGTTTCGCGCTGACTAGCGCTTAATCATAGAAGCTGTTAAACAAGTGAAACCTCCTGTGGCTCTTAAAGGGACAATGCACCAATCAAAACACCTTATATCTAAATTAGAACAAAACAGGTGTTGCATAAATGTATTGTTTCAAAATATATGTCCACTGAAAGAGCCACAGATCAGATAAGAATAAAAACATAATATAATGGAACTACTTGTGAAGATGTACAATCCAACAAAAAAACACCTGTATACTTAAAGCTAGATAACAGTTTGTTGTGTCATATTAATCTTTTTTTGCTTTTTGTCAACTTTTTACCTGGAATAAAAAGTACCTTTTTTCAGTATCTCAGTAGCCGCCTGCTTTTTCATTTTCTTACTGGGAGCATTTAATCGCAGATGTTTAGTTGACAACTAAACCTTATCACCCTTTTTGTACTCAGGTGGTTTACTATGTCTAAGATCGTAGTAATGTTTTTGTTGTCCTTGAGCTTCAGCAATATGAGTCTTGAGGTTGGTGTGGATCTGTGAGAGGCTGTTAGTGAGTTCTTGAACAGACACTAAGTTGCTTGAATGATTAGAGAATGGATGAAAAGCAGGATTGAATCCATAATTTGCATAGAAAGGAGTATATTTAGTTGATGAGTTGATTGTGTATTATATGTGAACTCAGCATAAGGTAGGTAATCAAACCAGGATGTTTGTTGGTGAGAAAAATAAGATCTTAAATATTGCTCAAGTATTTGATTTACCCTTTCTGTCTGGCCATTGGATTGTGGGTGGTAAGCAGAGGATAGGTTCCTTGTGATCCCTAGAGTTACACACAATTCTTTCCAGAATCTGGATGTAAATTGGAATCCTCTGTCCGTAGTAATTGATTTAGGAAGTCCATGTAATTTTACAATATTGGTGAGGAACAACTGAGCAGTTAAAGAGGCTGAGGGTAATTTAGAAGTAGGAATAAATGTGCCATTTTAGTGAAATGGTCTACGACAACGAGTATTGTAGTGTGATTAGAGGATTTAGGTAATTCAACGATAAAGTCCATAGCTACTTAAGACCATGGCGAAGAGGGTATGGGCAGGGAGAGAAGCAACCCATATGGTTTATGTTTCTGAGGTTTAGTTTGAACACAAGGACAGGATCTAATGTAAGTAGTAATCTTGTCAATCATCCTAGGCCACCAAAAAGAGCGTTGTAGGAGTTCTGCTGTTTTCTTAATGCCAGGATGTCCAGCAAGTAGTGTATCATGTACTAAATGGATTACATTGTCTTGTTCAGATGGAGGAACATATAAGAGATCATCATGATAATGCAGATTATCAGTCTCCTTTCTCAAGGATAAACGAGGAAGATCAGTATCATTCTCCTGGGCAGTACGTATTTGGTCCTGGATGGTGAATTGTTCTGTCGGTATTACAGTTGTGGGTATAGAAGATGATGCTAGTGGGGCAGGAAGTCGAGACAGAGCGTCAGCCTTCCCGTTACGAGATCCTGGACGGTGAACGTTGATATAATGGAATCTAGCGAAATATAGACTCCAACGAACTTGTCTCGCGGAGAGGGTTCGATTTGTTTGTAGATAGTCTATGTTTTTGTGATCAGTATAGATTACTATAGGTTTCTCTGTGCCTTCCAGAAGGTGCCTCCAATGCTCCAATGAAGTTTTTATGGCAAGGAGCTCTTTTTCCCCTATGGGGTAATTCAATTCCGAAGTTGTCATAGCTCTGGAATAATATGCTATGGGATGTAGGGGTGACTCTATAGACTGTCTCTGTGATAAGATAGCACCGACTGCAAGGAATAACTGTAAGACCGGTACTTACTTTTACTAATATTTAATTACTTGGAGACTTGATCGGATCAAGAGGGATTGAGAGGAACGTTATGCTCCGGTGCTGGTCTGAGAGAGAGTGAAGAGAGCGGGCTGCGTGACCGCAAACACAGAAAAGTAGATCCGGCTCTATACTGAAAGAAAATAGTGAGACTGAAACAACAGTGGTAGCGGCAACTGAAGCCGTGAAGCTGAACCAGGGGCTTGGCTTTAATGACGTTAGACAGGTAACAGTGCAAACAAGATTAGAATGATCCCTGTAGCTCGTTATTACACTTATTTGTAGAATTATGCAGCCTTCTGAGTGGAAGTCCCACGATACTCACAGTATTAGCAAGTTATAAGTTGTTGTATCCGCAAGGAGAGAAAAAGACACAAAAGGATAATCCTCAATTCAGGAACGCTGGGCAAAAGAGCAGCTAGTGTTATCTAGCCAGGATTCAAATTACCAAGCAATGAATTATGGAAAAGGTGAGGCTTTATAGGCAGGATGTAACCAGGTGATCAATCTCCTTAAAGGTATATGCATGACAGTAACTCAGCCGGTGAGGGTGAGGGAAACTCTAATAGAGAATCCCAAAATAAGTCTAATAAGATCTACAACTCCCATAAAATAATTACTTTCATACAGGGTGCAGTACCTATATTCTCCAATAAGGGAACAAAATCTGTAATTGATCACTTAGAGGCTTTTGAAAATGCATTAGCTATAATGAATGTTACAAGTGAGAAATTAAAAATTGAATTTCTGCCCTGGGTATTTGACGGTAAACATCACAAATTCTTTACTTCACTAAAGGATATGAATATTCATTCCTGGTATGAAATAAAACGACAATGCAGAAAAGAATTCGGGCAACATCGCACTAAAACTGCCGTGAAAAAAGCGGTATATAGTCTAAAATGTAGTGCGAATCAGAGTCCCATCGAATTCTTTTCTGAATTGAAAAATGCGTACAGTATGGCTGAAGATAATCCCAGATTTGATTGCTCAGAATTTATAAATTTATTTTTTGAAGCACTGCCTACACCCATCAAAATTAACTTAGCTAGAGATTTTGATGAGGACTGCTCATTGAAATGGCTGATCAAAGAGAGTACAAAATTATACTCTATTCAGCAGTCCAGTGAATAGGGGGTTAAAAAGGAATCAAAACCCAAAATTATAGCAGAAACTAGGGTGTCACCTAGCCCCCTCAATTTGGAGTCTAAAAAGAAAACCTACTTGGAGGTGGCCAGTCAAAACAGGCCATCTCCACAGAGGTTTAACTCTGCCCCTTCCCCTACACAGGCTGAGGTGCAGAGAGACTATAACTAAAGTGGGGGACATAATCAGGTGAATAATTACTCGCAAAGAGAATACTCACCAAATAATTGGTATCCGCGCAAGGGTAGATACAATAGATGGCGAAGATATTTTCAGGGTAACCAGACACCCTAAATATATAATGCTCCCCAAAGTAATAACGCTGAACAAGCTGAACCCCAGGGGCAACCACGCCAAAATAGAAATAGCAGCCCTGATTCTGAGGGAACCCAACGGTCCAGGAATCATTATTATGGGGCACCAAGAGATAGGCCCAGGGGTAGAGGTAACTTGTACAATCAGGTAGATATGCTTTTTACCCAGTTAAATCGGTTGAGCGAACAATTCGCTAATATGAGTCAACCTTCTACGGCTCAGCAACCGAACAATACTTTTTTAGGGGTACATCTAGTGGTCAGCAGTGGACCACAGGCACAGTCATAAATACTGCAGTATCACCTGAAAGGGAGGGGAGAGATATACAAAATGTAATAATAAATATCAATGATACTAATCATGTTCTCTCCCCACAGACAGGAAACGGACGATTTAGCTGTGATGACGAGCAACCTTGGCCTGAAAGCATTAACCAATCTTACCCTTTGCAGTGTCCTCTTAACCTTATTTCCACAGATGCAGTACACAAGAATCCAGCCAACCCTGTCATAAAGGAGACCAGTAGGTATGAAATTCCTACTGCACGGGAAAACATGGCGGATTCAGGTAACACGTGGCGAAGCCCACAGATGTACAATAATGCAAATTTTATGTGTGAAATGGTAGAATCTGCAGGAAGATATTATGTATTAGCTGAGCTGTAAGATTCAGTCTCCAACCCTATCATGGGATTAATTGATATTGGGTCTCAGGCAACTATCTTATCCCACAGGTACTACACACAGCTAAATGAGCTAACACCCCAGAAACCTAAAATAAAATAATTTGATGGTTCTCTAATAGGTGTTGGGGGTGACTCCCTAAAAGTTTACGGTACTGCCTGGTTAAAATTTAAATTGGGGAACAGGGTCATAAGACACCCTGTCATTATAGTGGATCTGACAATTGATCGTTTAATTATTGGTAGTGATCTCCTGAAGCGATTAAGCACCATAATTGAATGCATAAATAATGTAATTTGGTCACAAGTTAAAAGACCTATCAATTATGAGAAATCTGGTATATCTCGCCCCCGACATAACTGTCACGTGGTGGAAGAGAAACCAGATGCTGTGGAGATTCATTTCAGGAATAACTCTGTACCTGAAATCACTATTTTACAAATAGATGATCAGACTCCTTTAAGTGGCTCTGATGGTAATACTTTTAACATTTCGCCTGGAAAGATAGCGAATATTTGCCTAGACGGCGATGTATTAACCATATCTCTCCACAAGGGGGATCATAAAATCCCTAAGGGGGGAGGCCACGCTCAATACCTCACAGGTATTGAGAGAGTTAAAGAGGATCTATTTATCCCTATACAAGTGCATGACCTTGGTACAACAAAATATGCCAAATTGAACTTAAAACAGGAAGCTAGCTATATAAGTGAAGGCTTATTAGTGCAGATAGCTGAACCTAAAGTGATTAAATACCTTTCTCCCCAAGACCACTGTGTCCACAACCTGGATAACAGGTTTGAAAGCTATAACATCACAGCTAAGTGCTTATTATCTGTCTCTATAGGTAATAAGTCAGTGAAGCACCTGTTTTTAGTTTTAAATACTCCCCATAATCAAATATACATTGGCAATGCTATCTTATATAGATATGCCATACAAATAGATTTGATTAACTTTTGCCTCTGGAGCAGGTTAAAGGGGGACCCTGAAGTATTTCAGGATGAAAGTGCAGCCCTGAAATCGAACCAGCAATTGCCATATGCTGTGAATATGCAGGTGTCTAGCGATGTTATAATTCCTGCCGGGGCTGATAAATTTCTTTTACTATTACAGGTAAAGAGAGGCCAGAAATTAAAAACTTCTGAAACACTAATTTGCCTCTCCCATAGAATACAAAATCTGGGTGTTACTATGGCCCACACTCCTTTGGTGAATATTGGAACTCTTCCAATACATGTTATTGTGCATAACATGACCCCACAGGATATAACATTATCCAAGGGAACTACTATAGGATATGCGCTGGAATCAAGTTATTACACTTTTGGATTCCAGAATACAGTAATGTAATTGGGCTAATACCTGAAGGATACTTAACTGAAGAACAATTAATAGAACAATCCTTTACATCTATGCCAGAGGGTCTAGTTAATGTTCAGTCTATTTATCCCTTCAGCTCAGAGGAAGGCATCTGTAAAATTGAAGAAGCCTCTCTAGTATTTGATCAGCCGATCAAACAGCAAGATTATCCCAATACCCAGAGTCATGGGGGCAATGTAATTTATAATCAAGGGGATCTCACCTCTAGGTTGGAAGAAGCCTATGAAATAGGATAGCCTGAAATCTTTCCAGGATTTCAGCAAATAGTCGAAGAACAAATATCTTTAGCTAATGGCTGTTCTAGCGATGATGAACGCCAACTGCTGCGAGAACTCCTGATGGAGTACAAAGATATTTTTGCTAGGGATTCTTATGACTGTGGTACTACAGACTTGCACATTGCAAGAATACAAACAGATCCCGATGCACCACCTGTTTTTGTTAAACAATACAGACTTCCTTTAGCCTCATATGAGTCTCTTGCAGAAATCATAAGGAACTTGGAAGAAAGGGGTATCATACTGCAGGTGCACAGCTCTTATAATAATCCTATTCTAGGTGTCCTTAAGCCCAATGGACAATGGCGTTTGTATGCTGACTTAAGACAGCTAAACAAACGAGTGTACATGTCTGGCTGGCCTGTACCATACATTGACCAGTGCCTTGCACAGATGCATGGATCCAAAATATTCACTGCCATTGATTGTGCGCAGGGATATTGGACCATAAAGGTACATGAGGAGGACCAGTATAAGCTGGCATTCTCATTCCAAAAGGTCCAATATGCATTTCAGAGACTCCCTTTTGGATACATAAATTCTGGACATGAATTTGCTGTATTCATGCATAAGGCTATGCCTGATGCACTGGAAAGGGGGACCTTATCTTATGTTGATGATGTTTTGATCAAAAGCACAGACTTTGAAAAACACATCGCAGAGCTTAAACACGTCCTCAGCCAACTTAAAAGGGCAGGTGTCAAGTTATCCCTACAGAAAGCTCAATGGTGCCGCACTCGTGTAAACTTCTTGGGAAGTTACTTCTGAAGGACTAAATCCTCAGAAGAAAAAGGTGGAAGCTATAGTAAATTCTAAAAACCCAACTAACTTAAAGGAATTGAGGTCATTCCTGGGTATGACGAATTATTCTCGCAAATTCATTGATAATTATATAATTATGCAGAGTTAGCTAACCACTACTACTTCTTCTAAAGAAGGATGTGAAATGGCACTGGAGTGAGACTCAAGAAACGGCCATCAAAGAGCTGAAGAGAAAACTCGCACAAGCACCTTGTTTAGCATACCCTGAAGGTGGTAAACCTTTCTTTTTAGAGACAGGGTACACAGATATAATCATGAGTGCTGTTTTATACCAGAAGCATGATAATTTAAGCAAAGCCATTGCTTATGCGAGCAAAACTCTAGCCCCAGTAGAAATAAAATTTAGCAATTGCGATCAAGATTACGCGAATAAATACGAGGTGTTTTGGGAGGCGGCAAAAGCCTACCTAAGGGGAGAGATCAAATTACACATGGTTACTATAAAAAAAAAGGCCAGGGCTCGGGAAAACCAATTGACAAAAACGGTGTCGAGGGCATATCAGAACTATATAAATTATCCATTAAAAAAGTATTGGGATAAGTATTCTAGTGCGCGGCAAGAAAGAGATTTGTTCCTGTGTTCAAAAATGACTCAACAGGAGGCCAGAATGAACGCCATATATGGTGGTCGTTACGGGAGATCCGTTAAATATTTGGCTAGGTTAGATAAAACTAGGAATCAGAAGAATATGATCGAGAATATTATCTGGGATGGCCAGAATTATACCCAAGTGGCTGACATCAGTAAGATCTTCTTAGATTATTATAAGAATATCTATGCTGCCAAACCTATAGACACAGAAGCTAGTAAGTTGTTTTGGGATAAGATTAGTTGTCCGCGGATTACCCTAGAGCAAGTTAATTCAATAAATGCCCCCATCTCGCCAGTTGAAGTTATAAAAGCAATTGAAGAAACTAAACTTGGGAAAGCGCCCGGGCCTGATCAAATCCCGGCGGAGTTCTATAGATTGTTGAAGGCAGACATAGTGCCCATATTGACCTGTCTTTTTAATGAATATTTCATTAGTGGGAATACAATGTCTCGATTCTACTCCGCGACGACCATAACCCTTATCCCAAAAAAAGATAAAAGTCTATCAGACCCTGGGTCATACAGACCTATTTCCTTGTTGAATATAGACTATAAACTACTAACCGCGATAATCGCAAACCGACTTAAGGTAGTACTCCACAAAATTATCCATCAAGACCAATCGGGTTTCATGTGTAATAGATCCCCAACAAAAAAATATCTGTAAAACATATATGTTAATAGAACATTTTTGGAACAAATTACACAAGGAAAAATCAATGCATCATGATGATCTTGCTATGGTTCTGGTCGACGCGGAGAAGGCATTAGACTCTATAATATGGGAGCATCTGTACATGGCTCTAGAAAAATTTGGTTTCTCAGGAAATTTGATTGAATTTATTAAAACCATATATAATTACCCAATTTCCTCTATACTGGTCAACAATAACCAAACATCCTTTTTTAAATTAGAGAAAGGAACATGTCAGGGGTGCCCTTTATCACCCCTCCTATTTAACGTGGCCATTGAACCGTTAGCAATTTATCTCAGACAAGAATTAGAGGGGATAAAGATTGGATCTCAGAAGTTCGTGCTGTCCCTGTATGCCGACGATTTACTTCTTTATTTCAAACAAACACACAGAAATATTCCGATCGTTTAGGGCACTAGAGCTATTTAGCAGTATCTCAGGTTACAAAGTCAACATGATTAAATCAGAGATCCTATGGATACACAAAAATAACGATAGTATGACACAATATAATCTAAAAGAGGTTGCGAGTTTTAGATACCTAGGAATTATATTGCATAAAGATCCTAACTGTTGGTATTGACTTAATTTTACGCCTTTCTTTTCACGGATTAAAACAAAGCTGCAAAGATGGGCACTACTTCCAATTTCCTTGTCAGCTAAAGCTGTGATGATCAAATCAATCATATTTCCCCAGATAATTTATGCTATGAATAATCTACCGCTATTCATCAATGCAAAAGATGTTAAAATATTTAATCAAACGTGTGCTAAATTTCTTTGGAGCAAGTCGCGGCATATGATAGCTATTAAAAAACTATCTTAACATTAGGAGCTTGGGGGCTTAGCTCTCCCAGACATCAAGTTATATAACATGGCCATTTTGGCACGGAATGGGGTGGATTGGCTTCAGTCTTCTGAGGTACTAACCAATACTACTCTAGAAGAGACCCTGATGCATCCGTTCTCATGTAAAGCAATTTTACATTGTACTTATTTACAACTCCAAGATAGTATCAAAAGGACCACTAGTCTGTATAATGTGGTTAAAGCGTGTTAAATGTTATGTAAACATCTCAAAATTAATTTCCACACATCCCACTATCTACCAATCAGAGGGAACCCAGAGTTTATATCTGGATGCAACTATAAGGTATTCAAAGAATGGGTGGATAAAGGGCTCACTAAGTTAATACAACTTCTTGATGAGAGGTTTAATATAAGAACCTTTGAGAGCATTGCCAGTGAATTTGATCTCCCCAAGAAGAGTTTTTTTGCATATCTTCAGGTACGTCATTTTATAAACAAGAAATCTAAGCTGGGGAGCTGGTCGGCAGGTTTCGAACAGATTGGTGATTATATTAATTTATACAATCAAGGAAAGCACTCAATTTCATTGATATATAAAATGTTACTTGCAAAGCAAGGACAACTAAATGTTGAACAATATATAGGACATTGGTCAAAACATTTCCCAGAAATTAATTGTGATCTCATTAAGAAAGGTATTAAATGGGTGATCGAAGCTCCTCTCCGTTCCTCCTGGCATGAATCCTTCCTAAAATTACTTAACAATGCTTATATCTCACCGAAAAGATTGGCAGTATGGTCCCCCGAAAATACTGGAACATGTTATAAATGTTCTATGCCTAAGGCAGATCTGATGCATTGTTTTTGGCTCTGCCCAAAAATAAGACAATTCTGGCAGAAGGTCAATTTTTGGCTAAGTAAATTTTGTTCTGAATACTTAGCCCTGGAACCTAGAAATATTTATTTCCTAAACACGACAGCTCAGAATTATGATTTGATCAATACTATTATACTAATAGGTCGCAATTTAATACTCAGAAACTGGAAACAGGCGAGACCACCACCCTTTAAGGTATTTTTAGAAGCAGTGAGACAACAGATTATGTTTGAATAACATAATACCCCAAACACACATAATAAATCAATTCAGCGTTTTTTCAATAAATGGGTAAAAATTATACAGACATACCCGCTCTCTATACAATATATCCTCACTAAGGCATTTCATAAAACAGACTATTTTGAAGGTCTGATATTAAGAGAACTATTTCCAGTATCCTGGCTTTGAAAAATCTCGGACCCTAATATATTTTCTTTTGGCGTGGCGGAGGAGGAGGAGGTCGACTGATGCGTATAATGGGGGGTCACCCCCTTTTTTTTTTTTCTTCTTTCTCTTCTCTTTCTTTTTTTTACTTTCTTTTACTTTCCTAGATCAATAGAAATTGTGTAGTATGAATAATAATTTCTATCTATGTGGTAAACATCAGTGCAACGTAGTATTTTGGGTTCTTTTGTTTTATCCTTACAATTTTTATTTAATATGTGGTGCCCAGAATGTAATGCAGGGTACGGATGTTGATTTACCTTGCATGGAATATAATCTGAGCAAATGTGTTATATTTTATTTTGTTTACATGACTGAAAAAACTTTACCCTGAGTGGTGTACATTGTGAGCAAATGAGCTCTGCTATATTTTTTGATATTGATGAAAAACTAAATAAACACGTTAAAAAAAATAAATTAGCGATTGCGAAAAAGCCCTCTTATCTACTGTATGGGCTCTACAAAATTTCCGCAGCTATATTCAAGGCGAGAAAATTATTGTAGAAATGGCCCACCAGCCTTTGCTATATTTGCTAAGAGAATAAGAGATGGGAATTTGTCTAATAGCCGCATAACAGCATGGACTCTTTTCTTACAAGGCTGGCCATTAGAAATTCGCTATAAGCAGAATAAAAATAATCCAGTCGCACAGGGGCTTGCTGAGCTCCACGACTGTACTGCTAGAGATCCTGGGGAAGAATGATCAGAAGATGATTTCCTGGAAGAACAATTGCTTTCCCCATATAAAATGTACACTGAGAACAATTGTCAAACATTACCTTGGGTATATGTTGATGGTTGTTCTTACCATGCCACTATTGATAATGAGCGCAGATTAGTCGCTGGCATTGGTATAACTTGGGCAAATGGATTCTCAAATATATCTATAGGTTTTAACATTGGACCAAGATCCAGTCAAGTTGCAGAACTCACTGTTGTTCTAAAAACCATTGAAATGGCTATTGAACATGGTATTCACGAATTTGTGATCATAACTGACTCAAATTATGTGTGTGACAGTTTTGTTGAATACCTGCCAAATTGGAAAAGAAATGGCATGCAGAAAAGCAATAACAAACCAGTCAAGCATGGCAAATTGTTCTGCGAGATTGATAATCTGGTGGTATCTAATGATTTAACCATACACTGGAAAAAAGACCAAGGGTCATTCCAGGGTTCTAGGCCCAGATAAGGAAGGCAATGATCTTGCGGATTCATTAGCCAAACAAGGAGCCATAACTGGATAACTCCTTAATATTGACCACTTAATGGGTGCAATTCAGGTAGAAGCCATTACCAGAAACTAGGCAAAACAACAGAGTGAGCCTAACTTGGTACAATGGAGTCAGGATTCTCCTAGTGAGGACCTGATCACTAGTCAAAAAGAAGACCCCATTGTAGGCACCTTCTATAAACACATAGAAGATCCTGAAAGCAACCCCATCTCAAAAGATGATTGTATTGGCAAAGAAGATCTTAGAATCTTAATGAAATCCAGAACACAATTCAAGTTACAGAATGGTTTGTTAATTAGAACCTCCAAAACTGGCATTCAGCAATGGGTAGTACCCACCAAGTTCAGAGGTCTAATGCTTCAACATGCCCATGATGCTCCCACATCTGGTCATCATGGTGCCAAACTCACGTATGAAATATTGCGTGATTACGATTTTTGGCCACACATGTTGAAAGATGTTCAAGCCTACTGTCAAGGGTGTTTAACCTGTCCACAGTTCCAACCCACTGCACCAACGCATAGAGCGCCATTGCAGAAAAGAGGTATGGTAATGCCATGGTCAGATATACAAATTGATTTTATTGGACCGGTAACTAGATCATCAAGAGGTAACAAATACATGTTAACTGTGACATGCCTGTTCACTAAATGGGTAGAGTGCATCAGTGCACCTAACAATAGTGCGGAAACATGTGCAGCATTGCTCATCAACTACGTGTTTTCCAGGTTTGGTTTAGCCCAAAGAATCGAATCCGATCGCGGAACCCACTTCACTAGCGAAGTGATGACCAAAATGTGGAAAATACTAGGGGTAAAAAGAAAGCTCCATATTGCTTATAGAGCTGCCTCAAGTGGTGGTGTAGAGCGTTACAACCAGTCGATTGTTAAAATCCTCAAAAAGTTTGTGAGTGAAACGGGTAAAGACTGGGATGTAAAACTACCTCTAGTCCTAATGGCATTAAGAGCAACTCCAAGTAGTGCTACCAAGATGTCACCTTTTGAACTGATGACTGGTAGGAGAATGGCTCTACCTCAGCATCTGCTGTACCGTACATCAGACCAAAATTTTATAAACGCTGCCAATACCCATCAATATGTAGAAAACCTAAGAAAACACCTGCAGTATGCCTTTGCATTTGCTCAAAAGAATTTAGAGAAAGCTGCAACTGCCACTAAAACCTATTATGATCTCAAGACGTCCAAAAAGGAATATGAAATAAATGATAAAGTTTATCTTTATAACTTTGGAAGAGATCAGGTTAGGGAGAAGAAATTTCTTCCCTCATGGAAAGGTCCTTTTGTCATTACTGACAAAATATCTCCAGTGGCCTATAAAATAAGGATCCCCAAAAATAAAAGTTTCATAGATAAATGGGTCCATATCAATCAGCTGCGAGCATATCATCCTAGGTCCCAACTACAAGTCATAGAGGGAGAATTAAGTGTCATATCCCCAAATGAAATACAGACATACTGTAGTTTAAAGATGCCTAACTGATAAACATGAAGGCTCAAAAATGACGGACTCTCTGCATGAGAGACTGTCTATAATGCATACAATCAACATCCTCACCAAATACCATTGACCTTGAGCCAATTTGAATACATGTGTCCTACATCTATTTAAAATTGGAAGGGGGATTTATGTCAAGGTATATGTAAGGTTAATAAATATATATATTTTAATCATATATTTTAAGGTTAATAAATATATATATTTAATCAGATATCTGACTGGTCAGTAGAAAATGATTCAATTCATTCAGAAAAACTGACTTCAATCATGTTTAGTTCTCCCCCACTCAGCATGTAAAGTTATTCTAAACACACAAGTGAGGACAACAGAGCATTTGGTTTAATTAAAATTTAACAACCATTTCAGGAGACCATATGTGTGACTGCCTGGAAATGTGAGATAAATTCTCTTACCCCTCACAAATGTTGCCTAAGAGTCTGACCTAGGTGAGACATTTTGTGAGAAAGTAACCCTGTACGTTTCAAATGCAAATAACCCCTGCTGTGTGGCACTGACACTTAGATACACATAATGCAGACACTACATCTGGGGGGATATGCAAGCACTGAACCATGGAATCAAAAATAAAAACATTTTTTTTTATTCTCTCTGTTTTCCAGAAATCGAATGAAAATTATAAGAGCAACTGAATTAATGAGATATCTGGATGAATGAATATATGACAGTGTGTGATCTGCTGGATTTTTGTATGGTTTTGAACACTGCATAGAAATGAATGTGTATATACCTATATATATTTTTGGAAGCATAGAATATCTTGAGATTTAACATGAGCATTTTAACAATTATCTCTGGTTACAGACAACAGTTGGACATGGGCATCAAATCATATATCCAGGAAGAAATACACAGAAATGTGAAACATGCTGTATTTGTGTAAATGCATGTATAACAGATGTATAAATGCCATTAATTTCAAAATAATTAGCAGTATTGATTTGCTTAAATATAGTATAATGCTAAAGGCACATGATATTTCATATTAAAATAATCAGAATAAATATTGTGACCTAGCTTAAAGGGACACTGTACCCAAAAAAATTATTTTGTAATTCAGACAGAGCATGCAATTTTAAGCAACTTTCTAATTTACTCCTATTATCAATTTTGTCTTCGTTCTCTTGCTATCATTATTTGAAAAAGAAGGCATCTAAGCTTTTTTTGGTTTCAGTGCTCTGGACAGCACTTTTTTATTGGTGGATGAATTTATCCACCAATCAGCAAGGACAACCCAGGTTGTTCACCAAAAATGGGCCGGCATCTAAACTTACATTCTTGCATTTCAAATAAAGATACCAAGAGAAAGAAGAAAATTTCATAATAGGAGTAAATTAGAAAGTTGCTTAAAATTTCATGCTCAATCTGAATCACGAAAGAACATTTTTGGGTACAGTGTCCCTTTAATGCATATAAACATATAACTTATTAATGTAAGGAAATTATGGCATTTATTACACATTTTAAAGAAATATTTTCTTTCAATGTTGGGTAGTAAATGTATTGCTGTGTTTGTTTGTCATGCTGCATGTATTGCTGTGTTGGTTTGTCATGCTGCCCCCCGGTGTTATGATGCAAGAACTACAGTCAGAAGGCTTTTTAGGCTGTTAAAATTAAGATATTCCAGATATCCATTCAGCAGGGACAAGCACGAGGGCCACCCATATTTCTCACCTATGATAGAGAGCTAATATAAGTAAGAGCAAGAGAGAGGAAAGACACAGATTGTGCTGAGCTGATATAACTGGTTACTGGGCATGAAAATACCATTTTTACTTTGGCAAAGCTGATCTACCCTTTCCTCATTGATTGCATATAAACTTATTGGTATTTCTGAGGTGAGATTAAAACCTGCTGAAAGATATTGGATATCGATTGGTGATCATCCTAGTAAGTATTAAAAGATTTGTGGTAGATTGAAGAGAGCAAATTGTATTTTAAACTGTATTTCATAGCCTTGAATAGCTTTTAGCTTGTTTTTGTATGCAAACATTTAAAGGAAACATTCATTATTGCTGTATGTAAACAGAC
The DNA here is from genome assembly GCF_027579735.1 of Bombina bombina. Taxonomy (NCBI): domain Eukaryota; kingdom Metazoa; phylum Chordata; class Amphibia; order Anura; family Bombinatoridae; genus Bombina; species Bombina bombina. The sequence goes on from NC_069500.1 coordinate 1,357,025,072, forward strand.
TTAAAGAAATAAACTGTATTTAAAGCTAGCATTTCATAGCCTGTGTATTGTTAAACTAATCCTAAATTTTAAATTGTTTATCTGTGCAAATATATAGTTATAACTCAGAATTGGGTTTTTGCATAAATAATATATATAATTTCTGATGTTTTAAATTAGAATTGTGTTAGAATAAATTGTGGTTAATTAACTGAGTGTATTGCTTGAATATTAGCAGCTAAATATCTTAGAATCTCATTGTATTAACTGGGTAAAATATTACTGTGAATAAGGTAGACTTTTATGAATGTTGCACAGCATATTTGAATAGTTTTAAACGCATATAATATTGTGTCATATTCTGGTATTACAAATATATTCCAATATGCTCATAGATACTAACTAAATAAAAAGAATTCAGATATTTATATTAATTTTATTGTCTTAGTAGATGCATATTGATTGAGGGTTGATATTTTAAAAGGATAATTATTGAATGTATTGTATTATAGCCCTGCCATAGACTGATATATTATTTGGAAAGCTCTACTGAAGATTTTTATAAATATACTGACTGACATTATGACACATAAATAGAGAATTTATCTGATAACAATGTACGTAAAGTACAGTGTGTGGCGCTTACACTATTTTTACTCCCTATGTATATATATTAAAAACCATATGACAAAAATGTCACAGTCACCAGATATATAGGGTAATTATGTTGCTTCACTGACAAATACAAGCAACAACAGATGAAATTTTTTTTCAAAGTTAAGTTCATAGTCATCAGCCAGTATGTACTTTAAAAGTGAGTATCACCCTCAAGGGCGATCATACTGGTTCAATCATTTGTCCTCTGAACATCTCATTATTCTTGGTCATCAACAAGGTTACACTTTAAAAGTATAGTGTAAGGTACAAATGAACAACCAATAAATATCAAAATATCAAATAAATTCTTTGAAAGAGAGAAACATCCGGACCTCAACTATTTCCAATAGTTAATCAGATTGTGCTCTGAATTTAGACCTGTAGGAATTCTGGTCTTCAACTTAAAGATCCAAAACATCTCTCTCTTCCCCAGAATCTTGGCTCTATCACCCCCCCTTTAGATCACGGGGTACTTGCTTCTCCTTTTTAAATTGTCGATAGATGGTTCCTCATCCTAGTATTGGCATCATTCGTCATTAACCCTACATATTGCAGGTGACATTCAATGCAAGTTATTACATAAATAATGTAGATGGATGTACAGTTCAAGCATGTGTCAATTTTGAAAGTCTCACCTGTCACTGTTGAGAAAAAACTATTAGAGAAAATTCCAAAATCACAGGGTCTACATCTTGTTTTTCCACACCTAAACATACCCTTATGGGATAACCAAGATCCCCCTTTTAAGGGTGCTAACTGTGGCAATTCTGATGGAGCTAAGAGATTTCCCAATGTTTTACATTTTCTGTAGGAGCAGCGTAGATCATTGTTTACACACTGATCTAGTTTAGTGTCTGCTGCTAAAAGATTAAAATGTTTTCTCACAATATTACAAATGGCCTGGTAGTCTGAACTAAAGTCTGTTACAAAGGTAACTTTATCCGACAGATTTAGTTTTCTGGTAGCATTAGTAAGAAGTAAATCTCTATCTATGGAGTCTACTTGTTTTTGGGCTCTTTCAATGGTGTGTCTCGGGTATCCTCTCTGTTGTAAACGAGATCTCATTGCTTTACTTTGAGTCTCATATGTGGATTTTAAAGTACAGTTATGTTTAACTCTGATTAGCTGTCCTTTAGCCAACGCAAACGGGACATTTTTGGGGTGGCAGCTTGTAGCATGTAAAAGGGTTTTTTCAGTTATAGGCTTCCTGTATATCTCACATATAATTTGCCCCTGATTATTTGATTTGAGAGTAAGATCTAAATAGTTGATATGTTCTCTATGTATTTCTGAAGTGAATTTTAATCCAACATCATTTTTATTCAGAAGGTTTAGAAATGAAACAAGATTACTATGCGAACCCTTCCAAATCAGTATCAAATTGTTTATATAGCGTTTATAAAAAGCTATATTGCCTTTGTATGGGTTTCAATCTCCATAGATGTGGGACAGCTCCCACCAACCCATAAATAGGTTGGCGTAAGACTCTTTTTTCCACTATAAGTAAAGTATCCTTTTGACCAGGAATCATTAGGCTGGCAGTGCTTCCATACAGTTTCCTGGAGGACCGTGAAGTGCCGTTTGTGATGCACCCGATTGGTTGAGAAGACATCAGGTGACTAGACAGCCCCCTGTAACGAAGGTCCGGGCCGAGTATCGACAAGCCGTATTGCAGAGGAGTGGAGAGCAGTATTGATGTGGAAAAAGTGTGGGTGCTCCTGGATAGCATGCCATTCCTAATCAATCTTACCCCCTCGCTGAGGCAACAGGATCACGGCTCAGCCACACGGTAGCAGAGGTACATGAAGGAGGACGTTTCTGGGTGGTGGTGAGTTACAGCTTACAGCTGTTTCAGTTACGCTTTTGTGTTTTCCATACATTACTCCCACACCTTGAACATTACAATATAATATATTACCCGTTACCGTGGCTGATGAAGCTTTTTGAAGATCATCTTTAATTTACTCATAGGGGTGTTGTCTAGTCTGTATTTCATGATATACCCTGCTGCAGCATCATACAAGGATAAGGAGTGTTTAATCCTCTACCGCTGCATATTTATCCATTTTGTGCAGGATTTTGCCTTTTCTATCCACTTGAAAATTGTTCCTAGGGGACTCAGACTGAATAAGTTCCCTACCTTTGAAGTATCTGACCTTGAGTTTATTGAAACATGGAATGCTGTTCTTACAGATTGTTCATTAAGGCTTATGCAATTACTTGTGACATTTAAATCTGGTCTTTTAAAAAACGTCAGAGAAGAAATACAAATTATTCTCAGTTAGAAATGAACAAGAGACAAAGAGAAATTGATTTCCCTAGATTTGATGTATTACTCAAAGTATCAGTTACTGAATCGAAAAATATCATACTAAACACCAAACACACCAAATATATAAGGGATCAATCAGACTATGACAATAAAACCATATACAATTGGAGTCATACACAAGGCAATACAAATAGATGGAATTCCAATTCCAGAGGTAGGTCACGTAGCCTTAATAGAAGGAGGGGAGGAAATCATAGATCCCAAAATAGAAACTCAGGGTCAGAAACACTGAGTAAAGATAACATAGAAATAGGGAATCCTAATAATCAAGGAGGTATATTAAAATCTAACAAATCCCATATAACACTCAATGTTAACCCTGAAATGCAGGTGGTAAGACCAAAATAAAATATACAAACACATAAAAGTGTACAGGGATCTTAATATATTAGTAGTAATACAGAGAGTACATCCCAAAGTATTAATACTACTAATACCACTGAGGATAAAAATGCCTTTGAACAGGTTTTTTACAAACAGCCAGACAAAATAGGGATAGGAGTAGACAAAGAGAAACAAGACAGATACCCATTGAGGGGACAGAAAGTGTCCTCAAAGTATCAGTAAACAGCGATGTGATCAATTTAGCTAGCATTGAACTGTCTACTATCCATTGTAAAGTATTAATTTTGCACCTTCCTGTAGATTTGATCTTTTTAAGACTATGTTAGATATTATTAAAATTTATTAGAAACATTACTCTACAAAAACATTACTATATGAATGACCCTGTGAATAATAGCTCTAGTAAATCTAGAACAAGAGAAAGCACCCCATTATTAGGGACACCCCTTGATTTTGAGGAATCATGTGACATTCATACCCTGAATTCTTTGGCATCTAACAACACACAAGAATCGATTCATTTTACTGTTAATAGTTTTAATAGTTTCCAAAACAGTTCAGAATTCTATCCAATACAGAGTAAGGGACCTATTCTAGAAACATTCTACAATAAAGTTGAAAAAGATCTTACTGAACTATCTATGACAACACATATTACACATAATTTGACATACAAAGAAAGACAAGCAGTGCAAGAACTGAAAGCTAATAAAAATATAGTAATACGCAATGCCGATAAGGGTGGCTCAGTAGTGGTATTAGATCGAAATGACTATGTCAATGAGGCATTGAGACAATTAGAAAATACAGATAACTATACACGTCTGACCTCTGACCCCACAAGAATATATCAGAGAGATTTGATATCTCTACTAGATGATGGGCTAGAAGAGGGTTATTTTGATAGAGCTACACATGACTACCTGTCTATAGAACATCCAGTGGTACCTATTTTTCATTTGTTTCCGAAGGTACATAAGTCGATTTCTAATGTAACTGGACGTCCTATAGTGAGTGGTATTGGCTCTATTCTTGAGCACCTATCTCAATTGCTGGACGCCATTTTGAATCCTTTCGTTATATCACTTCAGAGTTACTTAAGAGATACTAAACATGTCATTCAATTGATGGAATCTGTGGTCTGGGATAATTAAAGTTTTTTGTGGCTGACAGTGGATGTAGTCGCTCTGTATTCTTCAATCCCCCATGACAAGGGATTGGAGGCTGTGGAGTTCTTTCTGGCTGCTTTTTCAAGCTACAGTAGAGAATTTAGAGATTATGCTCTAAGAGCGGCTGCATTCATGCTCACCCACAATTACTTTAAATTTGAAGGAGAGTTCTATCTCCAGAGATGTGGGACAGCAATGGGGGCCAAATTTGCCCCCTCTTACGCCAACCTATTTATGGGTTGGTGGGAGCTGTCCCACATCTATGGAGATAGAAACCCATACAAAGGCAATATAGCTTTTTATAAACGCTATATAGACGATTTGATACTGATTTGGAAGGGTTCGCATAGTGATCTTGTTTTATTTCTGGAACTTCTGAATAAAAATGATGTTGGATTAAAATCCACTTCAGAAATACATAGAGAACATATCAACTATTTAGATCTTACTCTCAAATCAAATAATCAGGGGCAAATTATATGTGAGATATACAGGAAGCCAATAACTGAAAAAACCCTTTTACATGCTAAAAGCTGTCACCTCAAACATGTCCCGTTTGTGGAGGCTAAAGGACAGCTAATCAGAGTTAAACGTAACTGTACTTTAAAATCAACATATGAGACTCAGAGTAAAGCAATGAGATCTCGTTTACAACAGAGAGTATACCCAAAACACACCATTGAAAGAGCCCAAAAACAAGTAGACTCTATAGATAGAGATATACTTCTTACTAATGCTACCAGAAAACTAAATCTGTCAGATAAAGTTACCTTTGTAACAGACTTTAGTTCAGACTACCAGGCCATTTGTAATATTGTGAGAAAACATTTTAATCTTTTAGCAGCAGACACTAAACTAGATCAGTGTGTAAACAATGGTCTACGCTGCTCCTCCAGAAAATGTAAAACATTGGTAAATCGCTTAGCTCCATCAGAATTGCCACAGTTAGCACCCTTAAAAGGGGATCTTGGTTATCCCATAAGGGTATGTTTAGGTGTGGAAAAACAAGATGTAGACCCTGTGATTTTGGAATTTTCTCTAATAGTTTTGTCTCAACAGTGACAGGTGAGACTTTCAAAATTGACACATGCTTGAACTGTACATCCATCTACATCATTTATGTAATAACTTGCATTGAATGTCACCTGCAATATATAGGGTTAACGACGAATGATGCCAATACTATGATGAGGAACCATCTATCGACAATTAAAAAAGGAGAAGCAGGTACCCGTTAGTACAACATTTTAATAGGGTACACCATAAGAATAATGAGACATCCAGATGGCAAATAATTGAACAAGTGAGATCACCCTCAAGGGGGGGGGGGGGGGGGGGGTGATAGAGCCAAGATTCTGGGGAAGAGAGAGATGTTTTGGATCTTTAAGTTGAAGACCAGAGTTCCTACAGGTCTAAATTCAGTGTACGATCTGATTAACTATTGGAAATAGTTGAGGTCCGGAAGTTTCTCTCTTTCACAGAATTTATTTGATATTTTGATATTTATTGGTTGTTCATTTGTACCTTACACTATACTTTTAAAGTTTAACCTTGTTGATGACCAAGAATAATGAGATGTTCAGAGGACAAATGATTGAACCAGTATGATCACCCTTGAGGGTGATACTCACTTTTAAAGTACATACTGGCTGATGACTATGAAATTAACTTTGAATTTTTTTTTCATCTGTTGTTGCTTCTATTTGTCAGTGAAGCAACACAATTTCCCTATATATCTGGTGACTGTAACATTTTTGTCATATGGTTTTTAATATATATATACATAGGGAGTAAAAATAGTGTAAGCGCCACACACTGTACTTTATGTACATTGTTATCAGGTACAAGCCTGTTTGCAATTATAAGAACCGGAGAATAAATTCTCTATTTATGTGTCATAATGTATGCAATTGTGTGGAACCATTAATTGGTTATTGCACAACTATAGTGTATATTTGTAAGTCGATTTATTATATATATAGATATATACACATTGAACATAGAATGAGGCCCCCCCCCCCTTTTTGCAAGTGATGGCTATTTGTGTGTACACTATATATTCCATTATACATGCAATATATAAAACATCGAAAAATCACTGTTGCTGTTTGTTATTGTTATAGTAACCTGTATATATATCCATGTATTTATATTGTTTACTCTTTTTCTATATATATGCTACTTTGATAAACTCCTTAAGTAGGATAGTAGTAATAATAAAATGAATAATTTTTTGGAGGCTTTTAGATTATCTCGCAACTGTATATTGTTTTATCCTTTGTGAGTATACCGGTGCTCTGACAAAATGCAGAAGGACATTTGGCAGAAGGACATTTGGCAGACGGACATTTGGCCGACGGACATTTGGCTGACAGACAGAAAGCTAAAGAATGTTCCGATTTCGGCCGAGGGCAGATACGTTCCAGAGTGCTCTGTTCTAATCAGAGCCTCGGGCGCCGCAACTGCCTCTGGGAACCTTACCATGGGTCCCAGGCCGCACGTCTTGTAATTCTCTGTCTGGGAAATTATCTATCTATCAAATCTATCTATTTATCTATCAAATCTATCTATCGTATCTATCAAATGTATCTATTGCATCTATTGATCTATCTATCTAATCTATGTATCTATCTATCAAATCTATCTATCTCGTGGCCGGACTGTTATCTGACAGCCACTTGTGTTTTGGCCAAATGTCCGTCGGCCAAATGTCCGTCTGCCAAATGTCCGTCGGCTAAAAGTCCGGCCACGGAGTATGCCGTGGGGACTAAGATCCTTTAAACACGGTTCATCCCATCCAATTATTCATCCATTTATTTATTTATTTTTTATTGTTGCTATTATTACTAGTATATTTTTTATTATTTATTATTTCTAATTCTGTATAAATAATAATAACCTTGCAACCCAATCAACACATTTTCCAGTAGCGAGCACATTTGAGTATATTGAGTCTTAACGTATGTAGTTACTAGCTTATAAAATCACACACCCCTTTAACTGAGGGTACTGATTGGATGAATCAATGTCCAATGGTTACTGAGTATTGCTTTTAAATATTGTTACTGCAGATGAATTGAATAGATATGATAACGGTCGCAGGCCGAACCATGTCAGCTATTCACTACTCACTGCTGTGTGTGTTATAAAAGACTGTTTGCTTTGGACCTCCTGTGGTCTTTTTACCTTGTTGGCGAAAATAAAGAACCGTTTTATTTTTAACACTCCAGCCTATGATACTCTTTTTTTCCACTACAAGTATATATATATATATATATATATATATATATATATATATATATATAGGTATAGATATATATTGTACCAAAAAAACATCATATATATAGTAATATTTATTTACAACTAAATAGAACATATTCTGTTATGTGCAGTACATTGGAATGTGAAATATTCATATTTTCATGTTAGGTTAGCGCACATGAGAATATGTGATGGGGTTTGCGCGAGTGTGGAGTCTTAAGTTTTTTCCACATTTTTTCTCTCCATTGGCTTCTATGGGGGAATACTTGAACGTGCATGCGATATTTGCGCTTGTCGGGTTAGCTTGAGAGCGAAAACAGTTTACTTTCAACTTGTAATACGAGCATGTGCAAAAATCTTACTTCTATCGCAGTTAATACTCGAGCGGGAGTGTTAATTAGCGCTCCACTTGTAATCTGGCCCTTAGGGGGCTAAAAAAATCAACACACACATGCACACCTAAAACAATCTGATAATTGTCACATGTATACAGCATATATCTGCATGCACACATAGAACAACCTGATTCCTTTAGAGTTTATTGGCTCAATGTAATACGCAAACACAATGTAACATACATATTTGCATACATATCTACACACACGTATACATATAATCAAACATACAAATACATATACGTGCACATACTCTATACTCTATTCTATGAACGCATTACCTATTTGAATACAACTTTTCACTAGCACTGAGCATTTGAAAGGAGCTTTGTAACCTAAAACTGACAGCCAGCTTGGTAGCTACAAATAAATCTTTAAACACCCTGCATGGGTGAGGTGATCACAGATGTCCAGGGCCCTCATCCAAAGCAAGTCTGACTAGTGTCCCATAATAAACTGTTTTGCATGATGTATCAAGGATTCTGAAATTTACTTCTTAATCCCAACATTAAAGGGATATCAAACCCATTTTTTTTTATTTCATGATTTAGAAAGAGAATGCAATTTGAAACAACTTTCCAATCTATTTCTATTATCTAATTTGCTACATTCGCTTGATATCCTTTGTTGAAAAAAATAATAATATATATATATATATATATATATATATATATATATAAAGGCTCAGTAGCTGCTGATTGGTGGCTATATATAAATACCTTGTGTGATTGGTTCACCCATGTGCATTGCTATTTATTTAACAAAGGATATTTAAAGAATGAAGCAAATTAAATAATAGAAATAAATTGGATTTTGTTTAAAATTGTATTCTCTATCTGAATCACGAAAGAAAATATTTGGGTTTCATATCCCTTTAAGTAAAACTAACACTTGAAGTTTTTATTATGGAGTCAAAAAAGAATTATTTTTTGGAAGTATATCTTATGAGGATGGATATTTGCTGCTGTAAGGGGCTGTCTGTAGATATATTAGTTATGAAAACTACTGCATGATATGTTTTAAACCATGCACATGTGACTGTAGGAATGAATTATTTTCATGTGTATTTCTGGTATCTAAATGCCTTGATTGCCTTCTGCTCATCACATAAGATCTAGGTTACTGTAACCAAGGAAAACGCCACAGGCCCCGCCCCGACTCTTTTTAGAGGTTAGGAAGTCTAAAACTCCACGCCCAGCAACAGCTGCAAGAGACCCGGATGTTAAAAAAACAAGGACGCAATCAGAACTGAAAGCAGTCGTGATGTCACCATTCAGGAGATACCAAATATATTGAAAACGTGGGGACCAGTGTTGCAAAATATTCATGTATGTTTCCTTGTTTTTGGAAAAATTACAATATCGAAGAAGCCATATAATTGTTTTAATTTTCTGAATAAACTTATGGCTGTGAGAGTTGGTGGAGCTAGTTTGTGGGAGCTGACTATATATTTTAGTTTACACCCCCTACATATCAAAGTGGTGCAGTCCGAATAAAACAGGTCAACGTTGATCTCCGTTAAAAACAAAAACAAGCCGTGTTGAGTGCGGAAAGCCGGCTTTACGAGCGATTTACCGTGCTTCTGAGTGTCAGAGGATACGAGAACAGAGGGATAGAAGCCCGGACCGGTGATTTGGAGTGTCCGAGCCATACGGGCCCCATTTAGGATAGTGGTGGCGGGGGCCGGACCGGCCCGAGCCGAGGAGCTGCTACTGCTGTTGTCTGAGGAAGAGGAGGCCGCGGTCCCGGGGCTCCCCCACCCCGTAACACCGGGCCCCGCCACCTCCTCATATCCTGGGGATATGGATCAGTGCGTGACAGTAGAGAGGGAGCTCGAGAAAGTGCTGCAGAAATTCGGGGGATACGGACAGCATTGCGAGAGGAGCTTGGAGGAGCTGATCGAGTACACGGGGGGACTGAGGAGAGAGATTCTGCATGCTGCAGGTAAGGGCTGGGTGATGGAAGAGACGTTGCAGGTATTCTCAGATTACTCTGGTTAGAGAAGAGACATTTGTAGGTGACAGCCGGCTGGGCAAATTCCTTTATCTACATTTCCTAAAGTTCTTGGTTTGGCTTCTAACTTTTTGAAATGTTCATCCATATTCTTAACTCCCTCGCTTCTAAACCATATATGCATTGCATTCTTTGTGGTATTTACATCAGTGGATGGACTAGTGGTGGAGAGACGCTTGCCCCTGAGGTCAGGGGACGGGCTAGTGGTGGAGAGACGCTTGCCCCTGAGGTCAGGGGACGGGCTAGTGGTGGAGAGACGCTTGCCCCTGAGTTCAGGGGACGGGCTAGTGGTGGAGAGACGCTTGCCCCTGAGGTCAGGGGACGGGCTAGTGGTGGAGAGACGCTTGCCCCTGAGGTCAGGGGACGGGCTAGTGGTGGAGAGACGCTTGCCCCTGAGGTCAGGGGACGGGCTAGTGGTGGAGAGACGCTTGCCCCTGAGGTCAGGGGACGGGCTAGTGGTGGAGAGACGCTTGCCCCTGAGGTCAGGGGACGGGCTAGTGGTGGAGAGACGCTTGCCCCTGAGGTCAGGGGACGGGCTAGTGGTGGAGAGACGCTTGCCCCTGAGGTCAGGGGACGGGCTAGTGGTGGAGGGACGCTTGCCCCTGAGGTCAGGGGACGGGCTAGTGGTGGAGGGACGCTTGCCCCTGAGGTCAGGGGACGGGCTAGTGGTGGAGGGACGCTTGCCCCTGAGGTCAGGGGACGGGCTAGTGGTGGAGGGACGCTTGCCCCTGAGGTCAGGGGACGGGCTAGTGGTGGAGGGACGCTTGCCCCTGAGGTCAGGGGACGGGCTAGTGGTGGAGGGACGCTTGCCCCTGAGGTCAGGGGACGGGCTAGTGGTGGAGGGACGCTTGCCCCTGAGGTCAGGGGACGGGCTAGTGGTGGAGGGACGCTTGCCCCTGAGGTCAGGGGACGGGCTAGTGGTGGAGGGACGCTTGCCCCTGAGGTCAGGGGACGGGCTAGTGGTGGAGGGACGCTTGCCCCTGAGGTCAGGGGACGGGCTAGTGGTGGAGGGACGCTTGCCCCTGAGGTCAGGGGACGGGCTAGTGGTGGAGGGACGCTTGCCCCTGAGGTCAGGGGACGGGCTAGTGGTGGAGGGACGCTTGCCCCTGAGGTCAGGGGACGGGCTAGTGGTGGAGGGACGCTTGCCCCTGAGGTCAGGGGACGGGCTAGTGGTGGAGGGACGCTTGCCCCTGAGGTCAGGGGACGGGCTAGTGGTGGAGGGACGCTTGCCCCTGAGGTCAGGGGACGGGCTAGTGGTGGAGGGACGCTTGCCCCTGAGGTCAGGGGACGGGCTAGTGGTGGAGGGACGCTTGCCCCTGAGGTCAGGGGACGGGCTAGTGGTGGAGGGACGCTTGCCCCTGAGGTCAGGGGACGGGCTAGTGGTGGAGGGACGCTTGCCCCTGAGGTCAGGGGACGGGCTAGTGGTGGAGGGACGCTTGCCCCTGAGGTCAGGGGACGGGCTAGTGGTGGAGGGACGCTTGCCCCTGAGGTCAGGGGACGGGCTAGTGGTGGAGGGACGCTTGCCCCTGAGGTCAGGGGACGGGCTAGTGGTGGAGGGACGCTTGCCCCTGAGGTCAGGGGACGGGCTAGTGGTGGAGGGACGCTTGCCCCTGAGGTCAGGGGACGGGCTAGTGGTGGAGGGACGCTTGCCCCTGAGGTCAGGGGACGGGCTAGTGGTGGAGGGACGCTTGCCCCTGAGGTCAGGGGACGGGCTAGTGGTGGAGGGACGCTTGCCCCTGAGGTCAGGGGACGGGCTAGTGGTGGAGGGACGCTTGCCCCTGAGGTCAGGGGACGGGCTAGTGGTGGAGGGACGCTTGCCCCTGAGGTCAGGGGACGGGCTAGTGGTGGAGGGACGCTTGCCCCTGAGGTCAGGGGACGGGCTAGTGGTGGAGGGACGCTTGCCCCTGAGGTCAGGGGACGGGCTAGTGGTGGAGGGACGCTTGCCCCTGAGGTCAGGGGACGGGCTAGTGGTGGAGGGACGCTTGCCCCTGAGGTCAGGGGACGGGCTAGTGGTGGAGGGACGCTTGCCCCTGAGGTCAGGGGACGGGCTAGTGGTGGAGGGACGCTTGCCCCTGAGGTCAGGGGACGGGCTAGTGGTGGAGGGACGCTTGCCCCTGAGGTCAGGGGACGGGCTAGTGGTGGAGGGACGCTTGCCCCTGAGGTCAGGGGACGGGCTAGTGGTGGAGGGACGCTTGCCCCTGAGGTCAGGGGACGGGCTAGTGGTGGAGGGACGCTTGCCCCTGAGGTCAGGGGACGGGCTAGTGGTGGAGGGACGCTTGCCCCTGAGGTCAGGGGACGGGCTAGTGGTGGAGGGACGCTTGCCCCTGAGGTCAGGGGACGGGCTAGTGGTGGAGGGACGCTTGCCCCTGAGGTCAGGGGACGGGCTAGTGGTAGAGGGACGCTTGCCCCTGAGGTCAGGGGACGGGCTAGTGGTGGAGGGACGCTTGCCCCTGAGGTCAGGGGACGGGCTAGTGGTGGAGGGACGCTTGCCCCTGAGGTCAGGGGACGGGCTAGTGGTGGAGGGACGCTTGCCCCTGAGGTCAGGGGACGGGCTAGTGGTGGAGGGACGCTTGCCCCTGAGGTCAGGGGACGGGCTAGTGGTGGAGGGACGCTTGCCCCTGAGGTCAGGGGACGGGCTAGTGGTGGAGGGACGCTTGCCCCTGAGGTCAGGGGACGGGCTAGTGGTGGAGGGACGCTTGCCCCTGAGGTCAGGGGACGGGCTAGTGGTGGAGGGACGCTTGCCCCTGAGGTCAGGGGATGGACTCTGCCACGTGGGGGGTACATATATTATGAGATATATATATAGCACTCGCTGGACTTTGGATATCAAAGTGTAATATTTATTTAGTGACGTTTCGGGACCTCAAACGTCCCTTCTTCTGACAGAAGAAGGGATGTTTGAGGTCCCGAACCGTCACTAAATAAATATTTCACTTTGATATCCAAAGTCCAGTGAGTGCTTCACTTTGTTCCTTGCTGTATACTCCTCAAGAGCACCCTTGCAGTTGCAGGACAGTGGTGAGAGTGCATATACCTTTGAACTTTTGCCAACTATGTAGTGTGCGCAGTAGCAGAAACCTGACTCTTGTAAACCTAAATGGAATGGAACCCTAATTAATGTCATTGCTAGCACCTGTATTTGTCCTATTTCATGTAAAAATGACTGCTGTGAAAAAGGTCTATTACACCAGGTTTGTGCAAGACATGTTTGAGCATTACAT